>NW_026907677.1:2178723-2489969 GCF_028389875.1 Rhea pennata
TCGTGTCGATGACAGGGCAGCAGGAAAAAAAGGGTTCTTCAGTCTTGTTCAGATTCACTTCAGGTCTGAATGGAGGGAAGGGGAAGACTCGCAGCAGACAGGGGTCAGCGGAGAGTGTGTGAGGAATACCCTGCCCTTTAGGGGCGGATGTAGCTGCCCCTGGTGTACCTGTGGTGCTCTCTCTCTCCTTAGCTGGGCAACACTGCCCATTTCCTAGATTGGAGGGGGAATGCTTTTTTTGCCTGTGCTTCCCTCCATTGACTTCCCCGTTAGGAAAGACTTGGTCTCCTAACTCAGGTTCTTGAATCTCAGCCTTGCCGAAAGCCCGGCAGTGTGATTCGCCCTTCTCCTGCATTCCCCTGCAGATGCTATTCTGTCCAATTGGGGGGCAGCCGTGAGAAACAGGCAGGTTTGTTTCAGCGTTTCTGAGAGGCAGCTTCTTCTCTGAGCAGTGGAAACGTTTGCTGCCCTTGTGAGCAATGAGATCCTTTGCTTGGCCGCATCTCACATGTGTCTCTCACCTTTGCAGGTGCCAGATATAAGCGATTCAGCCCTCACAGCCATCAGAAAGGTTGCTGCTCAGGCCTGGCGTTGTCCTTCCCAAGCGAGCATGTTTGCTTGCTTCTTAGCCTCCAGCTGACCCAGCAAGCAGCTTCTCACCGCATGTGCGGGAGTGCTGTGCTGCGAGGGTTGGTGAAGGCTGCTCAGGAAGTGATTTGGGACTAACACTTTCCACTGGCTGGTTCCCAGGGAACTCCAGGTTTGCTCTGGCTTGACCTGAGCTGTGTGTGGTGGTGGGAGGGCGTGGCAGAGGCCGTTTCTGCAGAGCTGTGTCCTGGCTCCCTCCTAGCTAAGGGGATGGATCCCTTAAAGGCCTGGCTGATGGAGGCTGTTTTTTGCAGAGGCACTGACATGAGCGTTGGAGGGACGGCAGGGGATGTGGAGGGCTAGGCTGGAGTTTCAAACGGTGGTGGAAAGGTAGAGGAAAGGAGGCTAGTTTCTTCTGCCTGGACACGAGCATGGTCAAGAGCTGGGAGACTGCCTCCGGTGGCAGCATGGAGGGTTTGTCTTGGAAAGCTGCCAAAAGCTTTCTCATGGGAAAGCCAGGGAAAGCCTGGAAGAGTCTGAGAAGGAAGCTCCTGCCCCTCCCAGCACTGGAGGCCTTCACTTGGTCACTGCGTTTCCTACAACAGTCCTCCAGGACCTGGCATATTCTGCATATTGTACTTAGGGATCGGATGGGCTTCCTAGGAGCTCTGTGTGTCCCTAATGAACATAAGCTGCCAAGGACATGCTGCATGGCAATGTGGTGCCCTTCCTTCAGCGTGGAGTCTTTTCCCTATCTCCAGGCTTGAGCTGGTGACTCCCCCCACCAAACGCGCAGTGAGAGCTGTGAAAGAGCTTTGGGAAGAGGAAAGGAGAACAGACAGTCTCGGTGTTGAGAAAGGTAACAGAGCAGCTGATTGCTGCCAGGGTTTTGCACCTTCTCCTTCTGTCCTCCTTGGCAGGACTGCGGAGCCAAGGCTCCAGTGCAGTGCCTTAGATAGTACGAGGCACTAGATGCAGTTCTGCTCACCCATGATGGGAAGTCTCCAGTGCCTCCTGCGGGGGTAAGACCCCGTGGCAGGCCAACAGTCCCAAGTGAAGCTAGGCCCTTTGAGTTAAACTTTCCCAGGGGACTCGTGCCCTAATGTACACGGCAAAGTGCTCTTCCATGGGAGAAGGGGGAGAAGAAGGGAGTCCAAGCTGAGGAGAATCCTTGTGATTCGTTGCTTCTGTCTGGAGCAGAATGGTAATGGAAGGAGTGCCCTCTGTGAGGACCTGTCTCATGGAATCCTAGTATTTTCCTCTGATGGGAAAAGCCACCTAGAGGAGATGGTCAAAAGTCCGGTGATGTGTGCCAAGACTTCCTCGGATGTTCAAAGCAGGCAGCTTGACCCTTTGCTTGCAAGTTTTTCATTCACAATGCCAGACCAATGCTTTTGGGTTGACTGCCTCAGCAGAGAAAATGCAGCCCGTGAGATCCGACGAAGGATCGCAGGCTCTGTTTCCCTCGTGTGAAGTTAGGGCCCCAAAGAGTCCCTCTTAGGTCACCAGCACGTCCCTGTGAGCCCCACTGTTCCTAGTATGGACAGGGTAGAGCAGTAGAAAAGCATTCCCACAGGAAAGGGTGTTTCAGGCTAGAAATGAAGAGCTGGACAGGAGCCAGAGTGAGGGAGAGCCTCAGAGTGCCTTGGAAACATGGCTTCAAAGGAATCCCCTTGAGGCTTCACAGGTCTATCGCTGGCTGGAGCGGTGCTACGCAGTCACTGCTGTACAGATGGCCACCTCGATGGTGCTCTGCAGGGTTTTCTGGTCTGCTGCTTACAGGGGATGTTCCCGCCATGTACATCTCCATTCAAGAAAAGCAGCCTGCTAGAATGGAAAAAGACATGGGGAAGAGAGTCAAGGGGAAGGAGCGTCGTGGCAGGTGAGGTGCTTGGAGCTGTGTGTGAGGGTGAGCCTGTAGCCTTGTTGGTCTTGGAGATGCATGTTTCCCTTGGACATCATGGCCCTAGTGACTCTGAATGCCTTTCATCCCATACCGCAACAACTAGTAATCCCTGGCTGGATGGGCTGCACAGAGCAAGTGGTTGGGAGAGCCTCCTGCTGGCTTCCTGTTTCTGCTGACACTGCTTCCTGGGTGGAGACCCTTGGGAAAGTCAAATCCTGCCCCCCAGACATGGGGGCCTTTCCTCATTCCCCATAGCTGAAAGTAAGCAGGATTGTTTCTACCTGCCAACAGCAGGGCTAGGGCTCTAAGGACACGCTGTGAGGCTGAGGAGAGGGCTGCATGCTCTTGTGAAGCCTTTGCAAGAGGGAGGTGTTTGCCTGACCTTTGGGCCACAACGCGGGCTCTTTCCAGAGGCCAGGGAGTATGCAGTGAGAGGGGACTCAACAGAGAGGAGCTCTTTCTTGGCCTGGAAAGGATGCTGCCTTGCAAGCAGAAGGGCAGTCTCCCTCTTCCTGCCCCCAAGGCCAAGGAGCAGGGGCTGTTCTCACAGTGCCAGATTCACGTAGTGACCTTGAAGCCCTTTCCTTCATGTGAAACCCTCTCTTGGAGCTGGCACAAGCCGAGCGTGGCTACATCCTGGTGTCAGGCATCTCTCTGTGTGCCCAGAGCATCCTGAATGCCGGATCAGAGTTGTGGGCTCTGAGATAAGGGGACTGTGTGTGTGTGTGTGTGTGCAGAGTCCGGGAGAGGCGGGAGGGCTCCAGTGAGAGTGAGAGAGAGCCTCTGCCCCTCCTGTCATCAAAGCCTTTCCCAAGCATGTCCCTGGGGCAGGCAAGCTGCAATGAGCAGCGTAGCTGCAGAGGTAGCAGTGCTTGACTCCCTCGATGCCTTTCTCCTTCTTTGAGGCTGGGTGCCCAACTAGAATCCATTTTCCATCCTAAAAGCAGAGTGTTTGGGAGCACTGAGCAGTGGCTAAAGGAATTGGGAGGAGAGGGGGCAACGGTGTGTCTTGGAGCCTGTCACTGTTGCTGTGCCTGCTGTTCTCCTTGCTGCCTGGAGAGAAAGCCTTGGTGTGGGCAGCCTGAGCTTTGCTACTTTTCCTTCCGGCATGTTGTGCAGCCTTGCATGACTTGGCAGGGCATGATCTCCACGTCTGATGAGGTCCTTTGGCTGCCGAAGGAGGTGCCCATCCTGTGAGCACGGGATAGAGGCCCCACTCCCCCTGGGCTCATGCCACCTCCCCGTGGTGTCTGTTTGCAGTGCCTTTCAAGCTGCTGAGGTTGGATGGCCAGCTGCACGTGCTGTGAGTGCAGGCCCTCAGAGGGCAGGGATGGGAGGTGCTGCTGCTTGGGGCCTTTCCTGTGGCAGCCGGAATTGTGGGAAGGCATCGTCCCCTGGGCAGTGGCTGTGCAAGAGCCCTTCTTCTGCGCTCCTTTGAGCTCTGAGTGACCTAGTCCAGGGCTTGCTTTCCAAGATGCCGGTTGTGCTCTGGTTTTGCAACACATCTGTTGCTGCTGCCTTCTCTGTGCACACAGCAGAAGATCCCCGCACGGGGCCCTGTTTCTGGTGGGAAGTTAACTGCTGGGCCTGTGTGGGGTGGAAGCTGGAGAGCTTCTGTTCATGCTCGTGTCGATGACGGGGCAGCAGGAAAAAAAGGGTTCTTCAGTCTTGTTCAGATTCACTTCAGGTCTGAATGGAGGGAAGGGGAAGACTCGCAGCAGACAGGGGTCAGCGGAGAGTGTGTGAGGAATACCCTGCCCTTTAGGGGCGGATGTAGCTGCCCCTGGTGTACCTGTGGTGCTCTCTCTCTCCTTAGCTGGGCAACACTGCCCATTTCCTAGATTGGAGGGGGAATGCTTTTTTTGCCTGTGCTTCCCTCCATTGACTTCCCCGTTAGGAAAGACTTGGTCTCCTAACTCAGGTTCTTGAATCTCAGCCTTGCCGAAAGCCCGGCAGTGTGATTCGCCCTTCTCCTGCATTCCCCTGCAGATGCTATTCTGTCCAATTGGGGGGCAGCCGTGAGAAACAGGCAGGTTTGTTTCAGCGTTTCTGAGAGGCAGCTTCTTCTCTGAGCAGTGGAAACGTTTGCTGCCCTTGTGAGCAATGAGATCCTTTGCTTGGCCGCATCTCACATGTGTCTCTCACCTTTGCAGGTGCCAGATATAAGCGATTCAGCCCTCACAGCCATCAGAAAGGTTGCTGCTCAGGCCCTTGCTGGGCCTGGCGTTGTCCTTCCCAAGCGAGCATGTTTGCTTGCTTCTTAGCCTCCAGCTGACCCAGCAAGCAGCTTCTCACCGCATGTGCGGGAGTGCTGTGCTGCGAGGGTTGGTGAAGGCTGCTCAGGAAGTGATTGGGGACTAACACTTTCCACTGGCTGGTTCCCAGGGAACTCCAGGTTTGCTCTGGCTTGACCTGAGCTGTGTGTGGTGGTGGGAGGGCGTGGCAGAGGCCGTTTCTGCAGAGCTGTGTCCTGGCTCCCTCCTAGCTAAGGGGATGGATCCCTTAAAGGCCTGGCTGATGGAGGCTGTTGTTTGCAGAGGCACTGACATGAGCATTGGAGGGACGGCAGGGGATGTGGAGGGCTAGGCTGGAGTTTCAAACGGTGGTGGAAAGGTAGAGGAAAGGAGGCTAGTTTCTTCTGCCTGGACACGAGCATGGTCAAGAGCTGGGAGACTGCCTCCGGTGGCAGCATGGAGGGTTTGTCTTGGAAAGCTGCCAAAAGCTTTCTCATGGGAAAGCCAGGGAAAGCCTGGAAGAGTCTGAGAAGGAAGCTCCTGCCCCTCCCAGCACTGGAGGCCTTCACTTGGTCACTGCGTTTCCTACAACAGTCCTCCAGGACCTGGCATATTCTGCATATTGTACTTAGGGATCGGATGGGCTTCCTAGGAGCTCTGTGTGTCCCTAATGAACATAAGCTGCCAAGGACATGCTGCATGGCAATGTGGTGCCCTTCCTTCAGCGTGGAGTCTTTTCCCTATCTCCAGGCTTGAGCTGGTGACTCCCCCCACCAAACGCGCAGTGAGAGCTGTGAAAGAGCTTTGGGAAGAGGAAAGGAGAACAGACAGTCTCGGTGTTGAGAAACGTAACAGAGCAGCTGATTGCTGCCAGGGTTTTGCACCTTCTCCTTCTGTCCTCCTTGGCAGGACTGCGGAGCCAAGGCTCCAGTGCAGTGCCTTAGATAGTACGAGGCACTAGATGCAGTTCTGCTCACCCATGATGGGAAGTCTCCAGTGCCTCCTGCGGGGGTAAGACCCCGTGGCAGGCCAACAGTCCCAAGTGAAGCTAGGCCCTTTGAGTTAAACTTTCCCAGGGGACTCGTGCCCTAATGTACACGGCAAAGTGCTCTTCCATGGGAGAAGGGGGAGAAGAAGGGAGTCCAAGCTGAGGAGAATCCTTGTGATTCGTTGCTTCTGTCTGGAGCAGAATGGTAATGGAAGGAGTGCCCTCTGTGAGGACCTGTCTCATGGAATCCTAGTATTTTCCTCTGATGGGAAAAGCCACCTAGAGGAGATGGTCAAAAGTCCGGTGATGTGTGCCAAGACTTCCTCGGATGTTCAAAGCAGGCAGCTTGACCCTTTGCTTGCAAGTTTTTCATTCACAATGCCAGACCAATGCTTTTGGGTTGACTGCCTCAGCAGAGAAAATGCAGCCCGTGAGATCCGACGAAGGATCGCAGGCTCTGTTTCCCTCGTGTGAAGTTATGGCCCCAAAGAGTCCCTCTTAGGTCACCAGCACGTCCCTGTGAGCCCCACTGTTCCTAGTATGGACAGGGTAGAACAGTAGAAAAGCATTCCCACAGGAAAGGGTGTTTCAGGCTAGAAATGAAGAGCTGGACAGGAGCCAGAGTGAGGGAGAGCCTCAGAGTGCCTTGGAAACATGGCTTCAAAGGAATCCCCTTGAGGCTTCACAGGTCTATCGCTGGCTGGAGCGGTGCTACGCAGTCACTGCTGTACAGATGGCCACCTCGATGGTGCTCTGCAGGGTTTTCCGGTCTGCTGCTTACAGGGGATGTTCCCGCCATGTACATCTCCATTCAAGAAAAGCAGCCTGCTAGAATGGAAAAAGACATGGGGAAGAGAGTCAAGGGGAAGGAGCGTCGTGGCAGGTGAGGTGCTTGGAGCTGTGTGTGAGGGTCAGCCTGTAGCCTTGTTGGTCTTGGAGATGCATGTTTCCCTTGGACATCATGGCCCTAGTGACTCTGAATGCCTTTCATCCCATACCGCAACAACTAGTAATCCCTGGCTGGATGGCCTGCACAGAGCAAGTGGTTGGGAGAGCCTCCTGCTGGCTTCCTGTTTCTGCTGACACTGCTTCCTGGGTGGAGACCCTTGGGAAAGTCAAATCCTGCCCCCCAGACATGGGGGCCTTTCCTCATTCCCCATAGCTGAAAGTAAGCAGGATTGTTTCTACCTGCCAACAGCAGGGCTAGGGCTCTAAGGACACGCTGTGAGGCTGAGGAGAGGGCTGCATGCTCTTGTGAAGCCTTTGCAAGAGGGAGGTGTTTGCCTGACCTTTGGGCCACAACGCGGGCTCTTTCCAGAGGCCAGGGAGTATGCAGTGAGAGGGGACTCAACAGAGAGGAGCTCTTTCTTGGCCTGGAAAGGATGCTGCCTTGCAAGCAGAAGGGCAGTCCCCCTCTTCCTGCCCCCAAGGCCAAGGAGCAGGGGCTGTTCTCACAGTGCCAGATTCACGTAGTGACCTTGAAGCCCTTTCCTTCATGTGAAACCCTCTCTTGGAGCTGGCACAAGCCGAGCGTGGCTACATCCTGGTGTCAGGCATCTCTCTGTGTGCCCAGAGCATCCTGAATGCCGGATCAGAGTTGTGGGCTCTGAGATAAGGGGACTGTGTGTGTGTGTGTGTGCAGAGTCCGGGAGAGGCGGGAGGGCTCCAGTGAGAGTGAGAGAGAGCCTCTGCCCCTCCTGTCATCAAAGCCTTTCCCAAGCATGTCCCTGGGGCAGGCAAGCTGCAATGAGCAGCGTAGCTGCAGAGGTAGCAGTGCTTGACTCCCTCGATGCCTTTCTCCTTCTTTGAGGCTGGGTGCCCAACTAGAATCCATTTTCCATCCTAAAAGCAGAGTGTTTGGGAGCACTGAGCAGTGGCTAAAGGAATTGGGAGGAGAGGGGGCAACGGTGTGTCTTGGAGCCTGTCACTGTTGCTGTGCCTGCTGTTCTCCTTGCTGCCTGGAGAGAAAGCCTTGGTGTGGGCAGCCTGAGCTTTGCTACTTTTCCTTCCGGCATGTTGTGCAGCCTTGCATGACTTGGCAGGGCATGATCTCCACATCTGATGAGGTCCTTTGGCTGCCGAAGGAGGTGCCCATCCTGTGAGCACGGGATAGAGGCCCCACTCCCCCTGGGCTCATGCCACCTCCCCGTGGTGTCTGTTTGCAGTGCCTTTCAAGCTGCTGAGGTTGGATGGCCAGCTGCACGTGCTGTGAGTGCAGGCCCTCAGAGGGCAGGGATGGGAGGTGCTGCTGCTTGGGGCCTTTCCTGTGGCAGCCGGAATTGTGGGAAGGCATCGTCCCCTGGGCAGTGGCTGTGCAAGAGCCCTTCTTCTGCGCTCCTTTGAGCTCTGAGTGACCTAGTCCAGGGCTTGCTTTCCAAGATGCCGGTTGTGCTCTGGTTTTGCAACACATCTGTTGCTGCTGCCTTCTCTGTGCACAGAGCAGAAGATCCCCGCACGGGGCCCTGTTTCTGGTGGGAAGTTAACTGCTGGGCCTGTGTGGGGTGGAAGCTGGAGAGCTTCTGTTCATGCTCGTGTCGATGACGGGGCAGCAGGAAAAAAAGGGTTCTTCAGTCTTGTTCAGATTCACTTCAGGTCTGAATGGGGGGAAGGGGAAGACTCGCAGCAGACAGGGGTCAGCGGAGAGTGTGTGAGGAATACCCTGCCCTTTAGGGGCGGATGTAGCTGCCCCTGGTGTACCTGTGGTGCTCTCTCTCTCCTTAGCTGGGCAACACTGCCCATTTCCTAGATTGGAGGGGGAATGCTTTTTTTGCCTGTGCTTCCCTCCATTGACTTCCCCGTTAGGAAAGACTTGGTCTCCTAACTCAGGTTCTTGAATCTCAGCCTTGCCGAAAGCCCGGCAGTGTGATTCGCCCTTCTCCTGCATTCCCCTGCAGATGCTATTCTGTCCAATTGGGGGGCAGCCGTGAGAAACAGGCAGGTTTGTTTCAGCGTTTCTGAGAGGCAGCTTCTTCTCTGAGCAGTGGAAACGTTTGCTGCCCTTGTGAGCAATGAGATCCTTTGCTTGGCCGCATCTCACATGTGTCTCTCACCTTTGCAGGTGCCAGATATAAGCGATTCAGCCCTCACAGCCATCAGAAAGGTTGCTGCTCAGGCCTGGCGTTGTCCTTCCCAAGCGAGCATGTTTGCTTGCTTCTTAGCCTCCAGCTGACCCAGCAAGCAGCTTCTCACCGCATGTGCGGGAGTGCTGTGCTGCGAGGGTTGGTGAAGGCTGCTCAGGAAGTGATTGGGGACTAACACTTTCCACTGGCTGGTTCCCAGGGAACTCCAGGTTTGCTCTGGCTTGACCTGAGCTGTGTGTGGTGGTGGGAGGGCGTGGCAGAGGCCGTTTCTGCAGAGCTGTGTCCTGGCTCCCTCCTAGCTAAGGGGATGGATCCCTTAAAGGCCTGGCTGATGGAGGCTGTTGTTTGCAGAGGCACTGACATGAGCATTGGAGGGACGGCAGGGGATGTGGAGGGCTAGGCTGGAGTTTCAAACGGTGGTGGAAAGGTAGAGGAAAGGAGGCTAGTTTCTTCTGCCTGGACACGAGCATGGTCAAGAGCTGGGAGACTGCCTCCGGTGGCAGCATGGAGGGTTTGTCTTGGAAAGCTGCCAAAAGCTTTCTCATGGGAAAGCCAGGGAAAGCCTGGAAGAGTCTGAGAAGGAAGCTCCTGCCCCTCCCAGCACTGGAGGCCTTCACTTGGTCACTGCGTTTCCTACAACAGTCCTCCAGGACCTGGCATATTCTGCATATTGTACTTAGGGATCGGATGGGCTTCCTAGGAGCTCTGTGTGTCCCTAATGAACATAAGCTGCCAAGGACATGCTGCATGGCAATGTGGTGCCCTTCCTTCAGCGTGGAGTCTTTTCCCTATCTCCAGGCTTGAGCTGGTGACTCCCCCCACCAAACGCGCAGTGAGAGCTGTGAAAGAGCTTTGGGAAGAGGAAAGGAGAACAGACAGTCTCGGTGTTGAGAAAGGTAACAGAGCAGCTGATTGCTGCCAGGGTTTTGCACCTTCTCCTTCTGTCCTCCTTGGCAGGACTGCGGAGCCAAGGCTCCAGTGCAGTGCCTTAGATAGTACGAGGCACTAGATGCAGTTCTGCTCACCCATGATGGGAAGTCTCCAGTGCCTCCTGCGGGGGTAAGACCCCGTGGCAGGCCAACAGTCCCAAGTGAAGCTAGGCCCTTTGAGTTAAACTTTCCCAGGGGACTCGTGCCCTAATGTACACGGCAAAGTGCTCTTCCATGGGAGAAGGGGGAGAAGAAGGGAGTCCAAGCTGAGGAGAATCCTTGTGATTCGTTGCTTCTGTCTGGAGCAGAATGGTAATGGAAGGAGTGCCCTCTGTGAGGACCTGTCTCATGGAATCCTAGTATTTTCCTCTGATGGGAAAAGCCACCTAGAGGAGATGGTCAAAAGTCCGGTGATGTGTGCCAAGACTTCCTCGGATGTTCAAAGCAGGCAGCTTGACCCTTTGCTTGCAAGTTTTTCATTCACAATGCCAGACCAATGCTTTTGGGTTGACTGCCTCAGCAGAGAAAATGCAGCCCGTGAGATCCGACAAAGGATCGCAGGCTCTGTTTCCCTCGTGTGAAGTTATGGCCCCAAAGAGTCCCTCTTAGGTCACCAGCACGTCCCTGTGAGCCCCACTGTTCCTAGTATGGACAGGGTAGAGCAGCAGAAAAGCATTCCCACAGGAAAGGGTGTTTCAGGCTAGAAATGAAGAGCTGGACAGGAGCCAGAGTGAGGGAGAGCCTCAGAGTGCCTTGGAAACATGGCTTCAAAGGAATCCCCTTGAGGCTTCACAGGTCTATCGCTGGCTGGAGCGGTGCTACGCAGTCACTGCTGTACAGATGGCCACCTCGATGGTGCTCTGCAGGGTTTTCTGGTCTGCTGCTTACAGGGGATGTTCCCGCCATGTACATCTCCATTCAAGAAAAGCAGCCTGCTAGAATGGAAAAAGACATGGGGAAGAGAGTCAAGGGGAAGGAGCGTCGTGGCAGGTGAGGTGCTTGGAGCTGTGTGTGAGGGTGAGCCTGTAGCCTTGTTGGTCTTGGAGATGCATGTTTCCCTTGGACATCATGGCCCTAGTGACTCTGAATGCCTTTCATCCCATACCGCAACAACTAGTAATCTCTGGCTGGATGGGCTGCACAGAGCAAGTGGTTGGGAGAGCCTCCTGCTGGCTTCCTGTTTCTGCTGACACTGCTTCCTGGGTGGAGACCCTTGGGAAAGTCAAATCCTGCCCCCCAGACATGGGGGCCTTTCCTCATTCCCCATAGCTGAAAGTAAGCAGGATTGTTTCTACCTGCCAACAGCAGGGCTAGGGCTCTAAGGACACGCTGTGAGGCTGAGGAGAGGGCTGCATACTCTTGTGAAGCCTTTGCAAGAGGGAGGTGTTTGCCTGACCTTTGGGCCACAACGCGGGCTCTTTCCAGAGGCCAGGGAGTATGCAGTGAGAGGGGACTCAACAGAGAGGAGCTCTTTCTTGGCCTGGAAAGGATGCTGCCTTGCAAGCAGAAGGGCAGTCTCCCTCTTCCTGCCCCCAAGGCCAAGGAGCAGGGGCTGTTCTCACAGTGCCAGATTCACGTAGTGACCTTGAAGCCCTTTCCTTCATGTGAAACCCTCTCTTGGAGCTGGCACAAGCCGAGCGTGGCTACACCCTGGTGTCAGGCATCTCTCTGTGTGCCCAGAGCATCCTGAATGCCGGATCAGAGTTGTGGGCTCTGAGATAAGGGGACTGTGTGTGTGTGTGTGTGCAGAGTCCGGGAGAGGCGGGAGGGCTCCAGTGAGAGTGAGAGAGAGCCTCTGCCCCTCCTGTCATCAAAGCCTTTCCCAAGTATGTCCCTGGGGCAGGCAAGCTGCAATGAGCAGCATAGCTGCAGAGGTAGCAGTGCTTGACTCCCTCGATGCCTTTCTCCTTCTTTGAGGCTGGGTGCCCAACTAGAATCCATTTTCCATCCTAAAAGCAGAGTGTTTGGGAGCACTGAGCAGTGGCTAAAGGAATTGGGAGGAGAGGGGGCAACGGTGTGTCTTGGAGCCTGTCACTGTTGCTGTGCCTGCTGTTCTCCTTGCTGCCTGGAGAGAAAGCCTTGGTGTGGGCAGCCTGAGCTTTGCTACTTTTCCTTCCGGCATGTTGTGCAGCCTTGCATGACTTGGCAGGGCATGATCTCCACATCTGATGAGGTCCTTTGGCTGCCGAAGGAGGTGCCCATCCTGTGAGCACGGGATAGAGGCCCCACTCCCCCTGGGCTCATGCCACCTCCCCGTGGTGTCTGTTTGCAGTGCCTTTCAAGCTGCTGAGGTTGGATGGCCAGCTGCACGTGCTGTGAGTGCAGGCCCTCAGAGGGCAGGGATGGGAGGTGCTGCTGCTTGGGGCCTTTCCTGTGGCAGCCGGAATTGTGGGAAGGCATCGTCCCCTGGGCAGTGGCTGTGCAAGAGCCCTTCTTCTGCGCTCCTTTGAGCTCTGAGTGACCTAGTCCAGGGCTTGCTTTCCAAGATGCCGGTTGTGCTCTGGTTTTGCAACACATCTGTTGCTGCTGCCTTCTCTGTGCACACAGCAGAAGATCCCCGCACGGGGCCCTGTTTCTGGTGGGAAGTTAACTGCTGGGCCTGTGTGGGGTGGAAGCTGGAGAGCTTCTGTTCATGCTCGTGTCGATGACGGGGCAGCAGGAAAAAAAGGGTTCTTCAGTCTTGTTCAGATTCACTTCAGGTCTGAATGGAGGGAAGGGGAAGACTCGCAGCAGACAGGGGTCAGCGGAGAGTGTGTGAGGAATACCCTGCCCTTTAGGGGCGGATGTAGCTGCCCCTGGTGTACCTGTGGTGCTCTCTCTCTCCTTAGCTGGGCAACACTGCCCATTTCCTAGATTGGAGGGGGAATGCTTTTTTTGCCTGTGCTTCCCTCCATTGACTTCCCCGTTAGGAAAGACTTGGTCTCCTAACTCAGGTTCTTGAATCTCAGCCTTGCCAAAAGCCCGGCAGTGTGATTCGCCCTTCTCCTGCATTCCCCTGCAGATGCTATTCTGTCCAATTGGGGGGCAGCCGTGAGAAACAGGCAGGTTTGTTTCAGCGTTTCTGAGAGGCAGCTTCTTCTCTGAGCAGTGGAAACGTTTGCTGCCCTTGTGAGCAATGAGATCCTTTGCTTGGCCGCATCTCACATGTGTCTCTCACCTTTGCAGGTGCCAGATATAAGCGATTCAGCCCTCACAGCCATCAGAAAGGTTGCTGCTCAGGCCTGGCGTTGTCCTTCCCAAGCGAGCATGTTTGCTTGCTTCTTAGCCTCCAGCTGACCCAGCAAGCAGCTTCTCACCGCATGTGCGGGAGTGCTGTGCTGCGAGGGTTGGTGAAGGCTGCTCAGGAAGTGATTGGGGACTAACACTTTCCACTGGCTGGTTCCCAGGGAACTCCAGGTTTGCTCTGGCTTGACCTGAGCTGTGTGTGGTGGTGGGAGGGCGTGGCAGAGGCCGTTTCTGCAGAGCTGTGTCCTGGCTCCCTCCTAGCTAAGGGGATGGATCCCTTAAAGGCCTGGCTGATGGAGGCTGTTGTTTGCAGAGGCACTGACATGAGCATTGGAGGGACGGCAGGGGATGTGGAGGGCTAGGCTGGAGTTTCAAACGGTGGTGGAAAGGTAGAGGAAAGGAGGCTAGTTTCTTCTGCCTGGACACGAGCATGGTCAAGAGCTGGGAGACTGCCTCCGGTGGCAGCATGGAGGGTTTGTCTTGGAAAGCTGCCAAAAGCTTTCTCATGGGAAAGCCAGGGAAAGCCTGGAAGAGTCTGAGAAGGAAGCTCCTGCCCCTCCCAGCACTGGAGGCCTTCACTTGGTCACTGCGTTTCCTACAACAGTCCTCCAGGACCTGGCATATTCTGCATATTGTACTTAGGGATCGGATGGGCTTCCTAGGAGCTCTGTGTGTCCCTAATGAACATAAGCTGCCAAGGACATGCTGCATGGCAATGTGGTGCCCTTCCTTCAGCGTGGAGTCTTTTCCCTATCTCCAGGCTTGAGCTGGTGACTCCCCCCACCAAACGCGCAGTGAGAGCTGTGAAAGAGCTTTGGGAAGAGGAAAGGAGAACAGACAGTCTCGGTGTTGAGAAAGGTAACAGAGCAGCTGATTGCTGCCAGGGTTTTGCACCTTCTCCTTCTGTCCTCCTTGGCAGGACTGCGGAGCCAAGGCTCCAGTGCAGTGCCTTAGATAGTACGAGGCACTAGATGCAGTTCTGCTCACCCATGATGGGAAGTCTCCAGTGCCTCCTGCGGGGGTAAGACCCCGTGGCAGGCCAACAGTCCCAAGTGAAGCTAGGCCCTTTGAGTTAAACTTTCCCAGGGGACTCGTGCCCTAATGTACACGGCAAAGTGCTCTTCCATGGGAGAAGGGGGAGAAGAAGGGAGTCCAAGCTGAGGAGAATCCTTGTGATTCGTTGCTTCTGTCTGGAGCAGAATGGTAATGGAAGGAGTGCCCTCTGTGAGGACCTGTCTCATGGAATCCAATATTTTCCTCTGATGGGAAAAGCCACCTAGAGGAGATGGTCAAAAGTCCGGTGATGTGTGCCAAGACTTCCTCGGATGTTCAAAGCAGGCAGCTTGACCCTTTGCTTGCAAGTTTTTCATTCACAATGCCAGACCAATGCTTTTGGGTTGACTGCCTCAGCAGAGAAAATGCAGCCCGTGAGATCCGACAAAGGATCGCAGGCTCTGTTTCCCTCGTGTGAAGTTATGGCCCCAAAGAGTCCCTCTTAGGTCACCAGCACGTCCCTGTGAGCCCCACTGTTCCTAGTATGGACAGGGTAGAGCAGCAGAAAAGCATTCCCACAGGAAAGGGTGTTTCAGGCTAGAAATGAAGAGCTGGACAGGAGCCAGAGTGAGGGAGAGCCTCAGAGTGCCTTGGAAACATGGCTTCAAAGGAATCCCCTTGAGGCTTCACAGGTCTATCGCTGGCTGGAGCGGTGCTACGCAGTCACTGCTGTACAGATGGCCACCTCGGTGGTGCTCTGCAGGGTTTTCTGGTCTGCTGCTTACAGGGGATGTTCCCGCCATGTACA
This sequence comes from Rhea pennata, assembly GCF_028389875.1. Lineage (NCBI taxonomy): Eukaryota > Metazoa > Chordata > Aves > Rheiformes > Rheidae > Rhea > Rhea pennata. The sequence continues at coordinate 2,193,475 of NW_026907677.1, forward strand.
TCTCCATTCAAGAAAAGCAGCCTGCTAGAATGGAAAAAGACATGGGGAAGAGAGTCAAGGGGAAGGAGCGTCGTGGCAGGTGAGGTGCTTGGAGCTGTGTGTGAGGGTGAGCCTGTAGCCTTGTTGGTCTTGGAGATGCATGTTTCCCTTGGACATCATGGCCCTAGTGACTCTGAATGCCTTTCATCCCATACCGCAACAACTAGTAATCTCTGGCTGGATGGGCTGCACAGAGCAAGTGGTTGGGAGAGCCTCCTGCTGGCTTCTGGTTTCTGCTGACACTGCTTCCTGGGTGGAGACCCTTGGGAAAGTCAAATCCTGCCCCCCAGACATGGGGGCCTTTCCTCATTCCCCATAGCTGAAAGTAAGCAGGATTGTTTCTACCTGCCAACAGCAGGGCTAGGGCTCTAAGGACACGCTGTGAGGCTGAGGAGAGGGCTGCATGCTCTTGTGAAGCCTTTGCAAGAGGGAGGTGTTTGCCTGACCTTTGGGCCACAACGCGGGCTCTTTCCAGAGGCCAGGGAGTATGCAGTGAGAGGGGACTCAACAGAGAGGAGCTCTTTCTTGGCCTGGAAAGGATGCTGCCTTGCAAGCAGAAGGGCAGTCCCCCTCTTCCTGCCCCCAAGGCCAAGGAGCAGGGGCTGTTCTCACAGTGCCAGATTCACGTAGTGACCTTGAAGCCCTTTCCTTCATGTGAAACCCTCTCTTGGAGCTGGCACAAGCCGAGCGTGGCTACATCCTGGTGTCAGGCATCTCTCTGTGTGCCCAGAGCATCCTGAATGCCGGATCAGAGTTGTGGGCTCTGAGATAAGGGGACTGTGTGTGTGTGTGTGTGCAGAGTCCGGGAGAGGCGGGAGGGCTCCAGTGAGAGTGAGAGAGAGCCTCTGCCCCTCCTGTCATCAAAGCCTTTCCCAACTATGTCCCTGGGGCAGGCAAGCTGCAATGAGCAGCATAGCTGCAGAGGTAGCAGTGCTTGACTCCCTCGATGCCTTTCTCCTTCTTTGAGGCTGGGTGCCCAACTAGAATCCATTTTCCATCCTAAAAGCAGAGTGTTTGGGAGCACTGAGCAGTGGCTAAAGGAATTGGGAGGAGAGGGGGCAACGGTGTGTCTTGGAGCCTGTCACTGTTGCTGTGCCTGCTGTTCTCCTTGCTGCCTGGAGAGAAAGCCTTGGTGTGGGCAGCCTGAGCTTTGCTACTTTTCCTTCCGGCATGTTGTGCAGCCTTGCATGACTTGGCAGGGCATGATCTCCACATCTGATGAGGTCCTTTGGCTGCCGAAGGAGGTGCCCATCCTGTGAGCACGGGATAGAGGCCCCACTCCCCCTGGGCTCATGCCACCTCCCCGTGGTGTCTGTTTGCAGTGCCTTTCAAGCTGCTGAGGTTGGATGGCCAGCTGCACGTGCTGTGAGTGCAGGCCCTCAGAGGGCAGGGATGGGAGGTGCTGCTGCTTGGGGCCTTTCCTGTGGCAGCCGGAATTGTGGGAAGGCATCGTCCCCTGGGCAGTGGCTGTGCAAGAGCCCTTCTTCTGCGCTCCTTTGAGCTCTGAGTGACCTAGTCCAGGGCTTGCTTTCCAAGATGCCGGTTGTGCTCTGGTTTTGCAACACATCTGTTGCTGCTGCCTTCTCTGTGCACACAGCAGAAGATCCCCGCACGGGGCCCTGTTTCTGGTGGGAAGTTAACTGCTGGGCCTGTGTGGGGTGGAAGCTGGAGAGCTTCTGTTCATGCTCGTGTCGATGACAGGGCAGCAGGAAAAAAAGGGTTCTTCAGTCTTGTTCAGATTCACTTCAGGTCTGAATGGAGGGAAGGGGAAGACTCGCAGCAGACAGGGGTCAGCGGAGAGTGTGTGAGGAATACCCTGCCCTTTAGGGGCGGATGTAGCTGCCCCTGGTGTACCTGTGGTGCTCTCTCTCTCCTTAGCTGGGCAACACTGCCCATTTCCTAGATTGGAGGGGGAATGCTTTTTTTGCCTGTGCTTCCCTCCATTGACTTCCCCGTTAGAAAAGACTTGGTCTCCTAACTCAGGTTCTTGAATCTCAGCCTTGCCGAAAGCCCGGCAGTGTGATTCGCCCTTCTCCTGCATTCCCCTGCAGATGCTATTCTGTCCAATTGGGGGGCAGCCGTGAGAAACAGGCAGGTTTGTTTCAGCGTTTCTGAGAGGCAGCTTCTTCTCTGAGCAGTGGAAACGTTTGCTGCCCTTGTGAGCAATGAGATCCTTTGCTTGGCCGCATCTCACATGTGTCTCTCACCTTTGCAGGTGCCAGATATAAGCGATTCAGCCCTCACAGCCATCAGAAAGGTTGCTGCTCAGGCCTGGCGTTGTCCTTCCCAAGCGAGCATGTTTGCTTGCTTCTTAGCCTCCAGCTGACCCAGCAAGCAGCTTCTCACCGCATGTGCGGGAGTGCTGTGCTGCGAGGGTTGGTGAAGGCTGCTCAGGAAGTGATTTGGGACTAACACTTTCCACTGGCTGGTTCCCAGGGAACTCCAGGTTTGCTCTGGCTTGACCTGAGCTGTGTGTGGTGGTGGGAGGTCATGGCAGAGGCCGTTTCTGCAGAGCTGTGTCCTGGCTGCCTCCTAGCTAAGGGGATGGATCCCTTAAAGGCCTGGCTGATGGAGGCTGTTGTTTGCAGAGGCACTGACATGAGCGTTGGAGGGACGGCAGGGGATGTGGAGGGCTAGGCTGGAGTTTCAAACGGTGGTGGAAAGGTAGAGGAAAGGAGGCTAGTTTCTTCTGCCTGGACACGAGCATGGTCAAGAGCTGGGAGACTGCCTCCGGTGGCAGCATGGAGGGTTTGTCTTGGAAAGCTGCCAAAAGCTTTCTCATGGGAAAGCCAGGGAAAGCCTGGAAGAGTCTGAGAAGGAAGCTCCTGCCCCTCCCAGCACTGGAGGCCTTCACTTGGTCACTGCGTTTCCTACAACAGTCCTCCAGGACCTGGCATATTCTGCATATTGTACTTAGGGATCGGATGGGCTTCCTAGGAGCTCTGTGTGTCCCTAATGAACATAAGCTGCCAAGGACATGCTGCATGGCAATGTGGTGCCCTTCCTTCAGCGTGGAGTCTTTTCCCTATCTCCAGGCTTGAGCTGGTGACTCCCCCCACCAAACGCGCAGTGAGAGCTGTGAAAGAGCTTTGGGAAGAGGAAAGGAGAACAGACAGTCTCGGTGTTGAGAAAGGTAACAGAGCAGCTGATTGCTGCCAGGGTTTTGCACCTTCTCCTTCTGTCCTCCTTGGCAGGACTGCGGAGCCAAGGCTCCAGTGCAGTGCCTTAGATAGTACGAGGCACTAGATGCAGTTCTGCTCACCCATGATGGGAAGTCTCCAGTGCCTCCTGCAGGGGTAAGACCCCGTGGCAGGCCAACAGTCCCAAGTGAAGATAGTCCCTTTGAGTTAAACTTTCCCAGGGGACTCGTGCCCTAATGTACACGGCAAAGTGCTCTTCCATGGGAGAAGGGGGAAAAGAAGGGAGTCCAAGCTGAGGAGAATCCTTGTGATTCGTTGCTTCTGTCTGGAGCAGAATGTAATGGAAGGAGTGCCCTCTGTGAGGACCTGTCTCATGGAATCCTAGTATTTTCCTCTGATGGGAAAAGCCACCTAGAGGAGATGGTCAAAAGTCCGGTGATGTGTGCCAAGACTTCCTCGGATGTTCAAAGCAGGCAGCTTGACCCTTTGCTTGCAAGTTTTTCATTCACAATGCCAGACCAATGCTTTTGGGTTGACTGCCTCAGCAGAGAAAATGCAGCCCGTGAGATCCGACAAAGGATCGCAGGCTCTGTTTCCCTCGTGTGAAGTTATGGCCCCAAAGAGTCCCTCTTAGGTCACCAGCACGTCCCTGTGAGCCCCACTGTTCCTAGTATGGACAGGGTAGAGCAGCAGAAAAGCATTCCCACAGGAAAGGGTGTTTCAGGCTAGAAATGAAGAGCTGGACAGGAGCCAGAGTGAGGGAGAGCCTCAGAGTGCCTTGGAAACATGGCTTCAAAGGAATCCCCTTGAGGCTTCACAGGTCTATCGCTGGCTGGAGCGGTGCTACGCAGTCACTGCTGTACAGATGGCCACCTCGATGGTGCTCTGCAGGGTTTTCTGGTCTGCTGCTTACAGGGGATGTTCCCGCCATGTACATCTCCATTCAAGAAAAGCAGCCTGCTAGAATGGGAAAAGACATGGGGAAGAGAGTCAAGGGGAAGGAGCGTCGTGGCAGGTGAGGTGCTTGGAGCTGTGTGTGAGGGTGAGCCTGTAGCCTTGTTGGTCTTGGAGATGCATGTTTCCCTTGGACATCATGGCCCTAGTGACTCTGAATGCCTTTCATCCCATACCGCAACAACTAGTAATCTCTGGCTGGATGGGCTGCACAGAGCAAGTGGTTGGGAGAGCCTCCTGCTGGCTTCTGGTTTCTGCTGACACTGCTTCCTGGGTGGAGACCCTTGGGAAAGTCAAATCCTGCTTCCCAGACATGGGGGCCTTTCCTCATTCCCCATAGCTGAAAGTAAGCAGGATTGTTTCTACCTGCCAACAGCAGGGCTAGGGCTCTAAGGACACGCTGTGAGGCTGAGGAGAGGGCTGCATGCTCTTGTGAAGCCTTTGCAAGAGGGAGGTGTTTGCCTGACCTTTGGGCCACAACGCGGGCTCTTTCCAGAGGCCAGGGAGTATGCAGTGAGAGGGGACTCAACAGAGAGGAGCTCTTTCTTGGCCTGGAAAGGATGCTGCCTTGCAAGCAGAAGGGCAGTCTCCCTCTTCCTGCCCCCAAGGCCAAGGAGCAGGGGCTGTTCTCACAGTGCCAGATTCACGTAGTGACCTTGAAGCCCTTTCCTTCATGTGAAACCCTCTCTTGGAGCTGGCACAAGCCGAGCGTGGCTACATCCTGGTGTCAGGCATCTCTCTGTGTGCCCAGAGCATCCTGAATGCCGGATCAGAGTTGTGGGCTCTGAGATAAGGGGACTGTGTGTGTGTGTGTGTGCAGAGTCCGGGAGAGGCGGGAGGGCTCCAGTGAGAGTGAGAGAGAGCCTCTGCCCCTCCTGTCATCAAAGCCTTTCCCAAGTATGTCCCTGGGGCAGGCAAGCTGCAATGAGCAGCGTAGCTGCAGAGGTAGCAGTGCTTGACTCCCTCGATGCCTTTCTCCTTCTTTGAGGCTGGGTGCCCAACTAGAATCCATTTTCCATCCTAAAAGCAGAGTGTTTGGGAGCACTGAGCAGTGGCTAAAGGAATTGGGAGGAGAGGGGGCAACGGTGTGTCTTGGAGCCTGTCACTGTTGCTGTGCCTGCTGTTCTCCTTGCTGCCTGGAGAGAAAGCCTTGGTGTGGGCAGCCTGAGCTTTGCTACTTTTCCTTCCGGCAGGTTGTGCTGCCTTGCATGACTTGGCAGGGCATGATCTCCACGTCTGATGAGGTCCTTTGGCTGCCGAAGGAGGTGCCCATCCTGTGAGCACGGGATAGAGGCCCCACTCCCCCTGGGCTCATGCCACCTCCCCGCGGTGTCTGTTTGCAGTGCCTTTCAAGCTGCTGAGGTTGGATGGCCAGCTGCACGTGCTGTGAGTGCAGGCCCTCAGAGGGCAGGGAAGGGAGGTGCTGCTGCTTGGGGCCTTTCCTGTGGCAGCCGGAATTGTGGGAAGGCATCGTCCCCTGGGCAGTGGCTGTGCAAGAGCCCTTCTTCTGCGCTCCTTTGAGCTCTGAGTGACCTAGTCCAGGGCTTGCTTTCCAAGATGCCGGTTGTGCTCTGGTTTTGCAACACATCTGTTGCTGCTGCCTTCTCTGTGCACAGAGCAGAAGATCCCCGCACGGGGCCCTGTTTCTGGTGGGAAGTTAACTGCTGGGCCTGTGTGGGGTGGAAGCTGGAGAGCTTCTGTTCATGCTCGTGTCGATGACGGGGCAGCAGGAAAAAAAGGGTTCTTCAGTCTTGTTCAGATTCACTTCAGGTCTGAATGGAGGGAAGGGGAAGACTCGCAGCAGACAGGGGTCAGCGGAGAGTGTGTGAGGAATACCCTGCCCTTTAGGGGCGGATGTAGCTGCCCCTGGTGTACCTGTGGTGCTCTCTCTCTCCTTAGCTGGGCAACACTGCCCATTTCCTAGATTGGAGGGGGAATGCTTTTTTTGCCTGTGCTTCCCTCCATTGACTTCCCCGTTAGGAAAGACTTGGTCTCCTAACTCAGGTTCTTGAATCTCAGCCTTGCCGAAAGCCCGGCAGTGTGATTCGCCCTTCTCCTGCATTCCCCTGCAGATGCTATTCTGTCCAATTGGGGGGCAGCTGTGAGAAACAGGCAGGTTTGTTTCAGCGTTTCTGAGAGGCAGCTTCTTCTCTGAGCAGTGGAAACGTTTGCTGCCCTTGTGAGCAATGAGATCCTTTGCTTGGCCGCATCTCACATGTGTCTCTCACCTTTGCAGGTGCCAGATATAAGCGATTCAGCCCTCACAGCCATCAGAAAGGTTGCTGCTCAGGCCTGGCGTTGTCCTTCCCAAGCGAGCATGTTTGCTTGCTTCTTAGCCTCCAGCTGACCCAGCAAGCAGCTTCTCACCGCATGTGCGGGAGTGCTGTGCTGCGAGGGTTGGTGAAGGCTGCTCAGGAAGTGATTTGGGACTAACACTTTCCACTGGCTGGTTCCCAGGGAACTCCAGGTTTGCTCTGGCTTGACCTGAGCTGTGTGTGGTGGTGGGAGGGCGTGGCAGAGGCCGTTTCTGCAGAGCTGTGTCCTGGCTCCCTCCTAGCTAAGGGGATGGATCCCTTAAAGGCCTGGCTGATGGAGGCTGTTTTTTGCAGAGGCACTGACATGAGCGTTGGAGGGACGGCAGGGGATGTGGAGGGCTAGGCTGGAGTTTCAAACGGTGGTGGAAAGGTAGAGGAAAGGAGGCTAGTTTCTTCTGCCTGGACACGAGCATGGTCAAGAGCTGGGAGACTGCCTCCGGTGGCAGCATGGAGGGTTTGTCTGGGAAAGCTGCCAAAAGCTTTCTCATGGGAAAGCCAGGGAAAGCCTGGAAGAGTCTGAGAAGGAAGCTCCTGCCCCTCCCAGCACTGGAGGCCTTCACTTGGTCACTGCGTTTCCTACAACAGTCCTCCAGGACCTGGCATATTCTGCATATTGTACTTAGGGATCGGATGGGCTTCCTAGGAGCTCTGTGTGTCCCTAATGAACATAAGCTGCCAAGGACATGCTGCATGGCAATGTGGTGCCCTTCCTTCAGCGTGGAGTCTTTTCCCTATCTCCAGGCTTGAGCTGGTGACTCCCCCCACCAAACGCGCAGTGAGAGCTGTGAAAGAGCTTTGGGAAGAGGAAAGGAGAACAGACAGTCTCGGTGTTGAGAAAGGTAACAGAGCAGCTGATTGCTGCCAGGGTTTTGCACCTTCTCCTTCTGTCCTCCTTGGCAGGACTGCGGAGCCAAGGCTCCAGTGCAGTGCCTTAGATAGTACGAGGCACTAGATGCAGTTCTGCTCACCCATGATGGGAAGTCTCCAGTGCCTCCTGCGGGGGTAAGACCCCGTGGCAGGCCAACAGTCCCAAGTGAAGATAGTCCCTTTGAGTTAAACTTTCCCAGGGGACTCGTGCCCTAATGTACACGGCAAAGTGCTCTTCCATGGGAGAAGGGGGAGAAGAAGGGAGTCCAAGCTGAGGAGAATTCTTGTGATTCGTTGCTTCTGTCTGGAGCAGAATGTAATGGAAGGAGTGCCCTCTGTGAGGACCTGTCTCATGGAATCCTAGTATTTTCCTCTGATGGGAAAAGCCACCTAGAGGAGATGGTCAAAAGTCCGGTGATGTGTGCCAAGACTTCCTCGGATGTTCAAAGCAGGCAGCTTGACCCTTTGCTTGCAAGTTTTTCATTCACAATGCCAGACCAATGCTTTTGGGTTGACTGCCTCAGCAGAGAAAATGCAGCCCGTGAGATCCGACGAAGGATCGCAGGCTCTGTTTCCCTCGTGTGAAGTTATGGCCCCAAAGAGTCCCTCTTAGGTCACCAGCACGTCCCTGCGAGCCCCACTGTTCCTAGTATGGACAGGGTAGAGCAGCAGAAAAGCATTCCCACAGGAAAGGGTGTTTCAGGCTAGAAATGAAGAGCTGGACAGGAGCCAGAGTGAGGGAGAGCCTCAGAGTGCCTTGGAAACATGGCTTCAAAGGAATCCCCTTGAGGCTTCACAGGTCTATCGCTGGCTGGAGCGGTGCTACGCAGTCACTGCTGTACAGATGGCCACCTCGATGGTGCTCTGCAGGGTTTTCTGGTCTGCTGCTTACAGGGGATGTTCCCGCCATGTACATCTCCATTCAAGAAAAGCAGCCTGCTAGAATGGAAAAAGACATGGGGAAGAGAGTCAAGGGGAAGGAGCGTCGTGGCAGGTGAGGTGCTTGGAGCTGTGTGTGAGGGTGAGCCTGTAGCCTTGTTGGTCTTGGAGATGCATGTTTCCCTTGGACATCATGGCCCTAGTGACTCTGAATGCCTTTCATCCCATACCGCAACAACTAGTAATCTCTGGCTGGATGGGCTGCACAGAGCAAGTGGTTGGGAGAGCCTCCTGCTGGCTTCTGGTTTCTGCTGACACTGCTTCCTGGGTGGAGACCCTTGGGAAAGTCAAATCCTGCTTCCCAGACATGGGGGCCTTTCCTCATTCCCCATAGCTGAAAGTAAGCAGGATTGTTTCTACCTGCCAACAGCAGGGCTAGGGCTCTAAGGACACGCTGTGAGGCTGAGGAGAGGGCTGCATGCTCTTGTGAAGCCTTTGCAAGAGGGAGGTGTTTGCCTGACCTTTGGGCCACAACGCGGGCTCTTTCCAGAGGCCAGGGAGTATGCAGTGAGAGGGGACTCAACAGAGAGGAGCTCTTTCTTGGCCTGGAAAGGATGCTGCCTTGCAAGCAGAAGGGCAGTCTCCCTCTTCCTGCCCCCAAGGCCAAGGAGCAGGGGCTGTTCTCACAGTGCCAGATTCACGTAGTGACCTTGAAGCCCTTTCCTTCATGTGAAACCCTCTCTTGGAGCTGGCACAAGCCGAGCGTGGCTACATCCTGGTGTCAGGCATCTCTCTGTGTGCCCAGAGCATCCTGAATGCCGGATCAGAGTTGTGGGCTCTGAGATAAGGGGACTGTGTGTGTGTGTGTGTGCAGAGTCCGGGAGAGGCGGGAGGGCTCCAGTGAGAGTGAGAGAGAGCCTCTGCCCCTCCTGTCATCAAAGCCTTTCCCAAGTATGTCCCTGGGGCAGGCAAGCTGCAATGAGCAGCGTAGCTGCAGAGGTAGCAGTGCTTGACTCCCTCGATGCCTTTCTCCTTCTTTGAGGCTGGGTGCCCAACTAGAATCCATTTTCCATCCTAAAAGCAGAGTGTTTGGGAGCACTGAGCAGTGGCTAAAGGAATTGGGAGGAGAGGGGGCAACGGTGTGTCTTGGAGCCTGTCACTGTTGCTGTGCCTGCTGTTCTCCTTGCTGCCTGGAGAGAAAGCCTTGGTGTGGGCAGCCTGAGCTTTGCTACTTTTCCTTCCGGCAGGTTGTGCTGCCTTGCATGACTTGGCAGGGCATGATCTCCACATCTGATGAGGTCCTTTGGCTGCCGAAGGAGGTGCCCATCCTGTGAGCACGGGATAGAGGCCCCACTCCCCCTGGGCTCATGCCACCTCCCCGTGGTGTCTGTTTGCAGTGCCTTTCAAGCTGCTGAGGTTGGATGGCCAGCTGCACGTGCTGTGAGTGCAGGCCCTCAGAGGGCAGGGACGGGAGGTGCTGCTGCTTGGGGCCTTTCCTGTGGCAGCCGGAATTGTGGGAAGGCATCGTCCCCTGGGCAGTGGCTGTGCAAGAGCCCTTCTTCTGCGCTCCTTTGAGCTCTGAGTGACCTAGTCCAGGGCTTGCTTTCCAAGATGCCGGTTGTGCTCTGGTTTTGCAACACACCTGTTGCTGCTGCCTTCTCTGTGCACACAGCAGAAGATCCCCGCACGGGGCCCTGTTTCTGGTGGGAAGTTAACTGCTGGGCCTGTGTGGGGTGGAAGCTGGAGAGCTTCTGTTCATGCTCGTGTCGATGACGGGGCAGCAGGAAAAAAAGGGTTCTTCAGTCTTGTTCAGATTCACTTCAGGTCTGAATGGAGGGAAGGGGAAGACTCGCAGCAGACAGGGGTCAGCGGAGAGTGTGTGAGGAATACCCTGCCCTTTAGGGGCGGATGTAGCTGCCCCTGGTGTACCTGTGGTGCTCTCTCTCTCCTTAGCTGGGCAACACTGCCCATTTCCTAGATTGGAGGGGGAATGCTTTTTTTGCCTGTGCTTCCCTCCATTGACTTCCCCGTTAGGAAAGACTTGGTCTCCTAACTCAGGTTCTTGAATCTCAGCCTTGCCGAAAGCCCGGCAGTGTGATTCGCCCTTCTCCTACATTCCCCTGCAGATGCTATTCTGTCCAATTGGGGGGCAGCCGTGAGAAACAGGCAGGTTTGTTTCAGCGTTTCTGAGAGGCAGCTTCTTCTCTGAGCAGTGGAAACGTTTGCTGCCCTTGTGAGCAATGAGATCCTTTGCTTGGCCGCATCTCACATGTGTCTCTCACCTTTGCAGGTGCCAGATATAAGCGATTCAGCCCTCACAGCCATCAGAAAGGTTGCTGCTCAGGCCTGGCGTTGTCCTTCCCAAGCGAGCATGTTTGCTTGCTTCTTAGCCTCCAGCTGACCCAGCAAGCAGCTTCTCACCGCATGTGCGGGAGTGCTGTGCTGCGAGGGTTGGTGAAGGCTGCTCAGGAAGTGATTGGGGACTAACACTTTCCACTGGCTGGTTCCCAGGGAACTCCAGGTTTGCTCTGGCTTGACCTGAGCTGTGTGTGGTGGTGGGAGGGCGTGGCAGAGGCCGTTTCTGCAGAGCTGTGTCCTGGCTCCCTCCTAGCTAAGGGGATGGATCCCTTAAAGGCCTGGCTGATGGAGGCTGTTGTTTGCAGAGGCACTGACATGAGCGTTGGAGGGACGGCAGGGGATGTGGAGGGCTAGGCTGGAGTTTCAAACGGTGGTGGAAAGGTAGAGGAAAGGAGGCTAGTTTCTTCTGCCTGGACACGAGCATGGTCAAGAGCTGGGAGACTGCCTCCGGTGGCAGCATGGAGGGTTTGTCTTGGAAAGCTGCCAAAAGCTTTCTCATGGGAAAGCCAAGGAAAGCCTGGAAGAGTCTGAGAAGGAAGCTCCTGCCCCTCCCAGCACTGGAGGCCTTCACTTGGTCACTGCGTTTCCTACAACAGTCCTCCAGGACCTGGCATATTCTGCATATTGTACTTAGGGATCGGATGGGCTTCCTAGGAGCTCTGTGTGTCCCTAATGAACATAAGCTGCCAAGGACATGCTGCATGGCAATGTGGTGCCCTTCCTTCAGCGTGGAGTCTTTTCCCTATCTCTAGGCTTGAGCTGGTGACTCCCCCCACCAAACGCGCAGTGAGAGCTGTGAAAGAGCTTTGGGAAGAGGAAAGGAGAACAGACAGTCTCGGTGTTGAGAAAGGTAACAGAGCAGCTGATTGCTGCCAGGGTTTTGCACCTTCTCCTTCTGTCCTCCTTGGCAGGACTGCGGAGCCAAGGCTCCAGTGCAGTGCCTTAGATAGTACGAGGCACTAGATGCAGTTCTGCTCACCCATGATGGGAAGTCTCCAGTGCCTCCTGCGGGGGTAAGACCCCGTGGCAGGCCAACAGTCCCAAGTGAAGATAGTCCCTTTGAGTTAAACTTCCCAGGGGACTCGTGCCCTAATGTACACGGCAAAGTGCTCTTCCATGGGAGAAGGGGGAGAAGAAGGGAGTCCAAGCTGAGGAGAATCCTTGTGATTCGTTGCTTCTGTCTGGAGCAGAATGGTAATGGAAGGAGTGCCCTCTGTGAGGACCTGTCTCATGGAATCCTAGTATTTTCCTCTGATGGGAAAAGCCACCTAGAGGAGATGGTCAAAAGTCCGGTGATGTGTGCCAAGACTTCCTCGGATGTTCAAAGCAGGCAGCTTGACCCTTTGCTTGCAAGTTTTTCATTCACAATGCCAGACCAATGCTTTTGGGTTGACTGCCTCAGCAGAGAAAATGCAGCCCGTGAGATCCGACGAAGGATCGCAGGCTCTGTTTCCCTCGTGTGAAGTTATGGCCCCAAAGAGTCCCTCTTAGGTCACCAGCACGTCCCTGTGAGCCCCACTGTTCCTAGTATGGACAGGGTAGAGCAGCAGAAAAGCATTCCCACAGGAAAGGGTGTTTCAGGCTAGAAATGAAGAGCTGGACAGGAGCCAGAGTGAGGGAGAGCCTCAGAGTGCCTTGGAAACATGGCTTCAAAGGAATCCCCTTGAGGCTTCACAGGTCTATCGCTGGCTGGAGCGGTGCTACGCAGTCACTGCTGTACAGATGGCCACCTCGATGGTGCTCTGCAGGGTTTTCTGGTCTGCTGCTTACAGGGGATGTTCCCGCCATGTACATCTCCATTCAAGAAAAGCAGCCTGCTAGAATGGAAAAAGACATGGGGAAGAGAGTCAAGGGGAAGGAGCGTCGTGGCAGGTGAGGTGCTTGGAGCTGTGTGTGAGGGTGAGCCTGTAGCCTTGTTGGTCTTGGAGATGCATGTTTCCCTTGGACATCATGGCCCTAGTGACTCTGAATGCCTTTCATCCCATACCGCAACAACTAGTAATCTCTGGCTGGATGGGCTGCACAGAGCAAGTGGTTGGGAGAGCCTCCTGCTGGCTTCTGGTTTCTGCTGACACTGCTTCCTGGGTGGAGACCCTTGGGAAAGTCAAATCCTGCTTCCCAGACATGGGGGCCTTTCCTCATTCCCCATAGCTGAAAGTAAGCAGGATTGTTTCTACCTGCCAACAGCAGGGCTAGGGCTCTAAGGACACGCTGTGAGGCTGAGGAGAGGGCTGCATGCTCTTGTGAAGCCTTTGCAAGAGGGAGGTGTTTGCCTGACCTTTGGGCCACAACGCGGGCTCTTTCCAGAGGCCAGGGAGTATGCAGTGAGAGGGGACTCAACAGAGAGGAGCTCTTTCTTGGCCTGGAAAGGATGCTGCCTTGCAAGCAGAAGGGCAGTCTCCCTCTTCCTGCCCCCAAGGCCAAGGAGCAGGGGCTGTTCTCACAGTGCCAGATTCACGTAGTGACCTTGAAGCCCTTTCCTTCATGTGAAACCCTCTCTTGGAGCTGGCACAAGCCGAGCGTGGCTACATCCTGGTGTCAGGCATCTCTCTGTGTGCCCAGAGCATCCTGAATGCCGGATCAGAGTTGTGGGCTCTGAGATAAGGGGACTGTGTGTGTGTGTGTGTGCAGAGTCCGGGAGAGGCGGGAGGGCTCCAGTGAGAGTGAGAGAGAGCCTCTGCCCCTCCTGTCATCAAAGCCTTTCCCAAGTATGTCCCTGGGGCAGGCAAGCTGCAATGAGCAGCGTAGCTGCAGAGGTAGCAGTGCTTGACTCCCTCGATGCCTTTCTCCTTCTTTGAGGCTGGGTGCCCAACTAGAATCCATTTTCCATCCTAAAAGCAGAGTGTTTGGGAGCACTGAGCAGTGGCTAAAGGAATTGGGAGGAGAGGGGGCAACGGTGTGTCTTGGAGCCTGTCACTGTTGCTGTGCCTGCTGTTCTCCTTGCTGCCTGGAGAGAAAGCCTTGGTGTGGGCAGCCTGAGCTTTGCTACTTTTCCTTCCGGCATGTTGTGCAGCCTTGCATGACTTGGCAGGGCATGATCTCCACGTCTGATGAGGTCCTTTGGCTGCCGAAGGAGATGCCCATCCTGTGAGCACGGGATAGAGGCCCAACTCCCCCTGGGCTCATGCCACCTCCCCGTGGTGTCTGTTTGCAGTGCCTTTCAAGCTGCTGAGGTTGGATGGCCAGCTGCACGTGCTGTGAGTGCAGGCCCTCAGAGGGCAGGGATGGGAGGTGCTGCTGCTTGGGGCCTTTCCTGTGGCAGCCGGAATTGTGGGAAGGCATCGTCCCCTGGGCAGTGGCTGTGCAAGAGCCCTTCTTCTGCGCTCCTTTGAGCTCTGAGTGACCTAGTCCAGGGCTTGCTTTCCAAGATGCCGGTTGTGCTCTGGTTTTGCAACACACCTGTTGCTGCTGCCTTCTCTGTGCACACAGCAGAAGATCCCCGCACGGGGCCCTGTTTCTGGTGGGAAGTTAACTGCTGGGCCTGTGTGGGGTGGAAGCTGGAGAGCTTCTGTTCATGCTCGTGTCGATGACGGGGCAGCAGGAAAAAAAGGGTTCTTCAGTCTTGTTCAGATTCACTTCAGGTCTGAATGGAGGGAAGGGGAAGACTCGCAGCAGACAGGGGTCAGCGGAGAGTGTGTGAGGAATACCCTGCCCTTTAGGGGCGGATGTAGCTGCCCCTGGTGTACCTGTGGTGCTCTCTCTCTCCTTAGCTGGGCAGCACTGCCCATTTCCTAGATTGGAGGGGGAATGCTTTTTTTGCCTGTGCTTCCCTCCATTGACTTCCCCGTTAGGAAAGACTTGGTCTCCTAACTCAGGTTCTTGAATCTCAGCCTTGCCGAAAGCCCGGCAGTCTGATTCGCCCTTCTCCTGCATTCCCCTGCAGATGCTATTCTGTCCAATTGGGGGGCAGCCGTGAGAAACAGGCAGGTTTGTTTCAGCGTTTCTGAGAGGCAGCTTCTTCTCTGAGCAGTGGAAACGTTTGCTGCCCTTGTGAGCAATGAGATCCTTTGCTTGGCCGCATCTCACATGTGTCTCTCACCTTTGCAGGTGCCAGATATAAGCGATTCAGCCCTCACAGCCATCAGAAAGGTTGCTGCTCAGGCCTGGCGTTGTCCTTCCCAAGCGAGCATGTTTGCTTGCTTCTTAGCCTCCAGCTGACCCAGCAAGCAGCTTCTCACCGCATGTGCGGGAGTGCTGTGCTGCGAGGGTTGGTGAAGGCTGCTCAGGAAGTGATTGGGGACTAACACTTTCCACTGGCTGGTTCCCAGGGAACTCCAGGTTTGCTCTGGCTTGACCTGAGCTGTGTGTGGTGGTGGGAGGGCGTGGCAGAGGCCGTTTCTGCAGAGCTGTGTCCTGGCTGCCTCCTAGCTAAGGGGATGGATCCCTTAAAGGCCTGGCTGATGGAGGCTGTTGTTTGCAGAGGCACTGACATGAGCGTTGGAGGGACGGCAGGGGATGTGGAGGGCTAGGCTGGAGTTTCAAACGGTGGTGGAAAGGTAGAGGAAAGGAGGCTAGTTTCTTCTGCCTGGACATGAGCATGGTCAAGAGCTGGGAGACTGCCTCCGGTGGCAGCATGGAGGGTTTGTCTTGGAAAGCTGCCAAAAGCTTTCTCATGGGAAAGCCAGGGAAAGCCTGGAAGAGTCTGAGAAGGAAGCTCCTGCCCCTCCCAGCACTGGAGGCCTTCACTTGGTCACTGCGTTTCCTACAACAGTCCTCCAGGACCTGGCATATTCTGCATATTGTACTTAGGGATCGGATGGGCTTCCTAGGAGCTCTGTGTGTCCCTAATGAACATAAGCTGCCAAGGACATGCTGCATGGCAATGTGGTGCCCTTCCTTCAGCGTGGAGTCTTTTCCCTATCTCCAGGCTTGAGCTGGTGACTCCCCCCACCAAACGCGCAGTGAGAGCTGTGAAAGAGCTTTGGGAAGAGGAAAGGAGAACAGACAGTCTCGGTGTTGAGAAAGGTAACAGAGCAGCTGATTGCTGCCAGGGTTTTGCACCTTCTCCTTCTGTCCTCCTTGGCAGGACTGCGGAGCCAAGGCTCCAGTGCAGTGCCTTAGATCGTACGAGGCACTAGATGCAGTTCTGCTCACCCATGATGGGAAGTCTCCAGTGCCTCCTGCGGGGGTAAGACCCCGTGGCAGGCCAACAGTCCCAAGTGAAGATAGTCCCTTTGAGTTAAACTTTCCCAGGGGACTCGTGCCCTAATGTACACGGCAAAGTGCTCTTCCATGGGAGAAGGGGGAGAAGAAGGGAGTCCAAGCTGAGGAGAATCCTTGTGATTCGTTGCTTCTGTCTGGAGCAGAATGGTAATGGAAGGAGTGCCCTCTGTGAGGACCTGTCTCATGGAATCCTAGTACTTTCCTCTGATGGGAAAAGCCACCTAGAGGAGATGGTCAAAAGTCCGGTGATGTGTGCCAAGACTTCCTCGGATGTTCAAAGCAGGCAGCTTGACCCTTTGCTTGCAAGTTTTTCATTCACAATGCCAGACCAATGCTTTTGGGTTGACTGCCTCAGCAGAGAAAATGCAGCCCGTGAGATCCGACGAAGGATCGCAGGCTCTGTTTCCCTCGTGTGAAGTTATGGCCCCAAAGAGTCCCTCTTAGGTCACCAGCACGTCCCTGTGAGCCCCACTGTTCCTAGTATGGACAGGGTAGAGCAGTAGAAAAGCATTCCCACAGGAAAGGGTGTTTCAGGCTAGAAATGAAGAGCTGGACAGGAGCCAGAGTGAGGGAGAGCCTCAGAGTGCCTTGGAAACATGGCTTCAAAGGAATCCCCTTGAGGCTTCACAGGTCTATCGCTGGCTGGAGCGGTGCTACGCAGTCACTGCTGTACAGATGGCCACCTCGATGGTGCTCTGCAGGGTTTTCCGGTCTGCTGCTTACAGGGGATGTTCCCACCATGTACATCTCCATTCAAGAAAAGCAGCCTGCTAGAATGGAAAAAGACATGGGGAAGAGAGTCAAGGGGAAGGAGCGTCGTGGCAGGTGAGGTGCTTGGAGCTGTGTGTGAGGGTGAGCCTGTAGCCTTGTTGGTCTTGGAGATGCATGTTTCCCTTGGACATCATGGCCCTAGTGACTCTGAATGCCTTTCATCCCATACCGCAACAACTAGTAATCCCTGGCTGGATGGGCTGCACAGAGCAAGTGGTTGGGAGAGCCTCCTGCTGGCTTCCTGTTTCTGCTGACACTGCTTCCCGGGTGGAGACCCTTGGGAAAGTCAAATCCTGCCCCCCAGACATGGGGGCCTTTCCTCATTCCCCATAGCTGAAAGTAAGCAGGATTGTTTCTACCTGCCAACAGCAGGGCTAGGGCTCTAAGGACACGCTGTGAGGCTGAGGAGAGGGCTGCATGCTCTTGTGAAGCCTTTGCAAGAGGGAGGTGTTTGCCTGACCTTTGGGCCACAACGCGGGCTCTTTCCAGAGGCCAGGGAGTATGCAGTGAGAGGGGACTCAACAGAGAGGAGCTCTTTCTTGGCCTGGAAAGGATGCTGCCTTGCAAGCAGAAGGGCAGTCCTCCTCTTCCTGCCCCCAAGGCCAAGGAGCAGGGGCTGTTCTCACAGTGCCAGATTCACGTAGTGACCTTGAAGCCCTTTCCTTCATGTGAAACCCTCTCTTGGAGCTGGCACAAGCCGAGCGTGGCTACATCCTGGTGTCAGGCATCTCTCTGTGTGCCCAGAGCATCCTGAATGCCGGATCAGAGTTGTGGGCTCTGAGATAAGGGGACTGTGTGTGTGTGTGTGTGCAGAGTCCGGGAGAGGCGGGAGGGCTCCAGTGAGAGTGAGAGAGAGCCTCTGCCCCTCCTGTCATCAAAGCCTTTCCCAAGTATGTCCCTGGGGCAGGCAAGCTGCAATGAGCAGCGTAGCTGCAGAGGTAGCAGTGCTTGACTCCCTCGATGCCTTTCTCCTTCTTTGAGGCTGGGTGCCCAACTAGAATCCATTTTCCATCCTAAAAGCAGAGTGTTTGGGAGCACTGAGCAGTGGCTAAAGGAATTGGGAGGAGAGGGGGCAACGGTGTGTCTTGGAGCCTGTCACTGTTGCTGTGCCTGCTGTTCTCCTTGCTGCCTGGAGAGAAAGCCTTGGTGTGGGCAGCCTGAGCTTTGCTACTTTTCCTTCCGGCATGTTGTGCAGCCTTGCATGACTTGGCAGGGCATGATCTCCACGTCTGATGAGGTCCTTTGGCTGCCGAAGGAGATGCCCATCCTGTGAGCACGGGATAGAGGCCCAACTCCCCCTGGGCTCATGCCACCTCCCCGTGGTGTCTGTTTGCAGTGCCTTTCAAGCTGCTGAGGTTGGATGGCCAGCTGCACGTGCTGTGAGTGCAGGCCCTCAGAGGGCAGGGATGGGAGGTGCTGCTGCTTGGGGCCTTTCCTGTGGCAGCCGGAATTGTGGGAAGGCATCGTCCCCTGGGCAGTGGCTGTGCAAGAGCCCTTCTTCTGCGCTCCTTTGAGCTCTGAGTGACCTAGTCCAGGGCTTGCTTTCCAAGATGCCGGTTGTGCTCTGGTTTTGCAACACACCTGTTGCTGCTGCCTTCTCTGTGCACACAGCAGAAGATCCCCGCACGGGGCCCTGTTTCTGGTGGGAAGTTAACTGCTGGGCCTGTGTGGGGTGGAAGCTGGAGAGCTTCTGTTCATGCTCGTGTCGATGACGGGGCAGCAGGAAAAAAAGGGTTCTTCAGTCTTGTTCAGATTCACTTCAGGTCTGAATGGAGGGAAGGGGAAGACTCGCAGCAGACAGGGGTCAGCGGAGAGTGTGTGAGGAATACCCTGCCCTTTAGGGGCGGATGTAGCTGCCCCTGGTGTACCTGTGGTGCTCTCTCTCTCCTTAGCTGGGCAGCACTGCCCATTTCCTAGATTGGAGGGGGAATGCTTTTTTTGCCTGTGCTTCCCTCCATTGACTTCCCCGTTAGGAAAGACTTGGTCTCCTAACTCAGGTTCTTGAATCTCAGCCTTGCCGAAAGCCCGGCAGTCTGATTCGCCCTTCTCCTGCATTCCCCTGCAGATGCTATTCTGTCCAATTGGGGGGCAGCCGTGAGAAACAGGCAGGTTTGTTTCAGCGTTTCTGAGAGGCAGCTTCTTCTCTGAGCAGTGGAAACGTTTGCTGCCCTTGTGAGCAATGAGATCCTTTGCTTGGCCGCATCTCACATGTGTCTCTCACCTTTGCAGGTGCCAGATATAAGCGATTCAGCCCTCACAGCCATCAGAAAGGTTGCTGCTCAGGCCTGGCGTTGTCCTTCCCAAGCGAGCATGTTTGCTTGCTTCTTAGCCTCCAGCTGACCCAGCAAGCAGCTTCTCACCGCATGTGCGGGAGTGCTGTGCTGCGAGGGTTGGTGAAGGCTGCTCAGGAAGTGATTGGGGACTAACACTTTCCACTGGCTGGTTCCCAGGGAACTCCAGGTTTGCTCTGGCTTGACCTGAGCTGTGTGTGGTGGTGGGAGGGCGTGGCAGAGGCCGTTTCTGCAGAGCTGTGTCCTGGCTGCCTCCTAGCTAAGGGGATGGATCCCTTAAAGGCCTGGCTGATGGAGGCTGTTGTTTGCAGAGGCACTGACATGAGCGTTGGAGGGACGGCAGGGGATGTGGAGGGCTAGGCTGGAGTTTCAAACGGTGGTGGAAAGGTAGAGGAAAGGAGGCTAGTTTCTTCTGCCTGGACATGAGCATGGTCAAGAGCTGGGAGACTGCCTCCGGTGGCAGCATGGAGGGTTTGTCTTGGAAAGCTGCCAAAAGCTTTCTCATGGGAAAGCCAGGGAAAGCCTGGAAGAGTCTGAGAAGGAAGCTCCTGCCCCTCCCAGCACTGGAGGCCTTCACTTGGTCACTGCGTTTCCTACAACAGTCCTCCAGGACCTGGCATATTCTGCATATTGTACTTAGGGATCGGATGGGCTTCCTAGGAGCTCTGTGTGTCCCTAATGAACATAAGCTGCCAAGGACATGCTGCATGGCAATGTGGTGCCCTTCCTTCAGCGTGGAGTCTTTTCCCTATCTCCAGGCTTGAGCTGGTGACTCCCCCCACCAAACGCGCAGTGAGAGCTGTGAAAGAGCTTTGGGAAGAGGAAAGGAGAACAGACAGTCTCGGTGTTGAGAAAGGTAACAGAGCAGCTGATTGCTGCCAGGGTTTTGCACCTTCTCCTTCTGTCCTCCTTGGCAGGACTGCGGAGCCAAGGCTCCAGTGCAGTGCCTTAGATCGTACGAGGCACTAGATGCAGTTCTGCTCACCCATGATGGGAAGTCTCCAGTGCCTCCTGCGGGGGTAAGACCCCGTGGCAGGCCAACAGTCCCAAGTGAAGATAGTCCCTTTGAGTTAAACTTTCCCAGGGGACTCGTGCCCTAATGTACACGGCAAAGTGCTCTTCCATGGGAGAAGGGGGAGAAGAAGGGAGTCCAAGCTGAGGAGAATCCTTGTGATTCGTTGCTTCTGTCTGGAGCAGAATGGTAATGGAAGGAGTGCCCTCTGTGAGGACCTGTCTCATGGAATCCTAGTACTTTCCTCTGATGGGAAAAGCCACCTAGAGGAGATGGTCAAAAGTCCGGTGATGTGTGCCAAGACTTCCTCGGATGTTCAAAGCAGGCAGCTTGACCCTTTGCTTGCAAGTTTTTCATTCACAATGCCAGACCAATGCTTTTGGGTTGACTGCCTCAGCAGAGAAAATGCAGCCCGTGAGATCCGACGAAGGATCGCAGGCTCTGTTTCCCTCGTGTGAAGTTATGGCCCCAAAGAGTCCCTCTTAGGTCACCAGCACGTCCCTGTGAGCCCCACTGTTCCTAGTATGGACAGGGTAGAGCAGTAGAAAAGCATTCCCACAGGAAAGGGTGTTTCAGGCTAGAAATGAAGAGCTGGACAGGAGCCAGAGTGAGGGAGAGCCTCAGAGTGCCTTGGAAACATGGCTTCAAAGGAATCCCCTTGAGGCTTCACAGGTCTATCGCTGGCTGGAGCGGTGCTACGCAGTCACTGCTGTACAGATGGCCACCTCGATGGTGCTCTGCAGGGTTTTCCGGTCTGCTGCTTACAGGGGATGTTCCCACCATGTACATCTCCATTCAAGAAAAGCAGCCTGCTAGAATGGAAAAAGACATGGGGAAGAGAGTCAAGGGGAAGGAGCGTCGTGGCAGGTGAGGTGCTTGGAGCTGTGTGTGAGGGTGAGCCTGTAGCCTTGTTGGTCTTGGAGATGCATGTTTCCCTTGGACATCATGGCCCTAGTGACTCTGAATGCCTTTCATCCCATACCGCAACAACTAGTAATCCCTGGCTGGATGGGCTGCACAGAGCAAGTGGTTGGGAGAGCCTCCTGCTGGCTTCCTGTTTCTGCTGACACTGCTTCCCGGGTGGAGACCCTTGGGAAAGTCAAATCCTGCCCCCCAGACATGGGGGCCTTTCCTCATTCCCCATAGCTGAAAGTAAGCAGGATTGTTTCTACCTGCCAACAGCAGGGCTAGGGCTCTAAGGACACGCTGTGAGGCTGAGGAGAGGGCTGCATGCTCTTGTGAAGCCTTTGCAAGAGGGAGGTGTTTGCCTGACCTTTGGGCCACAACGCGGGCTCTTTCCAGAGGCCAGGGAGTATGCAGTGAGAGGGGACTCAACAGAGAGGAGCTCTTTCTTGGCCTGGAAAGGATGCTGCCTTGCAAGCAGAAGGGCAGTCCTCCTCTTCCTGCCCCCAAGGCCAAGGAGCAGGGGCTGTTCTCACAGTGCCAGATTCACGTAGTGACCTTGAAGCCCTTTCCTTCATGTGAAACCCTCTCTTGGAGCTGGCACAAGCCGAGCGTGGCTACATCCTGGTGTCAGGCATCTCTCTGTGTGCCCAGAGCATCCTGAATGCCGGATCAGAGTTGTGGGCTCTGAGATAAGGGGACTGTGTGTGTGTGTGTGTGCAGAGTCCGGGAGAGGCGGGAGGGCTCCAGTGAGAGTGAGAGAGAGCCTCTGCCCCTCCTGTCATCAAAGCCTTTCCCAAGTATGTCCCTGGGGCAGGCAAGCTGCAATGAGCAGCGTAGCTGCAGAGGTAGCAGTGCTTGACTCCCTCGATGCCTTTCTCCTTCTTTGAGGCTGGGTGCCCAACTAGAATCCATTTTCCATCCTAAAAGCAGAGTGTTTGGGAGCACTGAGCAGTGGCTAAAGGAATTGGGAGGAGAGGGGGCAACGGTGTGTCTTGGAGCCTGTCACTGTTGCTGTGCCTGCTGTTCTCCTTGCTGCCTGGAGAGAAAGCCTTGGTGTGGGCAGCCTGAGCTTTGCTACTTTTCCTTCCGGCATGTTGTGCAGCCTTGCATGACTTGGCAGGGCATGATCTCCACGTCTGATGAGGTCCTTTGGCTGCCGAAGGAGGTGCCCATCCTGTGAGCACGGGATAGAGGCCCCACTCCCCCTGGGCTCATGCCACCTCCCCGTGGTGTCTGTTTGCAGTGCCTTTCAAGCTGCTGAGGTTGGATGGCCAGCTGCACGTGCTGTGAGTGCAGGCCCTCAGAGGGCAGGGAAGGGAGGTGCTGCTGCTTGGGGCCTTTCCTGTGGCAGCCGGAATTGTGGGAAGGCATCGTCCCCTGGGCAGTGGCTGTGCAAGAGCCCTTCCTCTGCGCTCCTTTGAGCTCTGAGTGACGTAGTCCAGGGCTTGCTTTCCAAGATGCCGGTTGTGCTCTGGTTTTGCAACACATCTGTTGCTGCTGCCTTCTCTGTGCACACAGCAGAAGATCCCCGCACGGGGCCCTGTTTCTGGTGGGAAGTTAACTGCTGGGCCTGTGTGGGGTGGAAGCTGGAGAGCTTCTGTTCATGCTCGTGTCGATGACGGGGCAGCAGGAAAAAAAGGGTTCTTCAGTCTTGTTCAGATTCACTTCAGGTCTGAATGGAGGGAAGGGGAAGACTCGCAGCAGACAGGGGTCAGCGGAGAGTGTGTGAGGAATACCCTGCCCTTTAGGGGCGGATGTAGCTGCCCCTGGTGTACCTGTGGTGCTCTCTCTCTCCTTAGCTGGGCAACACTGCCCATTTCCTAGATTGGAGGGGGAATGCTTTTTTTGCCTGTGCTTCCCTCCATTGACTTCCCCGTTAGGAAAGACTTGGTCTCCTAACTCAGGTTCTTGAATCTCAGCCTTGCCGAAAGCCCGGCAGTGTGATTCGCCCTTCTCCTGCATTCCCCTGCAGATGCTATTCTGTCCAATTGGGGGGCAGCCGTGAGAAACAGGCGGGTTTGTTTCAGCGTTTCTGAGAGGCAGCTTCTTCTCTGAGCAGTGGAAACGTTTGCTGCCCTTGTGAGCAATGAGATCCTTTGCTTGGCCGCATCTCACATGTGTCTCTCACCTTTGCAGGTGCCAGATATAAGCGATTCAGCCCTCACAGCCATCAGAAAGGTTGCTGCTCAGGCCCTTGCTGGGCCTGGCGTTGTCCTTCCCAAGCGAGCATGTTTGCTTGCTTCTTAGCCTCCAGCTGACCCAGCAAGCAGCTTCTCACTGCGTGTGTGGGAGTGCTGTGCTGCGAGGGTTGGTGAAGGCTGCTCAGGAAGTGATTTGGGACTAACACTTTCCACTGGCTGGTTCCCAGGGAACTCCAGGTTTGCTCTGGCTTGACCTGAGCTGTGTGTGGTGGTGGGAGGGCGTGGCAGAGGCCGTTTCTGCAGAGCTGTGTCCTGGCTGCCTCCTAGCTAAGGGGATGGATCCCTTAAAGGCCTGGCTGATGGAGGCTGTTGTTTGCAGAGGCACTGACATGAGCGTTGGAGGGACGGCAGGGGATGTGGAGGGCTAGGCTGGAGTTTCAAACGGTGGTGGAAAGGTAGAGGAAAGGAGGCTAGTTTCTTCTGCCTGGACACGAGCATGGTCAAGAGCTGGGAGACTGCCTCCGGTGGCAGCATGGAGGGTTTGTCTTGGAAAGCTGCCAAAAGCTTTCTCATGGGAAAGCCAGGGAAAGCCTGGAAGAGTCTGAGAAGGAAGCTCCTGCCCCTCCCAGCACTGGAGGCCTTCACTTGGTCACTGCGTTTCCTACAACAGTCCTCCAGGACCTGGCATATTCTGCATATTGTACTTAGGGATCGGATGGGCTTCCTAGGAGCTCTGTGTGTCCCTAATGAACATAAGCTGCCAAGGTCATGCTGCATGGCAATGTGGTGCCCTTCCTTCAGCGTGGAGTCTTTTCCCTATCTCCAGGCTTGAGCTGGTGACTCCCCCCACCAAACGCGCAGTGAGAGCTGTGAAAGAGCTTTGGGAAGAGGAAAGGAGAACAGACAGTCTCGGTGTTGAGAAAGGTAACAGAGCAGCTGATTGCTGCCAGGGTTTTGCACCTTCTCCTTCTGTCCTCCTTGGCAGGACTGCGGAGCCAAGGCTCCAGTGCAGTGCCTTAGATAGTACGAGGCACTAGATGCAGTTCTGCTCACCCATGATGGGAAGTCTCCAGTGCCTCCTGCGGGGGTAAGACCCCGTGGCAGGCCAACAGTCCCAAGTGAAGATAGTCCCTTTGAGTTAAACTTTCCCAGGGGACTCGTGCCCTAATGTACACGGCAAAGTGCTCTTCCATGGGAGAAGGGGGAGAAGAAGGGAGTCCAAGCTGAGGAGAATCCTTGTGATTCGTTGCTTCTGTCTGGAGCAGAATGGTAATGGAAGGAGTGCCCTCTGTGAGGACCTGTCTCATGGAATCCTAGTACTTTCCTCTGATGGGAAAAGCCACCTAGAGGAGATGGTCAAAAGTCCGGTGATGTGTGCCAAGACTTCCTCGGATGTTCAAAGCAGGCAGCTTGACCCTTTGCTTGCAAGTTTTTCATTCACAATGCCAGACCAATGCTTTTGGGTTGACTGCCTCAGCAGAGAAAATGCAGCCCGTGAGATCCGACGAAGGATCGCAGGCTCTGTTTCCCTCGTGTGAAGTTATGGCCCCAAAGAGTCCCTCTTAGGTCACCAGCACGTCCCTGTGAGCCCCACTGTTCCTAGTATGGACAGGGTAGAGCAGTAGAAAAGCATTCCCACAGGAAAGGGTGTTTCAGGCTAGAAATGAAGAGCTGGACAGGAGCCAGAGTGAGGGAGAGCCTCAGAGTGCCTTGGAAACATGGCTTCAAAGGAATCCCCTTGAGGCTTCACAGGTCTATCGCTGGCTGGAGCGGTGCTACGCAATCACTGCTGTACAGATGGCCACCTCGGTGGTGCTCTGAAGGGTTTTCCGGTCTGCTGCTTACAGGGGATGTTCCCGCCATGTACATCTCCATTCAAGAAAAGCAGCCTGCTAGAATGGAAAAAGACATGGGGAAGAGAGTCAAGGGGAAGGAGCGTCGTGGCAGGTGAGGTGCTTGGAGCTGTGTGTGAGGGTGAGCCTGTAGCCTTGTTGGTCTTGGAGATGCATGTTTCCCTTGGACATCATGGCCCTAGTGACTCTGAATGCCTTTCATCCCATACCGCAACAACTAGTAATCCCTGGCTGGATGGGCTGCACAGAGCAAGTGGTTGGGAGAGCCTCCTGCTGGCTTCCTGTTTCTGCAGACACTGCTTCCCGGGTGGAGACCCTTGGGAAAGTCAAATCCTGCCCCCCAGACATGGGGGCCTTTCCTCATTCCCCATAGCTGAAAGTAAGCAGGATTGTTTCTACCTGCCAACAGCAGGGCTAGGGCTCTAAGGACACGCTGTGAGGCTGAGGAGAGGGCTGCATGCTCTTGTGAAGCCTTTGCAAGAGGGAGGTGTTTGCCTGACCTTTGGGCCACAACGCGGGCTCTTTCCAGAGGCCAGGGAGTATGCAGTGAGAGGGGACTCAACAGAGAGGAGCTCTTTCTTGGCCTGGAAAGGATGCTGCCTTGCAAGCAGAAGGGCAGTCCCCCTCTTCCTGCCCCCAAGGCCAAGGAGCAGGGGCTGTTCTCACAGTGCCAGATTCACGTAGTTACCTTGAAGCCCTTTCCTTCATGTGAAACCTTCTCTTGGGGCTGGCACAAGCCGAGCATGGCTACATCCTGGTGTGAGGCATCTCTCTGTGTGCCCAGAGCATCCTGAATGCCGGATCAGAGTTGTGGGCTCTGAGATAAGGGGACTGTGCGTGTGTGTGTGTGTGTGCAGAGTCCGGGAGAGGCGGGAGGGCTCCAGTGAGAGTGAGAGAGAGCCTCTGCCCCTCCTGTCATCAAAGCCTTTCCCAAGTATGTCCCTGGGGCAGGCAAGCTGCAATGAGCAGCGTAGCTGCAGAGGTAGCAGTGCTTGACTCCCTCGATGCCTTTCTCCTTCTTTGAGGCTGGGTGCCCAACTAGAATCCCAATCCATTTTCCATCCTAAAAGCAGAGTGTTTGGGAGCACTGAGCAGTGGCTAAAGGAATTGGGAGGAGAGGGGGCAACGGTGTGTCTTGGAGCCTGTCACTGTTGCTGTGCCTGCTGTTCTCCTTGCTGCCTGGAGAGAAAGCCTTGGTGTGGGCAGCCTGAGCTTTGCTACTTTTCCTTCCGGCATGTTGTGCAGCCTTGCATGACTTGGCAGGGCATGATCTCCACATCTGATGAGGTCCTTTGGCTGCCGAAGGAGGTGCCCATCCTGTGAGCACGGGATAGAGGCCCCACTCCCCCTGGGCTCATGCCACCTCCCCGTGGTGTCTGTTTGCAGTGCCTTTCAAGCTGCTGAGGTTGGATGGCCAGCTGCACGTGCTGTGAGTGCAGGCCCTCAGAGGGCAAGGAAGGGAGGTGCTGCTGCTTGGGGCCTTTCCTGTGGCAGCCGGAATTGTGGGAAGGCATCGTCCCCTGGGCAGTGGCTGTGCAAGAGCCCTTCCTCTGCGCTCCTTTGAGCTCTGAGTGACCTAGTCCAGGGCTTGCTTTCCAAGATGCCGGTTGTGCTCTGGTTTTGCAACACATCTGTTGCTGCTGCCTTCTCTGTGCACACAGCAGAAGATCCCCGCACGGGGCCCTGTTTCTGGTGGGAAGTTAACTGCTGGGCCTGTGTGGGGTGGAAGCTGGAGAGCTTCTGTTCATGCTCACGTCGGTGACGGGGCAGCAGGAAAAAAAGGGTTCTTCAGTCTTGTTCAGATTCACTTCAGGTCTGAATGGGGGGAAGGGGAAGACTCGCAGCAGACAGAGGTCAGCGGAGAGTGTGTGAGGAATACCCTGCCCTTTAGGGGCGGATGTAGCTGCCCCTGGTGTACCTGTGGTGCTCTCTCTCTCCTTAGCTGGGCAACACTGCCCATTTCCTAGATTGGAGGGGAATGCTTTTTTTGCCTGTGCTTCCCTCCATTGACTTCCCCGTTAGGAAAGACTTGGTCTCCTAACTCAGGTTCTTGAATCTCAGCCTTGCCGAAAGCCCGGCAGTGTGATTCGCCCTTCTCCTGCATTCCCCTGCAGATGCTATTCTGTCCAATTGGGGGGCAGCCGTGAGAAACAGGCGGGTTTGTTTCAGAGTTTCTGAGAGGCAGCTTCTTCTCTGAGCAGTGGAAACGTTTGCTGCCCTTGTGAGCAATGAGATCCTTTGCTTGGCCGCATCTCACATGTGTCTCTCACCTTTGCAGGTGCCAGATATAAGCGATTCAGCCCTCACAGCCATCAGAAAGGTTGCTGCTCAGGCCTGGCGTTGTCCTTCCCAAGCGAGCATGTTTGCTTGCTTCTTAGCCTCCAGCTGACCCAGCAAGCAGCTTCTCACCGCATGTGCGGGAGTGCTGTGCTGCGAGGGTTGGTGAAGGCTGCTCAGGAAGTGATTGGGGACTAATACTTTCCACTGGCTGGTTCCCAGGGAACTCCAGGTTTGCTCTGGCTTGACCTGAGCTGTGTGTGGTGGTGGGAGGGCGTGGCAGAGGCCGTTTCTGCAGAGCTGTGTCCTGGCTGCCTCCTAGCTAAGGGGATGGATCCCTTAAAGGCCTGGCTGATGGAGGCTGTTGTTTGCAGAGGCACTGACATGAGCGTTGGAGGGACGGCAGGGGATGTGGAGGGCTAGGCTGGAGTTTCAAACGGTGGTGGAAAGGTAGAGGAAAGGAGGCTAGTTTCTTCTGCCTGGACACGAGCATGGTCAAGAGCTGGGAGACTGCCTCCGGTGGCAGCATGGAGGGTTTGTCTTGGAAAGCTGCCAAAAGCTTTCTCATGGGAAAGCCAGGGAAAGCCTGGAAGAGTCTGAGAAGGAAGCTCCTGCCCCTCCCAGCACTGGAGGCCTTCACTTGGTCACTGCGTTTCCTACAACAGTCCTCCAGGACCTGGCATATTCTGCATATTGTACTTAGGGATCGGATGGGCTTCCTAGGAGCTCTGTGTGTCCCTAATGAACATAAGCTGCCAAGGACATGCTGCATGGCAATGTGGTGCCCTTCCTTCAGCGTGGAGTCTTTTCCCTATCTCCAGGCTTGAGCTGGTGACTCCCCCCACCAAACGCGCAGTGAGAGCTGTGAAAGAGCTTTGGGAAGAGGAAAGGAGAACAGACAGTCTCGGTGTTGAGAAAGGTAACAGAGCAGCTGATTGCTGCCAGGGTTTTGCACCTTCTCCTTCTGTCCTCCTTGGCAGGACTGCGGAGCCAAGGCTCCAGTGCAGTGCCTTAGATAGTACGAGGCACTAGATGCAGTTCTGCTCACCCATGATGGGAAGTCTCCAGTGCCTCCTGCGGGGGTAAGACCCCGTGGCAGGCCAACAGTCCCAAGTGAAGCTAGGCCCTTTGAGTTAAACTTTCCCAGGGGACTCGTGCCCTAATGTACACGGCAAAGTGCTCTTCCATGGGAGAAGGGGGAGAAGAAGGGAGTCCAAGCTGAGGAGAATCCTTGTGATTCGTTGCTTCTGTCTGGAGCAGAATGGTAATGGAAGGAGTGCCCTCTGTGAGGACCTGTCTCATGGAATCCTAGTACTTTCCTCTGATGGGAAAAGCCACCTAGAGGAGATGGTCAAAAGTCCGGTGATGTGTGCCAAGACTTCCTCGGATGTTCAAAGCAGGCAGCTTGACCCTTTGCTTGCAAGTTTTTCATTCACAATGCCAGACCAATGCTTTTGGGTTGACTGCCTCAGCAGAGAAAATGCAGCCCGTGAGATCCGACGAAGGATCGCAGGCTCTGTTTCCCTCGTGTGAAGTTATGGCCCCAAAGAGTCCCTCTTAGGTCACCAGCACGTCCCTGTGAGCCCCACTGTTCCTAGTATGGACAGGGTAGAGCAGTAGAAAAGCATTCCCACAGGAAAGGGTGTTTCAGGCTAGAAATGAAGAGCTGGACAGGAGCCAGAGTGAGGGAGAGCCTCAGAGTGCCTTGGAAACATGGCTTCAAAGGAATCCCCTTGAGGCTTCACAGGTCTATCGCTGGCTGGAGCGGTGCTACGCAATCACTGCTGTACAGATGGCCACCTCGGTGGTGCTCTGAAGGGTTTTCCGGTCTGCTGCTTACAGGGGATGTTCCCGCCATGTACATCTCCATTCAAGAAAAGCAGCCTGCTAGAATGGAAAAAGACATGGGGAAGAGAGTCAAGGGGAAGGAGCGTCGTGGCAGGTGAGGTGCTTGGAGCTGTGTGTGAGGGTGAGCCTGTAGCCTTGTTGGTCTTGGAGATGCATGTTTCCCTTGGACATCATGGCCCTAGTGACTCTGAATGCCTTTCATCCCATACCGCAACAACTAGTAATCCCTGGCTGGATGGGCTGCACAGAGCAAGTGGTTGGGAGAGCCTCCTGCTGGCTTCCTGTTTCTGCAGACACTGCTTCCCGGGTGGAGACCCTTGGGAAAGTCAAATCCTGCTTCCCAGACATGGGGGCCTTTCCTCATTCCCCATAGCTGAAAGTAAGCAGGATTGTTTCTACCTGCCAACAGCAGGGCTAGGGCTCAAAGGACACGCTGTGAGGCTGAGGAGAGGGCTGCATGCTCTTGTGAAGCCTTTGCAAGAGGGAGGTGTTTGCCTGACCTTTGGGCCACAACGCGGGCTCTTTCCAGAGGCCAGGGAGTATGCAGTGAGAGGGGACTCAACAGAGAGGAGCTCTTTCTTGGCCTGGAAAGGATGCTGCCTTGCAAGCAGAAGGGCAGTCTCCCTCTTCCTGCCCCCAAGGCCAAGGAGCAGGGGCTGTTCTCACAGTGCCAGATTCACGTAGTGACCTTGAAGCCCTTTCCTTCATGTGAAACCTTCTCTTGGGGCTGGCACAAGCCGAGCATGGCTACATCCTGGTGTCAGGCATCTCTCTGTGTGCCCAGAGCATCCTGAATGCCGGATCAGAGTTGTGGGCTCTGAGATAAGGGGACTGTGCGTGTGTGTGTGTGTGTGCAGAGTCCGGGAGAGGCGGGAGGGCTCCAGTGAGAGTGAGAGAGAGCCTCTGCCCCTCCTGTCATCAAAGCCTTTCCCAAGTATGTCCCTGGGGCAGGCAAGCTGCAATGAGCAGCGTAGCTGCAGAGGTAGCAGTGCTTGACTCCCTCGATGCCTTTCTCCTTCTTTGAGGCTGGGTGCCCAACTAGAATCCCAATCCATTTTCCATCCTAAAAGCAGAGTGTTTGGGAGCACTGAGCAGTGGCTAAAGGAATTGGGAGGAGAGGGGGCAACGGTGTGTCTTGGAGCCTGTCACTGTTGCTGTGCCTGCTGTTCTCCTTGCTGCCTGGAGAGAAAGCCTTGGTGTGGGCAGCCTGAGCTTTGTTACTTTTCCTTCCGGCATGTTGTGCAGCCTTGCATGACTTGGCAGGGCATGATCTCCACATCTGATGAGGTCCTTTGGCTGCTGAAGGAGGTGCCCATCCTGTGAGCACGGGATAGAGGCCCCACTCCCCCTGGGCTCATGCCACCTCCCCGTGGTGTCTGTTTGCAGTGCCTTTCAAGCTGCTGAGGTTGGATGGCCAGCTGCACGTGCTGTGAGTGCAGGCCCTCAGAGGGCAGGGATGGGAGGTGCTGCTGCTTGGGGCCTTTCCTGTGGCAGCCAGAATTGTGGGAAGGCATCGTCCCCTGGGCAGTGGCTGTGCAAGAGCCCTTCCTCTGCGCTCCTTTGAGCTCTGAGTGACCTAGTCCAGGGCTTGCTTTCCAAGATGCCGGTTGTGCTCTGGTTTTGCAACACATCTGTTGCTGCTGCCTTCTCTGTGCACACAGCAGAAGATCCCCGCACGGGGCCCTGTTTCTGGTGGGAAGTTAACTGCTGGGCCTGTGTGGGGTGGAAGCTGGAGAGCTTCTGTTCATGCTCGTGTCGGTGACGGGGCAGCAGGAAAAAAAGGGTTCTTCAGTCTTGTTCAGATTCACTTCAGGTCTGAATGGGGGGAAGGGGAAGACTCGCGGCAGACAGAGGCCAGCGGAGAGTGTGTGAGGAATACCCTGCCCTTTAGGGGCGGATGTAGCTGCCCCTGGTGTACCTGTGGTGCTCTCTCTCTCCTTAGCTGGGCAACACTGCCCATTTCCTAGATTGGAGGGGAATGCTTTTTTTGCCTGTGCTTCCCTCCATTGACTTCCCCGTTAGGAAAGACTTGGTCTCCTAACTCAGGTTCTTGAATCTCGGCCTTGCCGAAAGCCCGGCAGTGTGATTCGCCCTTCTCCTGCATTCCCCTGCAGATGCTATTCTGTCCAATTGGGGGGCAGCCGTGAGAAACAGGCGGGTTTGTTTCAGAGTTTCTGAGAGGCAGCTTCTTCTCTGAGCAGTGGAAACGTTTGCTGCCCTTGTGAGCAATGAGATCCTTTGCTTGGCCGCATCTCACATGTGTCTCTCACCTTTGCAGGTGCCAGATATAAGCGATTCAGCCCTCACAGCCATCAGAAAGGTTGCTGCTCAGGCCCTTGCTGGGCCTGGCGTTGTCCTTCCCAAGCGAGCATGTTTGCTTGCTTCTTAGCCTCCAGCTGACCCAGCAAGCAGCTTCTCACTGCGTGTGTGGGAGTGCTGTGCTGCGAGGGTTGGTGAAGGCTGCTCAGGAAGTGATTTGGGACTAACACTTTCCACTTTCTGGTTCCCAGGGAACTCCAGGTTTGCTCTGGCTTGACCTGAGCTGTGTGTGGTGGTGGGAGGGTGTGGCAGAGGCCGTTTCTGCAGAGCTGTGTCCTGGCTGCCTCCTAGCTAAGGGGATGGATCCCTTAAAGGCCTGGCTGATGGAGGCTGTTGTTTGCAGAGGCACTGACATGAGCGTTGGAGGGACGGCAGGGGATGTGGAGGGCTAGGCTGGAGTTTCAAACGGTGGTGGAAAGGTAGAGGAAAGGAGGCTAGTTTCTTCTGCCTGGACACGAGCATGGTCAAGAGCTGGGAGACTGCCTCCGGTGGCAGCATGGAGGGTTTGTCTTGGAAAGCTGCCAAAAGCTTTCTCATGGGAAAGCCAGGGAAAGCCTGGAAGAGTCTGAGAAGGAAGCTCCTGCCCCTCCCAGCACTGGAGGCCTTCACTTGGTCACTGCGTTTCCTACAACAGTCCTCCAGGACCTGGCATATTCTGCATATTGTACTTAGGGATCGGATGGGCTTCCTAGGAGCTCTGTGTGTCCCTAATGAACATAAGCTGCCAAGGACATGCTGCATGGCAATGTGGTGCCCTTCCTTCAGCGTGGAGTCTTTTCCCTATCTCCAGGCTTGAGCTGGTGACTCCCCCCACCAAACGCGCAGTGAGAGCTGTGAAAGAGCTTTGGGAAGAGGAAAGGAGAACAGACAGTCTCGGTGTTGAGAAAGGTAACAGAGCAGCTGATTGCTGCCAGGGTTTTGCACCTTCTCCTTCTGTCCTCCTTGGCAGGACTGCGGAGCCAAGGCTCCAGTGCAGTGCCTTAGATAGTACGAGGCACTAGATGCAGTTCTGCTCACCCATGATGGGAAGTCTCCAGTGCCTCCTGCGGGGGTAAGACCCCGTGGCAGGCCAACAGTCCCAAGTGAAGCTAGTCCCTTTGAGTTAAACTTTCCCAGGGGACTCGTGCCCTAATGTACACGGCAAAGTGCTCTTCCATGGGAGAAGGGGGAGAAGAAGGGAGTCCAAGCTGAGGAGAATCCTTGTGATTCGTTGCTTCTGTCTGGAGCAGAATGGTAATGGAAGGAGTGCCCTCTGTGAGGACCTGTCTCATGGAATCCTAGTACTTTCCTCTGATGGGAAAAGCCACCTAGAGGAGATGGTCAAAAGTCCGGTGATGTGTGCCAAGACTTCCTCGGATGTTCAAAGCAGGCAGCTTGACCCTTTGCTTGCAAGTTTTTCATTCACAATGCCAGACCAATGCTTTTGGGTTGACTGCCTCAGCAGAGAAAATGCAGCCCGTGAGATCCGACGAAGGATCGCAGGCTCTGTTTCCCTCGTGTGAAGTTATGGCCCCAAAGAGTCCCTCTTAGGTCACCAGCACGTCCCTGTGAGCCCCACTGTTCCTAGTATGGACAGGGTAGAGCAGTAGAAAAGCATTCCCACAGGAAAGGGTGTTTCAGGCTAGAAATGAAGAGCTGGACAGGAGCCAGAGTGAGGGAGAGCCTCAGAGTGCCTTGGAAACATGGCTTCAAAGGAATCCCCTTGAGGCTTCACAGGTCTATCGCTGGCTGGAGCGGTGCTACGCAATCACTGCTGTACAGATGGCCACCTCGGTGGTGCTCTGAAGGGTTTTCCGGTCTGCTGCTTACAGGGGATGTTCCCGCCATGTACATCTCCATTCAAGAAAAGCAGCCTGCTAGAATGGAAAAAGACATGGGGAAGAGAGTCAAGGGGAAGGAGCGTCGTGGCAGGTGAGGTGCTTGGAGCTGTGTGTGAGGGTGAGCCTGTAGCCTTGTTGGTCTTGGAGATGCATGTTTCCCTTGGACATCATGGCCCTAGTGACTCTGAATGCCTTTCATCCCATACCGCAACAACTAGTAATCCCTGGCTGGATGGGCTGCACAGAGCAAGTGGTTGGGAGAGCCTCCTGCTGGCTTCCTGTTTCTGCAGACACTGCTTCCCGGGTGGAGACCCTTGGGAAAGTCAAATCCTGCCCCCCAGACATGGGGGCCTTTCCTCATTCCCCATAGCTGAAAGTAAGCAGGATTGTTTCTACCTGCCAACAGCAGGGCTAGGGCTCAAAGGACACGCTGTGAGGCTGAGGAGAGGGCTGCATGCTCTTGTGAAGCCTTTGCAAGAGGGAGGTGTTTGCCTGACCTTTGGGCCACAACGCGGGCTCTTTCCAGAGGCCAGGGAGTATGCAGTGAGAGGGGACTCAACAGAGAGGAGCTCTTTCTTGGCCTGGAAAGGATGCTGCCTTGCAAGCAGAAGGGCAGTCTCCCTCTTCCTGCCCCCAAGGCCAAGGAGCAGGGGCTGTTCTCACAGTGCCAGATTCACGTAGTGACCTTGAAGCCCTTTCCTTCATGTGAAACCTTCTCTTGGGGCTGGCACAAGCCGAGCGTGGCTACATCCTGGTGTGAGGCATCTCTCTGTGTGCCCAGAGCATCCTGAATGCCGGATCAGAGTTGTGGGCTCTGAGATAAGGGGACTGTGCGTGTGTGTGTGTGTGTGTGTGCAGAGTCCGGGAGAGGCGGGAGGGCTCCAGTGAGAGTGAGAGAGAGCCTCTGCCCCTCCTGTCATCAAAGCCTTTCCCAAGTATGTCCCTGGGGCAGGCAAGCTGCAATGAGCAGCGTAGCTGCAGAGGTAGCAGTGCTTGACTCCCTCGATGCCTTTCTCCTTCTTTGAGGCTGGGTGCCCAACTAGAATCCCAATCCATTTTCCATCCTAAAAGCAGAGTGTTTGGGAGCACTGAGCAGTGGCTAAAGGAATTGGGAGGAGAGGGGGCAACGGTGTGTCTTGGAGCCTGTCACTGTTGCTGTGCCTGCTGTTCTCCTTGCTGCCTGGAGAGAAAGCCTTGGTGTGGGCAGCCTGAGCTTTGCTACTTTTCCTTCCGGCATGTTGTGCAGCCTTGCATGACTTGGCAGGGCATGATCTCCACGTCTGATGAGGTCCTTTGGCTGCCGAAGGAGGTGCCCATCCTGTGAGCACGGGATAGAGGCCCCACTCCCCCTGGGCTCATGCCACCTCCCCGTGGTGTCTGTTTGCAGTGCCTTTCAAGCTGCTGAGGTTGGATGGCCAGCTGCACGTGCTGTGAGTGCAGGCCCTCAGAGGGCAGGGAAGGGAGGTGCTGCTGCTTGGGGCCCTTCCTGTGGCAGCCGGAATTGTGGGAAGGCATCGTCCCCTGGGCAGTGGCTGTGCAAGAGCCCTTCCTCTGCGCTCCTTTGAGCTCTGAGTGACCTAGTCCAGGGCTTGCTTTCCAAGATGCCGGTTGTGCTCTGGTTTTGCAACACATCTGTTGCTGCTGCCTTCTCTGTGCACACAGCAGAAGATCCCCGCACGGGGCCCTGTTTCTGGTGGGAAGTTAACTGCTGGGCCTGTGTGGGGTGGAAGCTGGAGAGCTTCTGTTCATGCTCGTGTCGATGACGGGGCAGCAGGAAAAAAAGGGTTCTTCAGTCTTGTTCAGATTCACTTCAGGTCTGAATGGAGGGAAGGGGAAGACTCGCGGCAGACAGGGGTCAGCGGAGAGTGTGTGAGGAATACCCTGCCCTTTAGGGGCGGATGTAGCTGCCCCTGGTGTACCTGTGGTGCTCTCTCTCTCCTTAGCTGGGCAACACTGCCCATTTCCTAGATTGGAGGGGGAATGCTTTTTTTGCCTGTGCTTCCCTCCATTGACTTCCCCGTTAGGAAAGACTTGGTCTCCTAACTCAGGTTCTTGAATCTCGGCCTTGCCGAAAGCCCGGCAGTGTGATTCGCCCTTCTCCTGCATTCCCCTGCAGATGCTATTCTGTCCAATTGGGGGGCAGCCGTGAGAAACAGGCGGGTTTGTTTCAGCGTTTCTGAGAGGCAGCTTCTTCTCTGAGCAGTGGAAACGTTTGCTGCCCTTGTGAGCAATGAGATCCTTTGCTTGGCCGCATCTCACATGTGTCTCTCACCTTTGCAGGTGCCAGATATAAGCGATTCAGCCCTCACAGCCATCAGAAAGGTTGCTGCTCAGGCCTGGCGTTGTCCTTCCCAAGCGAGCATGTTTGCTTGCTTCTTAGCCTCCAGCTGACCCAGCAAGCAGCTTCTCACCGCATGTGCGGGAGTGCTGTGCTGCGAGGGTTGGTGAAGGCTGCTCAGGAAGTGATTGGGGACTAACACTTTCCACTGGCTGGTTCCCAGGGAACTCCAGGTTTGCTCTGGCTTGACCTGAGCTGTGTGTGGTGGTGGGAGGGCGTGGCAGAGGCCGTTTCTGCAGAGCTGTGTCCTGGCTGCCTCCTAGCTAAGGGGATGGATCCCTTAAAGGCCTGGCTGATGGAGGCTGTTGTTTGCAGAGGCACTGACATGAGCGTTGGAGGGACGGCAGGGGATGTGGAGGGCTAGGCTGGAGTTTCAAACGGTGGTGGAAAGGTAGAGGAAAGGAGGCTAGTTTCTTCTGCCTGGACACGAGCATGGTCAAGAGCTGGGAGACTGCCTCCGGTGGCAGCATGGAGGGTTTGTCTTGGAAAGCTGCCAAAAGCTTTCTCATGGGAAAGCCAGGGAAAGCCTGGAAGAGTCTGAGAAGGAAGCTCCTGCCCCTCCCAGCACTGGAGGCCTTCACTTGGTCACTGCGTTTCCTACAACAGTCCTCCAGGACCTGGCATATTCTGCATATTGTACTTAGGGATCGGATGGGCTTCCTAGGAGCTCTGTGTGTCCCTAATGAACATAAGCTGCCAAGGACATGCTGCATGGCAATGTGGTGCCCTTCCTTCAGCGTGGAGTCTTTTCCCTATCTCCAGGCTTGAGCTGGTGACTCCCCCCACCAAACGCGCAGTGAGAGCTGTGAAAGAGCTTTGGGAAGAGGAAAGGAGAACAGACAGTCTCGGTGTTGAGAAACGTAACAGAGCAGCTGATTGCTGCCAGGGTTTTGCACCTTCTCCTTCTGTCCTCCTTGGCAGGACTGCGGAGCCAAGGCTCCAGTGCAGTGCCTTAGATAGTACGAGGCACTAGATGCAGTTCTGCTCACCCATGATGGGAAGTCTCCAGTGCCTCCTGCGGGGGTAAGACCCCGTGGCAGGCCAACAGTCCCAAGTGAAGCTAGGCCCTTTGAGTTAAACTTTCCCAGGGGACTCGTGCCCTAATGTACACGGCAAAGTGCTCTTCCATGGGAGAAGGGGGAGAAGAAGGGAGTCCAAGCTGAGGAGAATCCTTGTGATTCGTTGCTTCTGTCTGGAGCAGAATGGTAATGGAAGGAGTGCCCTCTGTGAGGACCTGTCTCATGGAATCCTAGTACTTTCCTCTGATGGGAAAAGCCACCTAGAGGAGATGGTCAAAAGTCCGGTGATGTGTGCCAAGACTTCCTCGGATGTTCAAAGCAGGCAGCTTGACCCTTTGCTTGCAAGTTTTTCATTCACAATGCCAGACCAATGCTTTTGGGTTGACTGCCTCAGCAGAGAAAATGCAGCCCGTGAGATCCGACGAAGGATCGCAGGCTCTGTTTCCCTCGTGTGAAGTTATGGCCCCAAAGAGTCCCTCTTAGGTCACCAGCACGTCCCTGTGAGCCCCACTGTTCCTAGTATGGACAGGGTAGAGCAGTAGAAAAGCATTCCCACAGGAAAGGGTGTTTCAGGCTAGAAATGAAGAGCTGGACAGGAGCCAGAGTGAGGGAGAGCCTCAGAGTGCCTTGGAAACATGGCTTCAAAGGAATCCCCTTGAGGCTTCACAGGTCTATCGCTGGCTGGAGCGGTGCTACGCAATCACTGCTGTACAGATGGCCACCTCGGTGGTGCTCTGAAGGGTTTTCCGGTCTGCTGCTTACAGGGGATGTTCCCGCCATGTACATCTCCATTCAAGAAAAGCAGCCTGCTAGAATGGAAAAAGACATGGGGAAGAGAGTCAAGGGGAAGGAGCGTCGTGGCAGGTGAGGTGCTTGGAGCTGTGTGTGAGGGTGAGCCTGTAGCCTTGTTGGTCTTGGAGATGCATGTTTCCCTTGGACATCATGGCCCTAGTGACTCTGAATGCCTTTCATCCCATACCGCAACAACTAGTAATCCCTGGCTGGATGGGCTGCACAGAGCAAGTGGTTGGGAGAGCCTCCTGCTGGCTTCCTGTTTCTGCAGACACTGCTTCCCGGGTGGAGACCCTTGGGAAAGTCAAATCCTGCCCCCCAGACATGGGGGCCTTTCCTCATTCCCCATAGCTGAAAGTAAGCAGGATTGTTTCTACCTGCCAACAGCAGGGCTAGGGCTCAAAGGACACGCTGTGAGGCTGAGGAGAGGGCTGCATGCTCTTGTGAAGCCTTTGCAAGAGGGAGGTGTTTGCCTGACCTTTGGGCCACAACGCGGGCTCTTTCCAGAGGCCAGGGAGTATGCAGTGAGAGGGGACTCAACAGAGAGGAGCTCTTTCTTGGCCTGGAAAGGATGCTGCCTTGCAAGCAGAAGGGCAGTCTCCCTCTTCCTGCCCCCAAGGCCAAGGAGCAGGGGCTGTTCTCACAGTGCCAGATTCACGTAGTGACCTTGAAGCCCTTTCCTTCATGTGAAACCTTCTCTTGGGGCTGGCACAAGCCGAGCGTGGCTACATCCTGGTGTGAGGCATCTCTCTGTGTGCCCAGAGCATCCTGAATGCCGGATCAGAGTTGTGGGCTCTGAGATAAGGGGACTGTGCGTGTGTGTGTGTGTGTGTGTGCAGAGTCCGGGAGAGGCGGGAGGGCTCCAGTGAGAGTGAGAGAGAGCCTCTGCCCCTCCTGTCATCAAAGCCTTTCCCAAGTATGTCCCTGGGGCAGGCAAGCTGCAATGAGCAGCGTAGCTGCAGAGGTAGCAGTGCTTGACTCCCTCGATGCCTTTCTCCTTCTTTGAGGCTGGGTGCCCAACTAGAATCCCAATCCATTTTCCATCCTAAAAGCAGAGTGTTTGGGAGCACTGAGCAGTGGCTAAAGGAATTGGGAGGAGAGGGGGCAACGGTGTGTCTTGGAGCCTGTCACTGTTGCTGTGCCTGCTGTTCTCCTTGCTGCCTGGAGAGAAAGCCTTGGTGTGGGCAGCCTGAGCTTTGCTACTTTTCCTTCCGGCATGTTGTGCAGCCTTGCATGACTTGGCAGGGCATGATCTCCACGTCTGATGAGGTCCTTTGGCTGCCGAAGGAGGTGCCCATCCTGTGAGCACGGGATAGAGGCCCCACTCCCCCTGGGCTCATGCCACCTCCCCGTGGTGTCTGTTTGCAGTGCCTTTCAAGCTGCTGAGGTTGGATGGCCAGCTGCACGTGCTGTGAGTGCAGGCCCTCAGAGGGCAGGGAAGGGAGGTGCTGCTGCTTGGGGCCCTTCCTGTGGCAGCCGGAATTGTGGGAAGGCATCGTCCCCTGGGCAGTGGCTGTGCAAGAGCCCTTCCTCTGCGCTCCTTTGAGCTCTGAGTGACCTAGTCCAGGGCTTGCTTTCCAAGATGCCGGTTGTGCTCTGGTTTTGCAACACATCTGTTGCTGCTGCCTTCTCTGTGCACACAGCAGAAGATCCCCGCACGGGGCCCTGTTTCTGGTGGGAAGTTAACTGCTGGGCCTGTGTGGGGTGGAAGCTGGAGAGCTTCTGTTCATGCTCGTGTCGATGACGGGGCAGCAGGAAAAAAAGGGTTCTTCAGTCTTGTTCAGATTCACTTCAGGTCTGAATGGAGGGAAGGGGAAGACTCGCGGCAGACAGGGGTCAGCGGAGAGTGTGTGAGGAATACCCTGCCCTTTAGGGGCGGATGTAGCTGCCCCTGGTGTACCTGTGGTGCTCTCTCTCTCCTTAGCTGGGCAACACTGCCCATTTCCTAGATTGGAGGGGGAATGCTTTTTTTGCCTGTGCTTCCCTCCATTGACTTCCCCGTTAGGAAAGACTTGGTCTCCTAACTCAGGTTCTTGAATCTCGGCCTTGCCGAAAGCCCGGCAGTCTGATTCGCCCTTCTCCTGCATTCCCCTGCAGATGCTATTCTGTCCAATTGGGGGGCAGCCGTGAGAAACAGGCGGGTTTGTTTCAGCGTTTCTGAGAGGCAGCTTCTTCTCTGAGCAGTGGAAACGTTTGCTGCCCTTGTGAGCAATGAGATCCTTTGCTTGGCCGCATCTCACATGTGTCTCTCACCTTTGCAGGTGCCAGATATAAGCGATTCAGCCCTCACAGCCATCAGAAAGGTTGCTGCTCAGGCCTGGCGTTGTCCTTCCCAAGCGAGCATGTTTGCTTGCTTCTTAGCCTCCAGCTGACCCAGCAAGCAGCTTCTCACCGCATGTGCGGGAGTGCTGTGCTGCGAGGGTTGGTGAAGGCTGCTCAGGAAGTGATTGGGGACTAACGCTTTCCACTGGCTGGTTCCCAGGGAACTCCAGGTTTGCTCTGGCTTGACCTGAGCTGTGTGTGGTGGTGGGAGGGCGTGGCAGAGGCCGTTTCTGCAGAGCTGTGTCCTGGCTGCCTCCTAGCTAAGGGGATGGATCCCTTAAAGGCCTGGCTGATGGAGGCTGTTGTTTGCAGAGGCACTGACATGAGCGTTGGAGGGACGGCAGGGGATGTGGAGGGCTAGGCTGGAGTTTCAAACGGTGGTGGAAAGGTAGAGGAAAGGAGGCTAGTTTCTTCTGCCTGGACACGAGCATGGTCAAGAGCTGGGAGACTGCCTCCGGTGGCAGCATGGAGGGTTTGTCTTGGAAAGCTGCCAAAAGCTTTCTCATGGGAAAGCCAGGGAAAGCCTGGAAGAGTCTGAGAAGGAAGCTCCTGCCCCTCCCAGCACTGGAGGCCTTCACTTGGTCACTGCGTTTCCTACAACAGTCCTCCAGGACCTGGCATATTCTGCATATTGTACTTAGGGATTGGATGGGCTTCCTAGGAGCTCTGTGTGTCCCCAATGAACATAAGCTGCCAAGGACATGCTGCATGGCAATGTGGTGCCCTTCCTTCAGCGTGGAGTCTTTTCCCTATCTCCAGGCTTGAGCTGGTGACTCCCCCCACCAAACGCGCAGTGAGAGCTGTGAAAGAGCTTTGGGAAGAGGAAAGGAGAACAGACAGTCTCGGTGTTGAGAAAGGTAACAGAGCAGCTGATTGCTGCCAGGGTTTTGCACCTTCTCCTTCTGTCCTCCTTGGCAGGACTGCGGAGCCAAGGCTCCAGTGCAGTGCCTTAGATAGTACGAGGCACTAGATGCAGTTCTGCTCACCCATGATGGGAAGTCTCCAGTGCCTCCTGCGGGGGTAAGACCCCGTGGCAGGCCAACAGTCCCAAGTGAAGCTAGTCCCTTTGAGTTAAACTTTCCCAGGGGACTCGTGCCCTAATGTACACGGCAAAGTGCTCTTCCATGGGAGAAGGGGGAGAAGAAGGGAGTCCAAGCTGAGGAGAATCCTTGTGATTCGTTGCTTCTGTCTGGAGCAGAATGGTAATGGAAGGAGTGCCCTCTGTGAGGACCTGTCTCATGGAATCCTAGTACTTTCCTCTGATGGGAAAAGCCACCTAGAGGAGATGGTCAAAAGTCCGGTGATGTGTGCCAAGACTTCCTCGGATGTTCAAAGCAGGCAGCTTGACCCTTTGCTTGCAAGTTTTTCATTCACAATGCCAGACCAATGCTTTTGGGTTGACTGCCTCAGCAGAGAAAATGCAGCCCGTGAGATCCGACGAAGGATCGCAGGCTCTGTTTCCCTCGTGTGAAGTTATGGCCCCAAAGAGTCCCTCTTAGGTCACCAGCACGTCCCTGCGAGCCCCACTGTTCCTAGTATGGACAGGGTAGAGCAGTAGAAAAGCATTCCCACAGGAAAGGGTGTTTCAGGCTAGAAATGAAGAGCTGGACAGGAGCCAGAGTGAGGGAGAGCCTCAGAGTGCCTTGGAAACATGGCTTCAAAGGAATCCCCTTGAGGCTTCACAGGTCTATCGCTGGCTGGAGCGGTGCTACGCAATCACTGCTGTACAGATGGCCACCTCGATGGTGCTCTGCAGGGTTTTCTGGTCTGCTGCTTACAGGGGATGTTCCCGCCATGTACATCTCCTTTCAAGAAAAGCAGCCTGCTAGAATGGAAAAAGACATGGGGAAGAGAGTCAAGGGGAAGGAGCGTCGTGGCAGGTGAGGTGCTTGGAGCTGTGTGTGAGGGTGAGCCTGTAGCCTTGTTGGTCTTGGAGATGCATGTTTCCCTTGGACATCATGGCCCTAGTGACTCTGAATGCCTTTCATCCCATACCGCAACAACTAGTAATCCCTGGCTGGATGGGCTGCACAGAGCAAGTGGTTGGGAGAGCCTCCTGCTGGCTTCCTGTTTCTGCAGACACTGCTTCCCGGGTGGAGACCCTTGGGAAAGTCAAATCCTGCCCCCCAGACATGGGGGCCTTTCCTCATTCCCCATAGCTGAAAGTAAGCAGGATTGTTTCTACCTGCCAACAGCAGGGCTAGGGCTCTAAGGACACGCTGTGAGGCTGAGGAGAGGGCTGCATGCTCTTGTGAAGCCTTTGCAAGAGGGAGGTGTTTGCCTGACCTTTGGGCCACAACGCGGGCTCTTTCCAGAGGCCAGGGAGTATGCAGTGAGAGGGGACTCAACAGAGAGGAGCTCTTTCTTGGCCTGGAAAGGATGCTGCCTTGCAAGCAGAAGGGCAGTCTCCCTCTTCCTGCCCCCAAGGCCAAGGAGCAGGGGCTGTTCTCACAGTGCCAGATTCACGTAGTGACCTTGAAGCCCTTTCCTTCATGTGAAACCTTCTCTTGGGGCTGGCACAAGCCGAGCATGGCTACATCCTGGTGTCAGGCATCTCTCTGTGTGCCCAGAGCATCCTGAATGCCGGATCAGAGTTGTGGGCTCTGAGATAAGGGGACTGTGCGTGTGTGTGTGTGTGTGCAGAGTCCGGGAGAGGCGGGAGGGCTCCAGTGAGAGTGAGAGAGAGCCTCTGCCCCTCCTGTCATCAAAGCCTTTCCCAAGTATGTCCCTGGGGCAGGCAAGCTGCAATGAGCAGCGTAGCTGCAGAGGTAGCAGTGCTTGACTCCCTCGATGCCTTTCTCCTTCTTTGAGGCTGGGTGCCCAACTAGAATCCCAATCCATTTTCCATCCTAAAAGCAGAGTGTTTGGGAGCACTGAGCAGTGGCTAAAGGAATTGGGAGGAGAGGGGGCAACGGTGTGTCTTGGAGCCTGTCACTGTTGCTGTGCCTGCTGTTCTCCTTGCTGCCTGGAGAGAAAGCCTTGGTGTGGGCAGCCTGAGCTTTGCTACTTTTCCTTCCGGCATGTTGTGCAGCCTTGCATGACTTGGCAGGGCATGATCTCCACGTCTGATGAGGTCCTTTGGCTGCCGAAGGAGGTGCCCATCCTGTGAGCACGGGATAGAGGCCCCACTCCCCCTGGGCTCATGCCACCTCCCCGCGGTGTCTGTTTGCAGTGCCTTTCAAGCTGCTGAGGTTGGATGGCCAGCTGCACGTGCTGTGAGTGCAGGCCCTCAGAGGGCAGGGAAGGGAGGTGCTGCTGCTTGGGGCTCTTCCTGTGGCAGCCGGAATTGTGGGAAGGCATCGTCCCCTGGGCAGTGGCTGTGCAAGAGCCCTTCCTCTGCGCTCCTTTGAGCTCTGAGTGACCTAGTCCAGGGCTTGCTTTCCAAGATGCCGGTTGTGCTCTGGTTTTGCAACACATCTGTTGCTGCTGCCTTCTCTGTGCACACAGCAGAAGATCCCCGCACGGGGCCCTGTTTCTGGTGGGAAGTTAACTGCTGGGCCTGTGTGGGGTGGAAGCTGGAGAGCTTCTGTTCATGCTCACGTCGGTGACGGGGCAGCAGGAAAAAAAGGGTTCTTCAGTCTTGTTCAGATTCACTTCAGGTCTGAATGGGGGGAAGGGGAAGACTCGCAGCAGACAGGGGTCAGCGGAGAGTGTGTGAGGAATACCCTGCCCTTTAGGGGCGGATGTAGCTGCCCCTGGTGTACCTGTGGTGCTCTCTCTCTCCTTAGCTGGGCAACACTGCCCATTTCCTAGATTGGAGGGGAATGCTTTTTTTGCCTGTGCTTCCCTCCATTGACTTCCCCGTTAGGAAAGACTTGGTCTCCTAACTCAGGTTCTTGAATCTCAGCCTTGCCGAAAGCCCGGCAGTCTGATTCGCCCTTCTCCTGCATTCCCCTGCAGATGCTATTCTGTCCAATTGGGGGGCAGCCGTGAGAAACAGGCGGGTTTGTTTCAGAGTTTCTGAGAGGCAGCTTCTTCTCTGAGCAGTGGAAACGTTTGCTGCCCTTGTGAGCAATGAGATCCTTTGCTTGGCCGCATCTCACGTGTCTCTCACCTTTGCAGGTGCCAGATATAAGCGATTCAGCCCTCACAGCCATCAGAAAGGTTGCTGCTCAGGCCCTTGCTGGGCCTGGCGTTGTCCTTCCCAAGCGAGCATGTTTGCTTGCTTCTTAGCCTCCAGCTGACCCAGCAAGCAGCTTCTCACTGCGTGTGTGGGAGTGCTGTGCTGCGAGGGTTGGTGAAGGCTGCTCAGGAAGTGATTTGGGACTAACACTTTCCACTGGCTGGTTCCCAGGGAACTCCAGGTTTGCTCTGGCTTGACCTGAGCTGTGTGTGGTGGTGGGAGGGCGTGGCAGAGGCCGTTTCTGCAGAGCTGTGTCCTGGCTCCCTCCTAGCTAAGGGGATGGATCCCTTAAAGTCCTGGCTGATGGAGGCTGTTGTTTGCAGAGGCACTGACATGAGCGTTGGAGGGACGGCAGGGGATGTGGAGGGCTAGGCCGGAGTTTCAAACGGTGGTGGAAAGGTAGAGGAAAGGAGGCTAGTTTCTTCTGCCTGGACACGAGCATGGTCAAGAGCTGGGAGACTGCCTCCGGTGGCAGCATGGAGGGTTTGTCTTGGAAAGCTGCCAAAAGCTTTCTCATGGGAAAGCCAGGGAAAGCCTGGAAGAGTCTGAGAAGGAAGCTCCTGCCCCTCCCAGCACTGGAGGCCTTCACTTGGTCACTGCGTTTCCTACAACAGTCCTCCAGGACCTGGCATATTCTGCATATTGTACTTAGGGATCGGATGGGCTTCCTAGGAGCTCTGTGTGTCCCCAATGAACATAAGCTGCCAAGGACATGCTGCATGGCAATGTGGTGCCCTTCCTTCAGCGTGGAGTCTTTTCCCTATCTCCAGGCTTGAGCTGGTGACTCCCCCCACCAAACGCGCAGTGAGAGCTGTGAAAGAGCTTTGGGAAGAGGAAAGGAGAACAGACAGTCTCGGTGTTGAGAAAGGTAACAGAGCAGCTGATTGCTGCCAGGGTTTTGCACCTTCTCCTTCTGTCCTCCTTGGCAGGACTGCGGAGCCAAGGCTCCAGTGCAGTGCCTTAGATAGTACGAGGCACTAGATGCAGTTCTGCTCACCCATGATGGGAAGTCTCCAGTGCCTCCTGCGGGGGTAAGACCCCGTGGCAGGCCAACAGTCCCAAGTGAAGCTAGGCCCTTTGAGTTAAACTTTCCCAGGGGACTCGTGCCCTAATGTACACGGCAAAGTGCTCTTCCATGGGAGAAGGGGGAGAAGAAGGGAGTCCAAGCTGAGGAGAATCCTTGTGATTCGTTGCTTCTGTCTGGAGCAGAATGGTAATGGAAGGAGTGCCCTCTGTGAGGACCTGTCTCATGGAATCCTAGTACTTTCCTCTGATGGGAAAAGCCACC
Organism: Rhea pennata; assembly: GCF_028389875.1. Taxonomy (NCBI): domain Eukaryota; kingdom Metazoa; phylum Chordata; class Aves; order Rheiformes; family Rheidae; genus Rhea; species Rhea pennata. Next base: position 2,238,310 of record NW_026907677.1, read on the forward strand.
TAGAGGAGATGGTCAAAATTCCGGTGATGTGTGCCAAGACTTCCTCGGATGTTCAAAGCAGGCAGCTTGACCCTTTGCTTGCAAGTTTTTCATTCACAATGCCAGACCAATGCTTTTGGGTTGACTGCCTCAGCAGAGAAAATGCAGCCCGTGAGATCCGACGAAGGATCGCAGGCTCTGTTTCCCTCGTGTGAAGTTATGGCCCCAAAGAGTCCCTCTTAGGTCACCAGCACGTCCCTGTGAGCCCCACTGTTCCTAGTATGGACAGGGTAGAGCAGTAGAAAAGCATTCCCACAGGAAAGGGTGTTTCAGGCTAGAAATGAAGAGCTGGACAGGAGCCAGAGTGAGGGAGAGCCTCAGAGTGCCTTGGAAACATGGCTTCAAAGGAATCCCCTTGAGGCTTCACAGGTCTATCGCTGGCTGGAGCGGTGCTACGCAATCACTGCTGTACAGATGGCCACCTCGGTGGTGCTCTGAAGGGTTTTCCGGTCTGCTGCTTACAGGGGATGTTCCCGCCATGTACATCTCCATTCAAGAAAAGCAGCCTGCTAGAATGGAAAAAGACATGGGGAAGAGAGTCAAGGGGAAGGAGCGTCGTGGCAGGTGAGGTGCTTGGAGCTGTGTGTGAGGGTGAGCCTGTAGCCTTGTTGGTCTTGGAGATGCATGTTTCCCTTGGACATCATGGCCCTAGTGACTCTGAATGCCTTTCATCCCATACCGCAACAACTAGTAATCCCTGGCTGGATGGGCTGCACAGAGCAAGTGGTTGGGAGAGCCTCCTGCTGGCTTCCTGTTTCTGCAGACACTGCTTCCCGGGTGGAGACCCTTGGGAAAGTCAAATCCTGCTTCCCAGACATGGGGGCCTTTCCTCATTCCCCATAGCTGAAAGTAAGCAGGATTGTTTCTACCTGCCAACAGCAGGGCTAGGGCTCAAAGGACACGCTGTGAGGCTGAGGAGAGGGCTGCATGCTCTTGTGAAGCCTTTGCAAGAGGGAGGTGTTTGCCTGACCTTTGGGCCACAACGCGGGCTCTTTCCAGAGGCCAGGGAGTATGCAGTGAGAGGGGACTCAACAGAGAGGAGCTCTTTCTTGGCCTGGAAAGGATGCTGCCTTGCAAGCAGAAGGGCAGTCTCCCTCTTCCTGCCCCCAAGGCCAAGGAGCAGGGGCTGTTCTCACAGTGCCAGATTCACGTAGTGACCTTGAAGCCCTTTCCTTCATGTGAAACCTTCTCTTGGGGCTGGCACAAGCCGAGCATGGCTACATCCTGGTGTGAGGCATCTCTCTGTGTGCCCAGAGCATCCTGAATGCCGGATCAGAGTTGTGGGCTCTGAGATAAGGGGACTGTGCGTGTGTGTGTGTGTGTGCAGAGTCCGGGAGAGGCGGGAGGGCTCCAGTGAGAGTGAGAGAGAGCCTCTGCCCCTCCTGTCATCAAAGCCTTTCCCAAGTATGTCCCTGGGGCAGGCAAGCTGCAATGAGCAGCGTAGCTGCAGAGGTAGCAGTGCTTGACTCCCTCGATGCCTTTCTCCTTCTTTGAGGCTGGGTGCCCAACTAGAATCCCAATCCATTTTCCATCCTAAAAGCAGAGTGTTTGGGAGCACTGAGCAGTGGCTAAAGGAATTGGGAGGAGAGGGGGCAACGGTGTGTCTTGGAGCCTGTCACTGTTGCTGTGCCTGCTGTTCTCCTTGCTGCCTGGAGAGAAAGCCTTGGTGTGGGCAGCCTGAGCTTTGCTACTTTTCCTTCCGGCATGTTGTGCAGCCTTGCATGACTTGGCAGGGCATGATCTCCACGTCTGATGAGGTCCTTTGGCTGCCGAAGGAGGTGCCCATCCTGTGAGCACGGGATAGAGGCCCCACTCCCCCTGAGCTCATGCCACCTCCCCGCGGTGTCTGTTTGCAGTGCCTTTCAAGCTGCTGAGGTTGGATGGCCAGCTGCACGTGCTGTGAGTGCAGGCCCTCAGAGGGCAGGGAAGGGAGGTGCTGCTGCTTGGGGCCCTTCCTGTGGCAGCCGGAATTGTGGGAAGGCATCGTCCCCTGGGCAGTGGCTGTGCAAGAGCCCTTCCTCTGCGCTCCTTTGAGCTCTGAGTGACCTAGTCCAGGGCTTGCTTTCCAAGATGCCGGTTGTGCTCTGGTTTTGCAACACATCTGTTGCTGCTGCCTTCTCTGTGCACACAGCAGAAGATCCCCGCACGGGGCCCTGTTTCTGGTGGGAAGTTAACTGCTGGGCCTGTGTGGGGTGGAAGCTGGAGAGCTTCTGTTCATGCTCGTGTCGGTGACGGGGCAGCAGGAAAAAAAGGGTTCTTCAGTCTTGTTCAGATTCACTTCAGGTCTGAATGGGGGGAAGGGGAAGACTCGCAGCAGACAGAGGTCAGCGGAGAGTGTGTGAGGAATACCCTGCCCTTTAGGGGCGGATGTAGCTGCCCCTGGTGTACCTGTGGTGCTCTCTCTCTCCTTAGCTGGGCAACACTGCCCATTTCCTAGATTGGAGGGGAATGCTTTTTTTGCCTGTGCTTCCCTCCATTGACTTCCCCGTTAGGAAAGACTTGGTCTCCTAACTCAGGTTCTTGAATCTCAGCCTTGCCGAAAGCCCGGCAGTCTGATTCGCCCTTCTCCTGCATTCCCCTGCAGATGCTATTCTGTCCAATTGGGGGGCAGCCGTGAGAAACAGGCGGGTTTGTTTCAGAGTTTCTGAGAGGCAGCTTCTTCTCTGAGCAGTGGAAACGTTTGCTGCCCTTGTGAGCAATGAGATCCTTTGCTTGGCCGCATCTCACGTGTCTCTCACCTTTGCAGGTGCCAGATATAAGCGATTCAGCCCTCACAGCCATCAGAAAGGTTGCTGCTCAGGCCCTTGCTGGGCCTGGCGTTGTCCTTCCCAAGCGAGCATGTTTGCTTGCTTCTTAGCCTCCAGCTGACCCAGCAAGCAGCTTCTCACTGCGTGTGTGGGAGTGCTGTGCTGCGAGGGTTGGTGAAGGCTGCTCAGGAAGTGATTTGGGACTAACACTTTCCACTGGCTGGTTCCCAGGGAACTCCAGGTTTGCTCTGGCTTGACCTGAGCTGTGTGTGGTGGTGGGAGGGCGTGGCAGAGGCCGTTTCTGCAGAGCTGTGTCCTGGCTCCCTCCTAGCTAAGGGGATGGATCCCTTAAAGTCCTGGCTGATGGAGGCTGTTGTTTGCAGAGGCACTGACATGAGCGTTGGAGGGACGGCAGGGGATGTGGAGGGCTAGGCCGGAGTTTCAAACGGTGGTGGAAAGGTAGAGGAAAGGAGGCTAGTTTCTTCTGCCTGGACACGAGCATGGTCAAGAGCTGGGAGACTGCCTCCGGTGGCAGCATGGAGGGTTTGTCTTGGAAAGCTGCCAAAAGCTTTCTCATGGGAAAGCCAGGGAAAGCCTGGAAGAGTCTGAGAAGGAAGCTCCTGCCCCTCCCAGCACTGGAGGCCTTCACTTGGTCACTGCGTTTCCTACAACAGTCCTCCAGGACCTGGCATATTCTGCATATTGTACTTAGGGATTGGATGGGCTTCCTAGGAGCTCTGTGTGTCCCCAATGAACATAAGCTGCCAAGGACATGCTGCATGGCAATGTGGTGCCCTTCCTTCAGCGTGGAGTCTTTTCCCTATCTCCAGGCTTGAGCTGGTGACTCCCCCCACCAAACGCGCAGTGAGAGCTGTGAAAGAGCTTTGGGAAGAGGAAAGGAGAACAGACAGTCTCGGTGTTGAGAAAGGTAACAGAGCAGCTGATTGCTGCCAGGGTTTTGCACCTTCTCCTTCTGTCCTCCTTGGCAGGACTGCGGAGCCAAGGCTCCAGTGCAGTGCCTTAGATAGTACGAGGCACTAGATGCAGTTCTGCTCACCCATGATGGGAAGTCTCCAGTGCCTCCTGCGGGGGTAAGACCCCGTGGCAGGCCAACAGTCCCAAGTGAAGCTAGGCCCTTTGAGTTAAACTTTCCCAGGGGACTCGTGCCCTAATGTACACGGCAAAGTGCTCTTCCATGGGAGAAGGGGGAGAAGAAGGGAGTCCAAGCTGAGGAGAATCCTTGTGATTCGTTGCTTCTGTCTGGAGCAGAATGGTAATGGAAGGAGTGCCCTCTGTGAGGACCTGTCTCATGGAATCCTAGTACTTTCCTCTGATGGGAAAAGCCACCTAGAGGAGATGGTCAAAAGTCCGGTGATGTGTGCCAAGACTTCCTCGGATGTTCAAAGCAGGCAGCTTGACCCTTTGCTTGCAAGTTTTTCATTCACAATGCCAGACCAATGCTTTTGGGTTGACTGCCTCAGCAGAGAAAATGCAGCCCGTGAGATCCGACGAAGGATCGCAGGCTCTGTTTCCCTCGTGTGAAGTTATGGCCCCAAAGAGTCCCTCTTAGGTCACCAGCACGTCCCTGCGAGCCCCACTGTTCCTAGTATGGACAGGGTAGAGCAGTAGAAAAGCATTCCCACAGGAAAGGGTGTTTCAGGCTAGAAATGAAGAGCTGGACAGGAGCCAGAGTGAGGGAGAGCCTCAGAGTGCCTTGGAAACATGGCTTCAAAGGAATCCCCTTGAGGCTTCACAGGTCTATCGCTGGCTGGAGCGGTGCTACGCAATCACTGCTGTACAGATGGCCACCTCGATGGTGCTCTGCAGGGTTTTCTGGTCTGCTGCTTACAGGGGATGTTCCCGCCATGTACATCTCCTTTCAAGAAAAGCAGCCTGCTAGAATGGAAAAAGACATGGGGAAGAGAGTCAAGGGGAAGGAGCGTCGTGGCAGGTGAGGTGCTTGGAGCTGTGTGTGAGGGTGAGCCTGTAGCCTTGTTGGTCTTGGAGATGCATGTTTCCCTTGGACATCATGGCCCTAGTGACTCTGAATGCCTTTCATCCCATACCGCAACAACTAGTAATCCCTGGCTGGATGGGCTGCACAGAGCAAGTGGTTGGGAGAGCCTCCTGCTGGCTTCCTGTTTCTGCAGACACTGCTTCCCGGGTGGAGACCCTTGGGAAAGTCAAATCCTGCCCCCCAGACATGGGGGCCTTTCCTCATTCCCCATAGCTGAAAGTAAGCAGGATTGTTTCTACCTGCCAACAGCAGGGCTAGGGCTCTAAGGACACGCTGTGAGGCTGAGGAGAGGGCTGCATGCTCTTGTGAAGCCTTTGCAAGAGGGAGGTGTTTGCCTGACCTTTGGGCCACAACGCGGGCTCTTTCCAGAGGCCAGGGAGTATGCAGTGAGAGGGGACTCAACAGAGAGGAGCTCTTTCTTGGCCTGGAAAGGATGCTGCCTTGCAAGCAGAAGGGCAGTCTCCCTCTTCCTGCCCCCAAGGCCAAGGAGCAGGGGCTGTTCTCACAGTGCCAGATTCACGTAGTGACCTTGAAGCCCTTTCCTTCATGTGAAACCTTCTCTTGGGGCTGGCACAAGCCGAGCATGGCTACATCCTGGTGTCAGGCATCTCTCTGTGTGCCCAGAGCATCCTGAATGCCGGATCAGAGTTGTGGGCTCTGAGATAAGGGGACTGTGCGTGTGTGTGTGTGTGTGCAGAGTCCGGGAGAGGCGGGAGGGCTCCAGTGAGAGTGAGAGAGAGCCTCTGCCCCTCCTGTCATCAAAGCCTTTCCCAAGTATGTCCCTGGGGCAGGCAAGCTGCAATGAGCAGCGTAGCTGCAGAGGTAGCAGTGCTTGACTCCCTCGATGCCTTTCTCCTTCTTTGAGGCTGGGTGCCCAACTAGAATCCCAATCCATTTTCCATCCTAAAAGCAGAGTGTTTGGGAGCACTGAGCAGTGGCTAAAGGAATTGGGAGGAGAGGGGGCAACGGTGTGTCTTGGAGCCTGTCACTGTTGCTGTGCCTGCTGTTCTCCTTGCTGCCTGGAGAGAAAGCCTTGGTGTGGGCAGCCTGAGCTTTGCTACTTTTCCTTCCGGCATGTTGTGCAGCCTTGCATGACTTGGCAGGGCATGATCTCCACGTCTGATGAGGTCCTTTGGCTGCCGAAGGAGGTGCCCATCCTGTGAGCACGGGATAGAGGCCCCACTCCCCCTGGGCTCATGCCACCTCCCCGCGGTGTCTGTTTGCAGTGCCTTTCAAGCTGCTGAGGTTGGATGGCCAGCTGCACGTGCTGTGAGTGCAGGCCCTCAGAGGGCAGGGAAGGGAGGTGCTGCTGCTTGGGGCTCTTCCTGTGGCAGCCGGAATTGTGGGAAGGCATCGTCCCCTGGGCAGTGGCTGTGCAAGAGCCCTTCCTCTGCGCTCCTTTGAGCTCTGAGTGACCTAGTCCAGGGCTTGCTTTCCAAGATGCCGGTTGTGCTCTGGTTTTGCAACACATCTGTTGCTGCTGCCTTCTCTGTGCACACAGCAGAAGATCCCCGCACGGGGCCCTGTTTCTGGTGGGAAGTTAACTGCTGGGCCTGTGTGGGGTGGAAGCTGGAGAGCTTCTGTTCATGCTCACGTCGGTGACGGGGCAGCAGGAAAAAAAGGGTTCTTCAGTCTTGTTCAGATTCACTTCAGGTCTGAATGGGGGGAAGGGGAAGACTCGCAGCAGACAGGGGTCAGCGGAGAGTGTGTGAGGAATACCCTGCCCTTTAGGGGCGGATGTAGCTGCCCCTGGTGTACCTGTGGTGCTCTCTCTCTCCTTAGCTGGGCAACACTGCCCATTTCCTAGATTGGAGGGGAATGCTTTTTTTGCCTGTGCTTCCCTCCATTGACTTCCCCGTTAGGAAAGACTTGGTCTCCTAACTCAGGTTCTTGAATCTCAGCCTTGCCGAAAGCCCGGCAGTCTGATTCGCCCTTCTCCTGCATTCCCCTGCAGATGCTATTCTGTCCAATTGGGGGGCAGCCGTGAGAAACAGGCGGGTTTGTTTCAGAGTTTCTGAGAGGCAGCTTCTTCTCTGAGCAGTGGAAACGTTTGCTGCCCTTGTGAGCAATGAGATCCTTTGCTTGGCCGCATCTCACGTGTCTCTCACCTTTGCAGGTGCCAGATATAAGCGATTCAGCCCTCACAGCCATCAGAAAGGTTGCTGCTCAGGCCCTTGCTGGGCCTGGCGTTGTCCTTCCCAAGCGAGCATGTTTGCTTGCTTCTTAGCCTCCAGCTGACCCAGCAAGCAGCTTCTCACTGCGTGTGTGGGAGTGCTGTGCTGCGAGGGTTGGTGAAGGCTGCTCAGGAAGTGATTTGGGACTAACACTTTCCACTGGCTGGTTCCCAGGGAACTCCAGGTTTGCTCTGGCTTGACCTGAGCTGTGTGTGGTGGTGGGAGGGCGTGGCAGAGGCCGTTTCTGCAGAGCTGTGTCCTGGCTCCCTCCTAGCTAAGGGGATGGATCCCTTAAAGTCCTGGCTGATGGAGGCTGTTGTTTGCAGAGGCACTGACATGAGCGTTGGAGGGACGGCAGGGGATGTGGAGGGCTAGGCCGGAGTTTCAAACGGTGGTGGAAAGGTAGAGGAAAGGAGGCTAGTTTCTTCTGCCTGGACACGAGCATGGTCAAGAGCTGGGAGACTGCCTCCGGTGGCAGCATGGAGGGTTTGTCTTGGAAAGCTGCCAAAAGCTTTCTCATGGGAAAGCCAGGGAAAGCCTGGAAGAGTCTGAGAAGGAAGCTCCTGCCCCTCCCAGCACTGGAGGCCTTCACTTGGTCACTGCGTTTCCTACAACAGTCCTCCAGGACCTGGCATATTCTGCATATTGTACTTAGGGATCGGATGGGCTTCCTAGGAGCTCTGTGTGTCCCCAATGAACATAAGCTGCCAAGGACATGCTGCATGGCAATGTGGTGCCCTTCCTTCAGCGTGGAGTCTTTTCCCTATCTCCAGGCTTGAGCTGGTGACTCCCCCCACCAAACGCGCAGTGAGAGCTGTGAAAGAGCTTTGGGAAGAGGAAAGGAGAACAGACAGTCTCGGTGTTGAGAAAGGTAACAGAGCAGCTGATTGCTGCCAGGGTTTTGCACCTTCTCCTTCTGTCCTCCTTGGCAGGACTGCGGAGCCAAGGCTCCAGTGCAGTGCCTTAGATAGTACGAGGCACTAGATGCAGTTCTGCTCACCCATGATGGGAAGTCTCCAGTGCCTCCTGCGGGGGTAAGACCCCGTGGCAGGCCAACAGTCCCAAGTGAAGCTAGGCCCTTTGAGTTAAACTTTCCCAGGGGACTCGTGCCCTAATGTACACGGCAAAGTGCTCTTCCATGGGAGAAGGGGGAGAAGAAGGGAGTCCAAGCTGAGGAGAATCCTTGTGATTCGTTGCTTCTGTCTGGAGCAGAATGGTAATGGAAGGAGTGCCCTCTGTGAGGACCTGTCTCATGGAATCCTAGTACTTTCCTCTGATGGGAAAAGCCACCTAGAGGAGATGGTCAAAATTCCGGTGATGTGTGCCAAGACTTCCTCGGATGTTCAAAGCAGGCAGCTTGACCCTTTGCTTGCAAGTTTTTCATTCACAATGCCAGACCAATGCTTTTGGGTTGACTGCCTCAGCAGAGAAAATGCAGCCCGTGAGATCCGACGAAGGATCGCAGGCTCTGTTTCCCTCGTGTGAAGTTATGGCCCCAAAGAGTCCCTCTTAGGTCACCAGCACGTCCCTGTGAGCCCCACTGTTCCTAGTATGGACAGGGTAGAGCAGTAGAAAAGCATTCCCACAGGAAAGGGTGTTTCAGGCTAGAAATGAAGAGCTGGACAGGAGCCAGAGTGAGGGAGAGCCTCAGAGTGCCTTGGAAACATGGCTTCAAAGGAATCCCCTTGAGGCTTCACAGGTCTATCGCTGGCTGGAGCGGTGCTACGCAATCACTGCTGTACAGATGGCCACCTCGGTGGTGCTCTGAAGGGTTTTCCGGTCTGCTGCTTACAGGGGATGTTCCCGCCATGTACATCTCCATTCAAGAAAAGCAGCCTGCTAGAATGGAAAAAGACATGGGGAAGAGAGTCAAGGGGAAGGAGCGTCGTGGCAGGTGAGGTGCTTGGAGCTGTGTGTGAGGGTGAGCCTGTAGCCTTGTTGGTCTTGGAGATGCATGTTTCCCTTGGACATCATGGCCCTAGTGACTCTGAATGCCTTTCATCCCATACCGCAACAACTAGTAATCCCTGGCTGGATGGGCTGCACAGAGCAAGTGGTTGGGAGAGCCTCCTGCTGGCTTCCTGTTTCTGCAGACACTGCTTCCCGGGTGGAGACCCTTGGGAAAGTCAAATCCTGCTTCCCAGACATGGGGGCCTTTCCTCATTCCCCATAGCTGAAAGTAAGCAGGATTGTTTCTACCTGCCAACAGCAGGGCTAGGGCTCAAAGGACACGCTGTGAGGCTGAGGAGAGGGCTGCATGCTCTTGTGAAGCCTTTGCAAGAGGGAGGTGTTTGCCTGACCTTTGGGCCACAACGCGGGCTCTTTCCAGAGGCCAGGGAGTATGCAGTGAGAGGGGACTCAACAGAGAGGAGCTCTTTCTTGGCCTGGAAAGGATGCTGCCTTGCAAGCAGAAGGGCAGTCTCCCTCTTCCTGCCCCCAAGGCCAAGGAGCAGGGGCTGTTCTCACAGTGCCAGATTCACGTAGTGACCTTGAAGCCCTTTCCTTCATGTGAAACCTTCTCTTGGGGCTGGCACAAGCCGAGCATGGCTACATCCTGGTGTGAGGCATCTCTCTGTGTGCCCAGAGCATCCTGAATGCCGGATCAGAGTTGTGGGCTCTGAGATAAGGGGACTGTGCGTGTGTGTGTGTGTGTGCAGAGTCCGGGAGAGGCGGGAGGGCTCCAGTGAGAGTGAGAGAGAGCCTCTGCCCCTCCTGTCATCAAAGCCTTTCCCAAGTATGTCCCTGGGGCAGGCAAGCTGCAATGAGCAGCGTAGCTGCAGAGGTAGCAGTGCTTGACTCCCTCGATGCCTTTCTCCTTCTTTGAGGCTGGGTGCCCAACTAGAATCCCAATCCATTTTCCATCCTAAAAGCAGAGTGTTTGGGAGCACTGAGCAGTGGCTAAAGGAATTGGGAGGAGAGGGGGCAACGGTGTGTCTTGGAGCCTGTCACTGTTGCTGTGCCTGCTGTTCTCCTTGCTGCCTGGAGAGAAAGCCTTGGTGTGGGCAGCCTGAGCTTTGTTACTTTTCCTTCCGGCATGTTGTGCAGCCTTGCATGACTTGGCAGGGCATGATCTCCACATCTGATGAGGTCCTTTGGCTGCTGAAGGAGGTGCCCATCCTGTGAGCATGGGATAGAGGCCCCACTCCCCCTGGGCTCATGCCACCTCCCCGTGGTGTCTGTTTGCAGTGCCTTTCAAGCTGCTGAGGTTGGATGGCCAGCTGCACGTGCTGTGAGTGCAGGCCCTCAGAGGGCAGGGATGGGAGGTGCTGCTGCTTGGGGCCTTTCCTGTGGCAGCCAGAATTGTGGGAAGGCATCGTCCCCTGGGCAGTGGCTGTGCAAGAGCCCTTCCTCTGCGCTCCTTTGAGCTCTGAGTGACCTAGTCCAGGGCTTGCTTTCCAAGATGCCGGTTGTGCTCTGGTTTTGCAACACATCTGTTGCTGCTGCCTTCTCTGTGCACACAGCAGAAGATCCCCGCACGGGGCCCTGTTTCTGGTGGGAAGTTAACTGCTGGGCCTGTGTGGGGTGGAAGCTGGAGAGCTTCTGTTCATGCTCGTGTCGGTGACGGGGCAGCAGGAAAAAAAGGGTTCTTCAGTCTTGTTCAGATTCACTTCAGGTCTGAATGGGGGGAAGGGGAAGACTCGCAGCAGACAGAGGTCAGCGGAGAGTGTGTGAGGAATACCCTGCCCTTTAGGGGCGGATGTAGCTGCCCCTGGTGTACCTGTGGTGCTCTCTCTCTCCTTAGCTGGGCAACACTGCCCATTTCCTAGATTGGAGGGGAATGCTTTTTTTGCCTGTGCTTCCCTCCATTGACTTCCCCGTTAGGAAAGACTTGGTCTCCTAACTCAGGTTCTTGAATCTCAGCCTTGCCGAAAGCCCAGCAGTGTGATTCGCCCTTCTCCTGCATTCCCCTGCAGATGCTATTCTGTCCAATTGGGGGGCAGCCGTGAGAAACAGGCGGGTTTGTTTCAGCGTTTCTGAGAGGCAGCTTCTTCTCTGAGCAGTGGAAACGTTTGCTGCCCTTGTGAGCAATGAGATCCTTTGCTTGGCCGCATCTCACATGTGTCTCTCACCTTTGCAGGTGCCAGATATAAGCGATTCAGCCCTCACAGCCATCAGAAAGGTTGCTGCTCAGGCCCTTGCTGGGCCTGGCGTTGTCCTTCCCAAGCGAGCATGTTTGCTTGCTTCTTAGCCTCCAGCTGACCCAGCAAGCAGCTTCTCACTGCGTGTGTGGGAGTGCTGTGCTGCGAGGGTTGGTGAAGGCTGCTCAGGAAGTGATTTGGGACTAACACTTTCCACTTTCTGGTTCCCAGGGAACTCCAGGTTTGCTCTGGCTTGACCTGAGCTGTGTGTGGTGGTGGGAGGGTGTGGCAGAGGCCGTTTCTGCAGAGCTGTGTCCTGGCTGCCTCCTAGCTAAGGGGATGGATCCCTTAAAGGCCTGGCTGATGGAGGCTGTTGTTTGCAGAGGCACTGACATGAGCGTTGGAGGGACGGCAGGGGATGTGGAGGGCTAGGCTGGAGTTTCAAACGGTGGTGGAAAGGTAGAGGAAAGGAGGCTAGTTTCTTCTGCCTGGACACGAGCATGGTCAAGAGCTGGGAGACTGCCTCCGGTGGCAGCATGGAGGGTTTGTCTTGGAAAGCTGCCAAAAGCTTTCTCATGGGAAAGCCAGGGAAAGCCTGGAAGAGTCTGAGAAGGAAGCTCCTGCCCCTCCCAGCACTGGAGGCCTTCACTTGGTCACTGCGTTTCCTACAACAGTCCTCCAGGACCTGGCATATTCTGCATATTGTACTTAGGGATCGGATGGGCTTCCTAGGAGCTCTGTGTGTCCCTAATGAACATAAGCTGCCAAGGACATGCTGCATGGCAATGTGGTGCCCTTCCTTCAGCGTGGAGTCTTTTCCCTATCTCCAGGCTTGAGCTGGTGACTCCCCCCACCAAACGCGCAGTGAGAGCTGTGAAAGAGCTTTGGGAAGAGGAAAGGAGAACAGACAGTCTCGGTGTTGAGAAACGTAACAGAGCAGCTGATTGCTGCCAGGGTTTTGCACCTTCTCCTTCTGTCCTCCTTGGCAGGACTGCGGAGCCAAGGCTCCAGTGCAGTGCCTTAGATAGTACGAGGCACTAGATGCAGTTCTGCTCACCCATGATGGGAAGTCTCCAGTGCCTCCTGCGGGGGTAAGACCCCGTGGCAGGCCAACAGTCCCAAGTGAAGCTAGTCCCTTTGAGTTAAACTTTCCCAGGGGACTCGTGCCCTAATGTACACGGCAAAGTGCTCTTCCATGGGAGAAGGGGGAGAAGAAGGGAGTCCAAGCTGAGGAGAATCCTTGTGATTCGTTGCTTCTGTCTGGAGCAGAATGGTAATGGAAGGAGTGCCCTCTGTGAGGACCTGTCTCATGGAATCCTAGTATTTTCCTCTGATGGGAAAAGCCACCTAGAGGAGATGGTCAAAAGTCCGGTGATGTGTGCCAAGACTTCCTCGGATGTTCAAAGCAGGCAGCTTGACCCTTTGCTTGCAAGTTTTTCATTCACAATGCCAGACCAATGCTTTTGGGTTGACTGCCTCAGCAGAGAAAATGCAGCCCGTGAGATCCGACGAAGGATCGCAGGCTCTGTTTCCCTCGTGTGAAGTTAGGGCCCCAAAGAGTCCCTCTTAGGTCACCAGCACGTCCCTGTGAGCCCCACTGTTCCTGGTGTGGACAGGGTAGAGCAGTAGAAAAGCATTCCCACAGGAAAGGGTGTTTCAGGCTAGAAATGAAGAGCTGGACAGGAGCCAGAGTGAGGGAGAGCCTCAGAGTGCCTTGGAAACATGGCTTCAAAGGAATCCCCTTGAGGCTTCACAGGTCTATCGCTGGCTGGAGCGGTGCTACGCAATCACTGCTGTACAGATGGCCACCTCGGTGGTGCTCTGAAGGGTTTTCCGGTCTGCTGCTTACAGGGGATGTTCCCGCCATGTACATCTCCATTCAAGAAAAGCAGCCTGCTAGAATGGAAAAAGACATGGGGAAGAGAGTCAAGGGGAAGGAGCGTCGTGGCAGGTGAGGTGCTTGGAGCTGTGTGTGAGGGTGAGCCTGTAGCCTTGTTGGTCTTGGAGATGCATGTTTCCCTTGGACATCATGGCCCTAGTGACTCTGAATGCCTTTCATCCCATACCGCAACAACTAGTAATCCCTGGCTGGATGGGCTGCACAGAGCAAGTGGTTGGGAGAGCCTCCTGCTGGCTTCCTGTTTCTGCAGACACTGCTTCCCGGGTGGAGACCCTTGGGAAAGTCAAATCCTGCCCCCCAGACATGGGGGCCTTTCCTCATTCCCCATAGCTGAAAGTAAGCAGGATTGTTTCTACCTGCCAACAGCAGGGCTAGGGCTCAAAGGACACGCTGTGAGGCTGAGGAGAGGGCTGCATGCTCTTGTGAAGCCTTTGCAAGAGGGAGGTGTTTGCCTGACCTTTGGGCCACAACGCGGGCTCTTTCCAGAGGCCAGGGAGTATGCAGTGAGAGGGGACTCAACAGAGAGGAGCTCTTTCTTGGCCTGGAAAGGATGCTGCCTTGCAAGCAGAAGGGCAGTCTCCCTCTTCCTGCCCCCAAGGCCAAGGAGCAGGGGCTGTTCTCACAGTGCCAGATTCACGTAGTGACCTTGAAGCCCTTTCCTTCATGTGAAACCTTCTCTTGGGGCTGGCACAAGCCGAGCGTGGCTACATCCTGCTGTCAGGCATCTCTCTGTGTGCCCAGAGCATCCTGAATGCCGGATCAGAGTTGTGGGCTCTGAGATAAGGGGACTGTGCGTGTGTGTGTGTGTGTGTGTGCAGAGTCCGGGAGAGGCGGGAGGGCTCCAGTGAGAGTGAGAGAGAGCCTCTGCCCCTCCTGTCATCAAAGCCTTTCCCAAGTATGTCCCTGGGGCAGGCAAGCTGCAATGAGCAGCGTAGCTGCAGAGGTAGCAGTGCTTGACTCCCTCGATGCCTTTCTCCTTCTTTGAGGCTGGGTGCCCAACTAGAATCCCAATCCATTTTCCATCCTAAAAGCAGAGTGTTTGGGAGCACTGAGCAGTGGCTAAAGGAATTGGGAGGAGAGGGGGCAACGGTGTGTCTTGGAGCCTGTCACTGTTGCTGTGCCTGCTGTTCTCCTTGCTGCCTGGAGAGAAAGCCTTGGTGTGGGCAGCCTGAGCTTTGCTACTTTTCCTTCCGGCATGTTGTGCAGCCTTGCATGACTTGGCAGGGCATGATCTCCACGTCTGATGAGGTCCTTTGGCTGCCGAAGGAGGTGCCCATCCTGTGAGCACGGGATAGAGGCCCCACTCCCCCTGGGCTCATGCCACCTCCCCGTGGTGTCTGTTTGCAGTGCCTTTCAAGCTGCTGAGGTTGGATGGCCAGCTGCACGTGCTGTGAGTGCAGGCCCTCAGAGGGCAGGGAAGGGAGGTGCTGCTGCTTGGGGCCCTTCCTGTGGCAGCCGGAATTGTGGGAAGGCATCGTCCCCTGGGCAGTGGCTGTGCAAGAGCCCTTCCTCTGCGCTCCTTTGAGCTCTGAGTGACGTAGTCCAGGGCTTGCTTTCCAAGATGCCGGTTGTGCTCTGGTTTTGCAACACATCTGTTGCTGCTGCCTTCTCTGTGCACACAGCAGAAGATCCCCGCACGGGGCCCTGTTTCTGGTGGGAAGTTAACTGCTGGGCCTGTGTGGGGTGGAAGCTGGAGAGCTTCTGTTCATGCTCGTGTCGATGACGGGGCAGCAGGAAAAAAAGGGTTCTTCAGTCTTGTTCAGATTCACTTCAGGTCTGAATGGAGGGAAGGGGAAGACTCGCGGCAGACAGGGGTCAGCGGAGAGTGTGTGAGGAATACCCTGCCCTTTAGGGGCGGATGTAGCTGCCCCTGGTGTACCTGTGGTGCTCTCTCTCTCCTTAGCTGGGCAACACTGCCCATTTCCTAGATTGGAGGGGGAATGCTTTTTTTGCCTGTGCTTCCCTCCATTGACTTCCCCGTTAGGAAAGACTTGGTCTCCTAACTCAGGTTCTTGAATCTCGGCCTTGCCGAAAGCCCGGCAGTGTGATTCGCCCTTCTCCTGCATTCCCCTGCAGATGCTATTCTGTCCAATTGGGGGGCAACCGTGAGAAACAGGCGGGTTTGTTTCAGCGTTTCTGAGAGGCAGCTTCTTCTCTGAGCAGTGGAAACGTTTGCTGCCCTTGTGAGCAATGAGATCCTTTGCTTGGCCGCATCTCACATGTGTCTCTCACCTTTGCAGGTGCCAGATATAAGCGATTCAGCCCTCACAGCCATCAGAAAGGTTGCTGCTCAGGCCTGGCGTTGTCCTTCCCAAGCGAGCATGTTTGCTTGCTTCTTAGCCTCCAGCTGACCCAGCAAGCAGCTTCTCACCGCATGTGCGGGAGTGCTGTGCTGCGAGGGTTGGTGAAGGCTGCTCAGGAAGTGATTGGGGACTAACGCTTTCCACTGGCTGGTTCCCAGGGAACTCCAGGTTTGCTCTGGCTTGACCTGAGCTGTGTGTGGTGGTGGGAGGGCGTGGCAGAGGCCGTTTCTGCAGAGCTGTGTCCTGGCTGCCTCCTAGCTAAGGGGATGGATCCCTTAAAGGCCTGGCTGATGGAGGCTGTTGTTTGCAGAGGCACTGACATGAGCGTTGGAGGGACGGCAGGGGATGTGGAGGGCTAGGCTGGAGTTTCAAACGGTGGTGGAAAGGTAGAGGAAAGGAGGCTAGTTTCTTCTGCCTGGACATGAGCATGGTCAAGAGCTGGGAGACTGCCTCCGGTGGCAGCATGGAGGGTTTGTCTTGGAAAGCTGCCAAAAGCTTTCTCATGGGAAAGCCAGGGAAAGCCTGGAAGAGTCTGAGAAGGAAGCTCCTGCCCCTCCCAGCACTGGAGGCCTTCACTTGGTCACTGCGTTTCCTACAACAGTCCTCCAGGACCTGGCATATTCTGCATATTGTACTTAGGGATCAGATGGGCTTCCTAGGAGCTCTGTGTGTCCCTAATGAACATAAGCTGCCAAGGACATGCTGCATGGCAATGTGGTGCCCTTCCTTCAGCGTGGAGTCTTTTCCCTATCTCCAGGCTTGAGCTGGTGACTCCCCCCACCAAACGCGCAGTGAGAGCTGTGAAAGAGCTTTGGGAAGAGGAAAGGAGAACAGACAGTCTCGGTGTTGAGAAAGGTAACAGAGCAGCTGATTGCTGCCAGGGTTTTGCACCTTCTCCTTCTGTCCTCCTTGGCAGGACTGCGGAGCCAAGGCTCCAGTGCAGTGCCTTAGATAGTACGAGGCACTAGATGCAGTTCTGCTCACCCATGATGGGAAGTCTCCAGTGCCTCCTGCGGGGGTAAGACCCCGTGGCAGGCCAACAGTCCCAAGTGAAGCTAGGCCCTTTGAGTTAAACTTTCCCAGGGGACTCGTGCCCTAATGTACACGGCAAAGTGCTCTTCCATGGGAGAAGGGGGAGAAGAAGGGAGTCCAAGCTGAGGAGAATCCTTGTGATTCGTTGCTTCTGTCTGGAGCAGAATGGTAATGGAAGGAGTGCCCTCTGTGAGGACCTGTCTCATGGAATCCTAGTACTTTCCTCTGATGGGAAAAGCCACCTAGAGGAGATGGTCAAAAGTCCGGTGATGTGTGCCAAGACTTCCTCGGATGTTCAAAGCAGGCAGCTTGACCCTTTGCTTGCAAGTTTTTCATTCACAATGCCAGACCAATGCTTTTGGGTTGACTGCCTCAGCAGAGAAAATGCAGCCCGTGAGATCCGACGAAGGATCGCAGGCTCTGTTTCCCTCGTGTGAAGTTATGGCCCCAAAGAGTCCCTCTTAGGTCACCAGCACGTCCCTGTGAGCCCCACTGTTCCTAGTATGGACAGGGTAGAGCAGTAGAAAAGCATTCCCACAGGAAAGGGTGTTTCAGGCTAGAAATGAAGAGCTGGACAGGAGCCAGAGTGAGGGAGAGCCTCAGAGTGCCTTGGAAACATGGCTTCAAAGGAATCCCCTTGAGGCTTCACAGGTCTATCGCTGGCTGGAGCGGTGCTACGCAATCACTGCTGTACAGATGGCCACCTCGGTGGTGCTCTGAAGGGTTTTCCGGTCTGCTGCTTACAGGGGATGTTCCCGCCATGTACATCTCCATTCAAGAAAAGCAGCCTGCTAGAATGGAAAAAGACATGGGGAAGAGAGTCAAGGGGAAGGAGCGTCGTGGCAGGTGAGGTGCTTGGAGCTGTGTGTGAGGGTGAGCCTGTAGCCTTGTTGGTCTTGGAGATGCATGTTTCCCTTGGACATCATGGCCCTAGTGACTCTGAATGCCTTTCATCCCATACCGCAACAACTAGTAATCCCTGGCTGGATGGGCTGCACAGAGCAAGTGGTTGGGAGAGCCTCCTGCTGGCTTCCTGTTTCTGCAGACACTGCTTCCCGGGTGGAGACCCTTGGGAAAGTCAAATCCTGCCCCCCAGACATGGGGGCCTTTCCTCATTCCCCATAGCTGAAAGTAAGCAGGATTGTTTCTACCTGCCAACAGCAGGGCTAGGGCTCAAAGGACACGCTGTGAGGCTGAGGAGAGGGCTGCATGCTCTTGTGAAGCCTTTGCAAGAGGGAGGTGTTTGCCTGACCTTTGGGCCACAACGCGGGCTCTTTCCAGAGGCCAGGGAGTATGCAGTGAGAGGGGACTCAACAGAGAGGAGCTCTTTCTTGGCCTGGAAAGGATGCTGCCTTGCAAGCAGAAGGGCAGTCTCCCTCTTCCTGCCCCCAAGGCCAAGGAGCAGGGGCTGTTCTCACAGTGCCAGATTCACGTAGTGACCTTGAAGCCCTTTCCTTCATGTGAAACCTTCTCTTGGGGCTGGCACAAGCCGAGCGTGGCTACATCCTGCTGTCAGGCATCTCTCTGTGTGCCCAGAGCATCCTGAATGCCGGATCAGAGTTGTGGGCTCTGAGATAAGGGGACTGTGCGTGTGTGTGTGTGTGTGTGTGCAGAGTCCGGGAGAGGCGGGAGGGCTCCAGTGAGAGTGAGAGAGAGCCTCTGCCCCTCCTGTCATCAAAGCCTTTCCCAAGTATGTCCCTGGGGCAGGCAAGCTGCAATGAGCAGCGTAGCTGCAGAGGTAGCAGTGCTTGACTCCCTCGATGCCTTTCTCCTTCTTTGAGGCTGGGTGCCCAACTAGAATCCCAATCCATTTTCCATCCTAAAAGCAGAGTGTTTGGGAGCACTGAGCAGTGGCTAAAGGAATTGGGAGGAGAGGGGGCAACGGTGTGTCTTGGAGCCTGTCACTGTTGCTGTGCCTGCTGTTCTCCTTGCTGCCTGGAGAGAAAGCCTTGGTGTGGGCAGCCTGAGCTTTGCTACTTTTCCTTCCGGCATGTTGTGCAGCCTTGCATGACTTGGCAGGGCATGATCTCCACGTCTGATGAGGTCCTTTGGCTGCCGAAGGAGGTGCCCATCCTGTGAGCACGGGATAGAGGCCCCACTCCCCCTGGGCTCATGCCACCTCCCCGTGGTGTCTGTTTGCAGTGCCTTTCAAGCTGCTGAGGTTGGATGGCCAGCTGCACGTGCTGTGAGTGCAGGCCCTCAGAGGGCAGGGAAGGGAGGTGCTGCTGCTTGGGGCCCTTCCTGTGGCAGCCGGAATTGTGGGAAGGCATCGTCCCCTGGGCAGTGGCTGTGCAAGAGCCCTTCCTCTGCGCTCCTTTGAGCTCTGAGTGACGTAGTCCAGGGCTTGCTTTCCAAGATGCCGGTTGTGCTCTGGTTTTGCAACACATCTGTTGCTGCTGCCTTCTCTGTGCACACAGCAGAAGATCCCCGCACGGGGCCCTGTTTCTGGTGGGAAGTTAACTGCTGGGCCTGTGTGGGGTGGAAGCTGGAGAGCTTCTGTTCATGCTCGTGTCGATGACGGGGCAGCAGGAAAAAAAGGGTTCTTCAGTCTTGTTCAGATTCACTTCAGGTCTGAATGGAGGGAAGGGGAAGACTCGCGGCAGACAGGGGTCAGCGGAGAGTGTGTGAGGAATACCCTGCCCTTTAGGGGCGGATGTAGCTGCCCCTGGTGTACCTGTGGTGCTCTCTCTCTCCTTAGCTGGGCAACACTGCCCATTTCCTAGATTGGAGGGGGAATGCTTTTTTTGCCTGTGCTTCCCTCCATTGACTTCCCCGTTAGGAAAGACTTGGTCTCCTAACTCAGGTTCTTGAATCTCGGCCTTGCCGAAAGCCCGGCAGTGTGATTCGCCCTTCTCCTGCATTCCCCTGCAGATGCTATTCTGTCCAATTGGGGGGCAACCGTGAGAAACAGGCGGGTTTGTTTCAGCGTTTCTGAGAGGCAGCTTCTTCTCTGAGCAGTGGAAACGTTTGCTGCCCTTGTGAGCAATGAGATCCTTTGCTTGGCCGCATCTCACATGTGTCTCTCACCTTTGCAGGTGCCAGATATAAGCGATTCAGCCCTCACAGCCATCAGAAAGGTTGCTGCTCAGGCCTGGCGTTGTCCTTCCCAAGCGAGCATGTTTGCTTGCTTCTTAGCCTCCAGCTGACCCAGCAAGCAGCTTCTCACCGCATGTGCGGGAGTGCTGTGCTGCGAGGGTTGGTGAAGGCTGCTCAGGAAGTGATTGGGGACTAACGCTTTCCACTGGCTGGTTCCCAGGGAACTCCAGGTTTGCTCTGGCTTGACCTGAGCTGTGTGTGGTGGTGGGAGGGCGTGGCAGAGGCCGTTTCTGCAGAGCTGTGTCCTGGCTGCCTCCTAGCTAAGGGGATGGATCCCTTAAAGGCCTGGCTGATGGAGGCTGTTGTTTGCAGAGGCACTGACATGAGCGTTGGAGGGACGGCAGGGGATGTGGAGGGCTAGGCTGGAGTTTCAAACGGTGGTGGAAAGGTAGAGGAAAGGAGGCTAGTTTCTTCTGCCTGGACATGAGCATGGTCAAGAGCTGGGAGACTGCCTCCGGTGGCAGCATGGAGGGTTTGTCTTGGAAAGCTGCCAAAAGCTTTCTCATGGGAAAGCCAGGGAAAGCCTGGAAGAGTCTGAGAAGGAAGCTCCTGCCCCTCCCAGCACTGGAGGCCTTCACTTGGTCACTGCGTTTCCTACAACAGTCCTCCAGGACCTGGCATATTCTGCATATTGTACTTAGGGATCAGATGGGCTTCCTAGGAGCTCTGTGTGTCCCTAATGAACATAAGCTGCCAAGGACATGCTGCATGGCAATGTGGTGCCCTTCCTTCAGCGTGGAGTCTTTTCCCTATCTCCAGGCTTGAGCTGGTGACTCCCCCCACCAAACGCGCAGTGAGAGCTGTGAAAGAGCTTTGGGAAGAGGAAAGGAGAACAGACAGTCTCGGTGTTGAGAAAGGTAACAGAGCAGCTGATTGCTGCCAGGGTTTTGCACCTTCTCCTTCTGTCCTCCTTGGCAGGACTGCGGAGCCAAGGCTCCAGTGCAGTGCCTTAGATAGTACGAGGCACTAGATGCAGTTCTGCTCACCCATGATGGGAAGTCTCCAGTGCCTCCTGCGGGGGTAAGACCCCGTGGCAGGCCAACAGTCCCAAGTGAAGCTAGGCCCTTTGAGTTAAACTTTCCCAGGGGACTCGTGCCCTAATGTACACGGCAAAGTGCTCTTCCATGGGAGAAGGGGGAGAAGAAGGGAGTCCAAGCTGAGGAGAATCCTTGTGATTCGTTGCTTCTGTCTGGAGCAGAATGGTAATGGAAGGAGTGCCCTCTGTGAGGACCTGTCTCATGGAATCCTAGTACTTTCCTCTGATGGGAAAAGCCACCTAGAGGAGATGGTCAAAAGTCCGGTGATGTGTGCCAAGACTTCCTCGGATGTTCAAAGCAGGCAGCTTGACCCTTTGCTTGCAAGTTTTTCATTCACAATGCCAGACCAATGCTTTTGGGTTGACTGCCTCAGCAGAGAAAATGCAGCCCGTGAGATCCGACGAAGGATCGCAGGCTCTGTTTCCCTCGTGTGAAGTTATGGCCCCAAAGAGTCCCTCTTAGGTCACCAGCACGTCCCTGTGAGCCCCACTGTTCCTAGTATGGACAGGGTAGAGCAGTAGAAAAGCATTCCCACAGGAAAGGGTGTTTCAGGCTAGAAATGAAGAGCTGGACAGGAGCCAGAGTGAGGGAGAGCCTCAGAGTGCCTTGGAAACATGGCTTCAAAGGAATCCCCTTGAGGCTTCACAGGTCTATCGCTGGCTGGAGCGGTGCTACGCAATCACTGCTGTACAGATGGCCACCTCGGTGGTGCTCTGAAGGGTTTTCCGGTCTGCTGCTTACAGGGGATGTTCCCGCCATGTACATCTCCATTCAAGAAAAGCAGCCTGCTAGAATGGAAAAAGACATGGGGAAGAGAGTCAAGGGGAAGGAGCGTCGTGGCAGGTGAGGTGCTTGGAGCTGTGTGTGAGGGTGAGCCTGTAGCCTTGTTGGTCTTGGAGATGCATGTTTCCCTTGGACATCATGGCCCTAGTGACTCTGAATGCCTTTCATCCCATACCGCAACAACTAGTAATCCCTGGCTGGATGGGCTGCACAGAGCAAGTGGTTGGGAGAGCCTCCTGCTGGCTTCCTGTTTCTGCAGACACTGCTTCCCGGGTGGAGACCCTTGGGAAAGTCAAATCCTGCTTCCCAGACATGGGGGCCTTTCCTCATTCCCCATAGCTGAAAGTAAGCAGGATTGTTTCTACCTGCCAACAGCAGGGCTAGGGCTCTAAGGACACGCTGTGAGGCTGAGGAGAGGGCTGCATGCTCTTGTGAAGCCTTTGCAAGAGGGAGGTGTTTGCCTGACCTTTGGGCCACAACGCGGGCTCTTTCCAGAGGCCAGGGAGTATGCAGTGAGAGGGGACTCAACAGAGAGGAGCTCTTTCTTGGCCTGGAAAGGATGCTGCCTTGCAAGCAGAAGGGCAGTCTCCCTCTTCCTGCCCCCAAGGCCAAGGAGCAGGGGCTGTTCTCACAGTGCCAGATTCACGTAGTGACCTTGAAGCCCTTTCCTTCATGTGAAACCTTCTCTTGGGGCTGGCACAAGCCGAGCATGGCTACATCCTGGTGTCAGGCATCTCTCTGTGTGCCCAGAGCATCCTGAATGCCGGATCAGAGTTGTGGGCTCTGAGATAAGGGGACTGTGCGTGTGTGTGTGTGTGTGCAGAGTCCGGGAGAGGCGGGAGGGCTCCAGTGAGAGTGAGAGAGAGCCTCTGCCCCTCCTGTCATCAAAGCCTTTCCCAAGTATGTCCCTGGGGCAGGCAAGCTGCAATGAGCAGCATAGCTGCAGAGGTAGCAGTGCTTGACTCCCTCGATGCCTTTCTCCTTCTTTGAGGCTGGGTGCCCAACTAGAATCCCAATCCATTTTCCATCCTAAAAGCAGAGTGTTTGGGAGCACTGAGCAGTGGCTAAAGGAATTGGGAGGAGAGGGGGCAACGGTGTGTCTTGGAGCTTGTCACTGTTGCTGTGCCTGCTGTTCTCCTTGCTGCCTGGAGAGAAAGCCTTGGTGTGGGCAGCCTGAGCTTTGCTACTTTTCCTTCCGGCATGTTGTGCAGCCTTGCATGACTTGGCAGGGCATGATCTCCACGTCTGATGAGGTCCTTTGGCTGCCGAAGGAGGTGCCCATCCTGTGAGCACGGGATAGAGGCCCCACTCCCCCTGGGCTCATGCCACCTCCCCGCGGTGTCTGTTTGCAGTGCCTTTCAAGCTGCTGAGGTTGGATGGCCAGCTGCACGTGCTGTGAGTGCAGGCCCTCAGAGGGCAGGGAAGGGAGGTGCTGCTGCTTGGGGCTCTTCCTGTGGCAGCCGGAATTGTGGGAAGGCATCGTCCCCTGGGCAGTGGCTGTGCAAGAGCCCTTCCTCTGCGCTCCTTTGAGCTCTGAGTGACCTAGTCCAGGGCTTGCTTTCCAAGATGCCGGTTGTGCTCTGGTTTTGCAACACATCTGTTGCTGCTGCCTTCTCTGTGCACACAGCAGAAGATCCCCGCACGGGGCCCTGTTTCTGGTGGGAAGTTAACTGCTGGGCCTGTGTGGGGTGGAAGCTGGAGAGCTTCTGTTCATGCTCACGTCGGTGACGGGGCAGCAGGAAAAAAAGGGTTCTTCAGTCTTGTTCAGATTCACTTCAGGTCTGAATGGGGGGAAGGGGAAGACTCGCAGCAGACAGGGGTCAGCGGAGAGTGTGTGAGGAATACCCTGCCCTTTAGGGGTGGATGTAGCTGCCCCTGGTGTACCTGTGGTGCTCTCTCTCTCCTTAGCTGGGCAACACTGCCCATTTCCTAGATTGGAGGGGAATGCTTTTTTTGCCTGTGCTTCCCTCCATTGACTTCCCCGTTAGGAAAGACTTGGTCTCCTAACTCAGGTTCTTGAATCTCAGCCTTGCCGAAAGCCCGGCAGTCTGATTCGCCCTTCTCCTGCATTCCCCTGCAGATGCTATTCTGTCCAATTGGGGGGCAGCCGTGAGAAACAGGCGGGTTTGTTTCAGAGTTTCTGAGAGGCAGCTTCTTCTCTGAGCAGTGGAAACGTTTGCTGCCCTTGTGAGCAATGAGATCCTTTGCTTGGCCGCATCTCACGTGTCTCTCACCTTTGCAGGTGCCAGATATAAGCGATTCAGCCCTCACAGCCATCAGAAAGGTTGCTGCTCAGGCCCTTGCTGGGCCTGGCGTTGTCCTTCCCAAGCGAGCATGTTTGCTTGCTTCTTAGCCTCCAGCTGACCCAGCAAGCAGCTTCTCACTGCGTGTGTGGGAGTGCTGTGCTGCGAGGGTTGGTGAAGGCTGCTCAGGAAGTGATTTGGGACTAACACTTTCCACTGGCTGGTTCCCAGGGAACTCCAGGTTTGCTCTGGCTTGACCTGAGCTGTGTGTGGTGGTGGGAGGGCGTGGCAGAGGCCGTTTCTGCAGAGCTGTGTCCTGGCTCCCTCCTAGCTAAGGGGATGGATCCCTTAAAGTCCTGGCTGATGGAGGCTGTTGTTTGCAGAGGCACTGACATGAGCGTTGGAGGGACGGCAGGGGATGTGGAGGGCTAGGCCGGAGTTTCAAACGGTGGTGGAAAGGTAGAGGAAAGGAGGCTAGTTTCTTCTGCCTGGACACGAGCATGGTCAAGAGCTGGGAGACTGCCTCCGGTGGCAGCATGGAGGGTTTGTCTTGGAAAGCTGCCAAAAGCTTTCTCATGGGAAAGCCAGGGAAAGCCTGGAAGAGTCTGAGAAGGAAGCTCCTGCCCCTCCCAGCACTGGAGGCCTTCACTTGGTCACTGCGTTTCCTACAACAGTCCTCCAGGACCTGGCATATTCTGCATATTGTACTTAGGGATCGGATGGGCTTCCTAGGAGCTCTGTGTGTCCCCAATGAACATAAGCTGCCAAGGACATGCTGCATGGCAATGTGGTGCCCTTCCTTCAGCGTGGAGTCTTTTCCCTATCTCCAGGCTTGAGCTGGTGACTCCCCCCACCAAACGCGCAGTGAGAGCTGTGAAAGAGCTTTGGGAAGAGGAAAGGAGAACAGACAGTCTCGGTGTTGAGAAAGGTAACAGAGCAGCTGATTGCTGCCAGGGTTTTGCACCTTCTCCTTCTGTCCTCCTTGGCAGGACTGCGGAGCCAAGGCTCCAGTGCAGTGCCTTAGATAGTACGAGGCACTAGATGCAGTTCTGCTCACCCATGATGGGAAGTCTCCAGTGCCTCCTGCGGGGGTAAGACCCCGTGGCAGGCCAACAGTCCCAAGTGAAGCTAGGCCCTTTGAGTTAAACTTTCCCAGGGGACTCGTGCCCTAATGTACACGGCAAAGTGCTCTTCCATGGGAGAAGGGGGAGAAGAAGGGAGTCCAAGCTGAGGAGAATCCTTGTGATTCGTTGCTTCTGTCTGGAGCAGAATGGTAATGGAAGGAGTGCCCTCTGTGAGGACCTGTCTCATGGAATCCTAGTACTTTCCTCTGATGGGAAAAGCCACCTAGAGGAGATGGTCAAAAGTCCGGTGATGTGTGCCAAGACTTCCTCGGATGTTCAAAGCAGGCAGCTTGACCCTTTGCTTGCAAGTTTTTCATTCACAATGCCAGACCAATGCTTTTGGGTTGACTGCCTCAGCAGAGAAAATGCAGCCCGTGAGATCCGACGAAGGATCGCAGGCTCTGTTTCCCTCGTGTGAAGTTATGGCCCCAAAGAGTCCCTCTTAGGTCACCAGCACGTCCCTGTGAGCCCCACTGTTCCTAGTATGGACAGGGTAGAGCAGTAGAAAAGCATTCCCACAGGAAAGGGTGTTTCAGGCTAGAAATGAAGAGCTGGACAGGAGCCAGAGTGAGGGAGAGCCTCAGAGTGCCTTGGAAACATGGCTTCAAAGGAATCCCCTTGAGGCTTCACAGGTCTATCGCTGGCTGGAGCGGTGCTACGCAATCACTGCTGTACAGATGGCCACCTCGGTGGTGCTCTGAAGGGTTTTCCGGTCTGCTGCTTACAGGGGATGTTCCCGCCATGTACATCTCCATTCAAGAAAAGCAGCCTGCTAGAATGGAAAAAGACATGGGGAAGAGAGTCAAGGGGAAGGAGCGTCGTGGCAGGTGAGGTGCTTGGAGCTGTGTGTGAGGGTGAGCCTGTAGCCTTGTTGGTCTTGGAGATGCATGTTTCCCTTGGACATCATGGCCCTAGTGACTCTGAATGCCTTTCATCCCATACCGCAACAACTAGTAATCCCTGGCTGGATGGGCTGCACAGAGCAAGTGGTTGGGAGAGCCTCCTGCTGGCTTCCTGTTTCTGCAGACACTGCTTCCCGGGTGGAGACCCTTGGGAAAGTCAAATCCTGCTTCCCAGACATGGGGGCCTTTCCTCATTCCCCATAGCTGAAAGTAAGCAGGATTGTTTCTACCTGCCAACAGCAGGGCTAGGGCTCTAAGGACACGCTGTGAGGCTGAGGAGAGGGCTGCATGCTCTTGTGAAGCCTTTGCAAGAGGGAGGTGTTTGCCTGACCTTTGGGCCACAACGCGGGCTCTTTCCAGAGGCCAGGGAGTATGCAGTGAGAGGGGACTCAACAGAGAGGAGCTCTTTCTTGGCCTGGAAAGGATGCTGCCTTGCAAGCAGAAGGGCAGTCTCCCTCTTCCTGCCCCCAAGGCCAAGGAGCAGGGGCTGTTCTCACAGTGCCAGATTCACGTAGTGACCTTGAAGCCCTTTCCTTCATGTGAAACCTTCTCTTGGGGCTGGCACAAGCCGAGCATGGCTACATCCTGGTGTCAGGCATCTCTCTGTGTGCCCAGAGCATCCTGAATGCCGGATCAGAGTTGTGGGCTCTGAGATAAGGGGACTGTGCGTGTGTGTGTGTGTGTGCAGAGTCCGGGAGAGGCGGGAGGGCTCCAGTGAGAGTGAGAGAGAGCCTCTGCCCCTCCTGTCATCAAAGCCTTTCCCAAGTATGTCCCTGGGGCAGGCAAGCTGCAATGAGCAGCGTAGCTGCAGAGGTAGCAGTGCTTGACTCCCTCGATGCCTTTCTCCTTCTTTGAGGCTGGGTGCCCAACTAGAATCCCAATCCATTTTCCATCCTAAAAGCAGAGTGTTTGGGAGCACTGAGCAGTGGCTAAAGGAATTGGGAGGAGAGGGGGCAACGGTGTGTCTTGGAGCCTGTCACTGTTGCTGTGCCTGCTGTTCTCCTTGCTGCCTGGAGAGAAAGCCTTGGTGTGGGCAGCCTGAGCTTTGCTACTTTTCCTTCCGGCATGTTGTGCAGCCTTGCATGACTTGGCAGGGCATGATCTCCACGTCTGATGAGGTCCTTTGGCTGCCGAAGGAGGTGCCCATCCTGTGAGCACGGGATAGAGGCCCCACTCCCCCTGGGCTCATGCCACCTCCCCGCGGTGTCTGTTTGCAGTGCCTTTCAAGCTGCTGAGGTTGGATGGCCAGCTGCACGTGCTGTGAGTGCAGGCCCTCAGAGGGCAGGGAAGGGAGGTGCTGCTGCTTGGGGCCCTTCCTGTGGCAGCCGGAATTGTGGGAAGGCATCGTCCCCTGGGCAGTGGCTGTGCAAGAGCCCTTCCTCTGCGCTCCTTTGAGCTCTGAGTGACCTAGTCCAGGGCTTGCTTTCCAAGATGCCGGTTGTGCTCTGGTTTTGCAACACATCTGTTGCTGCTGCCTTCTCTGTGCACACAGCAGAAGATCCCCGCACGGGGCCCTGTTTCTGGTGGGAAGTTAACTGCTGGGCCTGTGTGGGGTGGAAGCTGGAGAGCTTCTGTTCATGCTCACGTCGGTGACGGGGCAGCAGGAAAAAAAGGGTTCTTCAGTCTTGTTCAGATTCACTTCAGGTCTGAATGGGGGGAAGGGGAAGACTCGCAGCAGACAGAGGTCAGCGGAGAGTGTGTGAGGAATACCCTGCCCTTTAGGGGCGGATGTAGCTGCCCCTGGTGTACCTGTGGTGCTCTCTCTCTCCTTAGCTGGGCAACACTGCCCATTTCCTAGATTGGAGGGGAATGCTTTTTTTGCCTGTGCTTCCCTCCATTGACTTCCCCGTTAGGAAAGACTTGGTCTCCTAACTCAGGTTCTTGAATCTCAGCCTTGCCGAAAGCCCGGCAGTCTGATTCGCCCTTCTCCTGCATTCCCCTGCAGATGCTATTCTGTCCAATTGGGGGGCAGCCGTGAGAAACAGGCGGGTTTGTTTCAGAGTTTCTGAGAGGCAGCTTCTTCTCTGAGCAGTGGAAACGTTTGCTGCCCTTGTGAGCAATGAGATCCTTTGCTTGGCCGCATCTCACGTGTCTCTCACCTTTGCAGGTGCCAGATATAAGCGATTCAGCCCTCACAGCCATCAGAAAGGTTGCTGCTCAGGCCCTTGCTGGGCCTGGCGTTGTCCTTCCCAAGCGAGCATGTTTGCTTGCTTCTTAGCCTCCAGCTGACCCAGCAAGCAGCTTCTCACTGCGTGTGTGGGGAGGGAGTGTGTGGGGAACACTGCTGTGCTGCGAGGGTTGGTGAAGGCTGCTCAGGAAGTGATTTGGGACTAACACTTTCCACTGGCTGGTTCCCAGGGAACTCCAGGTTTGCTCTGGCTTGACCTGAGCTGTGTGTGGTGGTGGGAGGGCGTGGCAGAGGCCGTTTCTGCAGAGCTGTGTCCTGGCTCCCTCCTAGCTGAGGGGATGGATCCCTTAAAGGCCTGGCTGATGGAGGCTGTTGTTTGCAGAGGCACTGACATGAGCGTTGGAGGGACGGCAGGGGATGTGGAGGGCTAGGCTGGAGTTTCAAACGGTGGTGGAAAGGTAGAGGAAAGGAGGCTAGTTTCTTCTGCCTGGACACGAGCATGGTCAAGAGCTGGGAGACTGCCTCCGGTGGCAGCATGGAGGGTTTGTCTTGGAAAGCTGCCAAAAGCTTTCTCATGGGAAAGCCAGGGAAAGCCTGGAAGAGTCTGAGAAGGAAGCTCCTGCCCCTCCCAGCACTGCAGGCCTTCACTTGGTCACTGCGTTTCCTACAACAGTCCTCCAGGACCTGGCATATTCTGCATATTGTACTTAGGGATCGGATGGGCTTCCTAGGAGCTCTGTGTGTCCCTAATGAACATAAGCTGCCAAGGACATGCTGCATGGCAATGTGGTGCCCTTCCTTCAGCGTGGAGTCTTTTCCCTATCTCCAGGCTTGAGCTGGTGACTCCCCCCACCAAACGCGCAGTGAGAGCTGTGAAAGAGCTTTGGGAAGAGGAAAGGAGAACAGACAGTCTCGGTGTTGAGAAAGGTAACAGAGCAGCTGATTGCTGCCAGGGTTTTGCACCTTCTCCTTCTGTCCTCCTTGGCAGGACTGCGGAGCCAAGGCTCCAGTGCAGTGCCTTAGATAGTACGAGGCACTAGATGCAGTTCTGCTCACCCATGATGGGAAGTCTCCAGTGCCTCCTGCGGGGGTAAGACCCCGTGGCAGGCCAACAGTCCCAAGTGAAGCTAGGCCCTTTGAGTTAAACTTTCCCGGGGGACTCGTGCCCTAATGTACACGGCAAAGTGCTCTTCCATGGGAGAAGGGGGAGAAGAAGGGAGTCCAAGCTGAGGAGAATCCTTGTGATTCGTTGCTTCTGTCTGGAGCAGAATGGTAATGGAAGGAGTGCCCTCTGTGAGGACCTGTCTCATGGAATCCTAGTATTTTCCTCTGATGGGAAAAGCCACCTAGAGGAGATGGTCAAAAGTCCGGTGATGTGTGCCAAGACTTCCTCGGATGTTCAAAGCAGGCAGCTTGACCCTTTGCTTGCAAGTTTTTCATTCACAATGCCAGACCAATGCTTTTGGGCTGACTGCCTCAGCAGAGAAAATGCAGCCCGTGAGATCCGACGAAGGATCGCAGGCTCTGTTTCCCTCGTGTGAAGTTATGGCCCCAAAGAGTCCCTCTTAGGTCACCAGCATGTCCCTGCGAGCCCCACTGTTCCTGGTGTGGACAGGGTAGAGCAGTAGAAAAGCATTCCCACAGGAAAGGGTGTTTCAGGCTAGAAATGAAGAGCTGGACAGGAGCCAGAGTGAGGGAGAGCCTCAGAGTGCCTTGGAAACATGGCTTCAAAGGAATCCCCTTGAGGCTTCACAGGTCTATCGCTGGCTGGAGCGGTGCTACGCAGTCACTGCTGTACAGATGGCCACCTCGATGGTGCTCTGCAGGGTTTTCTGGTCTGCTGCTTACAGGGGATGTTCCCGCTATGTACATCTCCATTCAAGAAAAGCAGCCTGCTAGAATGGAAAAAGACATGGGGAAGAGAGTCAAGGGGAAGGAGCGTCGTGGCAGGTGAGGTGCTTGGAGCTGTGTGTGAGGGTGAGCCTGTAGCCTTGTTGGTCTTGGAGATGCATGTTTCCCTTGGACATCATGGCCCTAGTGACTCTGAATGCCTTTCATCCCATACCGCAACAACTAGTAATCTCTGGCTGGATGGGCTGCACAGAGCAAGTGGTTGGGAGAGCCTCCTGCTGGCTTCCTGTTTCTGCTGACACTGCTTCCTGGGTGGAGACCCTTGGGAAAGTCAAATCCTGCCCCCCAGACATGGGGGCCTTTCCTCATTCCCCATAGCTGAAAGTAAGCAGGATTGTTTCTACCTGCCAACAGCAGGGCTAGGGCTCTAAGGACATGCTGTGAGGCTGAGGAGAGGGCTGCATGCTCTTGTGAAGCCTTTGCAAGAGGGAGGTGTTTGCCTGACCTTTGGGCCACAACGCGGGCTCTTTCCAGAGGCCAGGGAGTATGCAGTGAGAGGGGACTCAACAGAGAGGAGCTCTTTCTTGGCCTGGAAAGGATGCTGCCTTGCAAGCAGAAGGGCAGTCTCCCTCTTCCTGCCCCCAAGGCCAAGGAGCAGGGGCTGTTCTCACAGTGCCAGATTCACGTAGTGACCTTGAAGCCCTTTCCTTCATGTGAAACCTTCTCTTGGGGCTGGCACAAGCCGAGCGTGGCTACATCCTGGTGTCAGGCATCTCTCTGTGTGCCCAGAGCATCCTGAATGCCGGATCAGAGTTGTGGGCTCTGAGATAAGGGGACTGTGCGTGTGTGTGTGTGTGTGCAGAGTCCGGGAGAGGCGGGAGGGCTCCAGTGAGAGTGAGAGAGAGCCTCTGCTCCTCCTGTCATCAAAGCCTTTCCCAAGTATGTCCCTGGGGCAGGCAAGCTGCAATGAGCAGCGTAGCTGCAGAGGTAGCAGTGCTTGACTCCCTCGATGCCTTTCTCCTTCTTTGAGGCTGGGTGCACAACTAGAATCCCAATCCATTTTCCATCCTAAAAGCAGAGTGTTTGGGAGCACTGAGCAGTGGCTAAAGGAATTGGGAGGAGAGGGGGCAACGGTGTGTCTTGGAGCCTGTCACTGTTGCTGTGCCTGCTGTTCTCCTTGCTGCCTGGAGAGAAAGCCTTGGTGTGGGCAGCCTGAGCTTTGCTACTTTTCCTTCCGGCATGTTGTGCAGCCTTGCATGACTTGGCAGGGCATGATCTCCACGTCTGATGAGGTCCTTTGGCTGCCGAAGGAGGTGCCCATCCTGTGAGCACAGGATAGAGGCCCCACTCCCCCTGAGCTCATGCCACCTCCCCGCGGTGTCTGTTTGCAGTGCCTTTCAAGCTGCTGAGGTTGGATGGCCAGCTGCACGTGCTGTGAGTGCAGGCCCTCAGAGGGCAGGGAAGCGAGGTGCTGCTGCTTGGGGCCTTTCCTGTGGCAGCCGGAATTGTGGGAAGGCATCGTCCCCTGGGCAGTGGCTGTGCAAGAGCCCTTCCTCTGCGCTCCTTTGAGCTCTGAGTGACCTAGTCCAGGGCTTGCTTTCCAAGATGCCGGTTGTGCTCTGGTTTTGCAACACATCTGTTGCTGCTGCCTTCTCTGTGCACACAGCAGAAGATCCCCGCACGGGGCCCTGTTTCTGGTGGGAAGTTAACTGCTGGGCCTGTGTGGGGTGGAAGCTGGAGAGCTTCTGTTCATGCTCATGTCGATGACGGGGCAGCAGGAAAAAAAGGGTTCTTCAGTCTTGTTCAGATTCACTTCAGGTCTGAATGGGGGGAAGGGGAAGACTCGCGGCAGACAGAGGCCAGCGGAGAGTGTGTGAGGAATACCCTGCCCTTTAGGGGCGGATGTAGCTGCCCCTGGTGTACCTGTGGTGCTCTCTCTCTCCTTAGCTGGGCAACACTGCCCATTTCCTAGATTGGAGGGGAATGCTTTTTTTGCCTGTGCTTCCCTCCATTGACTTCCCCGTTAGGAAAGACTTGGTCTCCTAACTCAGGTTCTTGAATCTCAGCCTTGCCGAAAGCCCGGCAGTGTGATTCGCCCTTCTCTTGCATTTCCCTGCAGATGCTATTCTGTCCAATTGGGGGGCAGCCGTGAGAAACAGGCGGGTTTGTTTCAGAGTTTCTGAGAGGCAGCTTCTTCTCTGAGCAGTGGAAACGTTTGCTGCCCTTGTGAGCAACGAGATCCTTTGCTTGGCAGCATCTCACATGAGTCTCTCACCTTTGCAGGTGCCAGATATAAGCGATTCAGCCCTCACAGCCATCAGAAAGGTTGCTGCTCAGGCCCTTGCTGGGCCTGGCGTTGTGCTTCCCAAGCGAGCATGTTTGCTTGCTTCTTAGCCTCCAGCTGACCCAGCAAGCAGCTTCTCACTGCGTGTGTGGGAGTGCTGTGCTGCGAGGGTTGGTGAAGGCTGCTCAGGAAGTGATTTGGGACTAACACTTTCCACTGGCTGGTTCCCAGGGAACTCCAGGTTTGCTCTGGCTTGACCTGAGCTGTGTGTGGTGGTGGGAGGGCGTGGCAGAGGCCGTTTCTGCAGAGCTGTGTCCTGGCTGCCTCCTAGCTAAGAGGATGGATCCCTTAAAGGCCTGGCTGATGGAGGCTGTTGTTTGCAGAGGCACTGACATGAGCGTTGGAGGGACGGCAGGGGATGTGGAGGGCTAGGCTGGAGTTTCAAACGGTGGTGGAAAGGTAGAGGAAAGGAGGCTAGTTTCTTCTGCCTGGACACGAGCATGGTCAAGAGCTGGGAGACTGCCTCCGGTGGCAGCATGGAGGGTTTGTCTTGGAAAGCTGCCAAAAGCTTTCTCATGGGAAAGCCAGGGAAAGCCTGGAAGAGTCTGAGAAGGAAGCTCCTGCCCCTCCCAGCACTGGAGGCCTTCACTTGGTCACTGCGTTTCCTACAACAGTCCTCCAGGACCTGGCATATTCTGCATATTGTACTTAGGGATCGGATGGGCTTCCTAGGAGCTCTGTGTGTCCCTAATGAACATAAGCTGCCAAGGACATGCTGCATGGCAATGTGGTGCCCTTCCTTCAGCGTGGAGTCTTTTCCCTATCTCCAGGCTTGAGCTGGTGACTCCCCCCACCAAACGCGCAGTGAGAGCTGTGAAAGAGCTTTGGGAAGAGGAAAGGAGAACAGACAGTCTCGGTGTTGAGAAAGGTAACAGAGCAGCTGATTGCTGCCAGGGTTTTGCACCTTCTCCTTCTGTCCACCTTGGCAGGACTGCGGAGCCAAGGCTCCAGTGCAGTGCCTTAGATAGTACGAGGCACTAGATGCAGTTCTGCTCACCCATGATGGGAAGTCTCCAGTGCCTCCTGCGGGGGTAAGACCCCGTGGCAGGCCAACAGTCCCAAGTGAAGCTAGGCCCTTTGAGTTAAACTTTCCCAGGGGACTCGTGCCCTAATGTACACGGCAAAGTGCTCTTCCATGGGAGAAGGGGGAGAAGAAGGGAGTCCAAGCTGAGGAGAATCCTTGTGATTCGTTGCTTCTGTCTGGAGCAGAATGGTAATGGAAGGAGTGCCCTCTGTGAGGACCTGTCTCATGGAATCCTAGTATTTTCCTCTGATGGGAAAAGCCACCTAGAGGAGATGGTCAAAAGTCCGGTGATGTGTGCCAAGACTTCCTCGGATGTTCAAAGCAGGCAGCTTGACCCTTTGCTTGCAAGTTTTTCATTCACAATGCCAGACCAATGCTTTTGGGCTGACTGCCTCAGCAGAGAAAATGCAGCCCGTGAGATCCGACGAAGGATCGCAGGCTCTGTTTCCCTCGTGTGAAGTTATGGCCCCAAAGAGTCCCTCTTAGGTCACCAGCATGTCCCTGCGAGCCCCACTGTTCCTGGTGTGGACAGGGTAGAGCAGCAGAAAAGCATTCCCACAGGAAAGGGTGTTTCAGGCTAGAAATGAAGAGCTGGACAGGAGCCAGAGTGAGGGAGAGCCTCAGAGTGCCTTGGAAACATGGCTTCAAAGGAATCCCCTTGAGGCTTCACAGGTCTATCGCTGGCTGGAGCGGTGCTACGCAGTCACTGCTGTACAGATGGCCACCTCGATGGTGCTCTGCAGGGTTTTCTGGTCTGCTGCTTACAGGGGATGTTCCCGCTATGTACATCTCCATTCAAGAAAAGCAGCCTGCTAGAATGGAAAAAGACATGGGGAAGAGAGTCAAGGGGAAGGAGCGTCGTGGCAGGTGAGGTGCTTGGAGCTGTGTGTGAGGGTGAGCCTGTAGCCTTGTTGGTCTTGGAGATGCATGTTTCCCTTGGACATCATGGCCCTAGTGACTCTGAATGCCTTTCATCCCATACCGCAACAACTAGTAATCTCTGGCTGGATGGGCTGCACAGAGCAAGTGGTTGGGAGAGCCTCCTGCTGGCTTCCTGTTTCTGCTGACACTGCTTCCTGGGTGGAGACCCTTGGGAAAGTCAAATCCTGCCCCCCAGACATGGGGGCCTTTCCTCATTCCACATAGCTGAAAGTAAGCAGGATTGTTTCTACCTGCCAACAGCAGGGCTAGGGCTCTAAGGACATGCTGTGAGGCTGAGGAGAGGGCTGCATGCTCTTGTGAAGCCTTTGCAAGAGGGAGGTGTTTGCCTGACCTTTGGGCCACAACGCGGGCTCTTTCCAGAGGCCAGGGAGTATGCAGTGAGAGGGGACTCAACAGAGAGGAGCTCTTTCTTGGCCTGGAAAGGATGCTGCCTTGCAAGCAGAAGGGCAGTCTCCCTCTTCCTGCCCCCAAGGCCAAGGAGCAGGGGCTGTTCTCACAGTGCCAGATTCACGTAGTGACCTTGAAGCCCTTTCCTTCATGTGAAACCTTCTCTTGGGGCTGGCACAAGCCGAGCGTGGCTACATCCTGCTGTCAGGCATCTCTCTGTGTGCCCAGAGCATCCTGAATGCCGGATCAGAGTTGTGGGCTCTGAGATAAGGGGACTGTGCGTGTGTGTGTGTGTGTGCAGAGTCCGGGAGAGGCGGGAGGGCTCCAGTGAGAGTGAGAGAGAGCCTCTGCTCCTCCTGTCATCAAAGCCTTTCCCAAGTATGTCCCTGGGGCAGGCAAGCTGCAATGAGCAGCGTAGCTGCAGAGGTAGCAGTGCTTGACTCCCTCGATGCCTTTCTCCTTCTTTGAGGCTGGGTGCCCAACTAGAATCCCAATCCATTTTCCATCCTAAAAGCAGAGTGTTTGGGAGCACTGAGCAGTGGCTAAAGGAATTGGGAGGAGAGGGGGCAACGGTGTGTCTTGGAGCCTGTCACTGTTGCTGTGCCTGCTGTTCTCCTTGCTGCCTGGAGAGAAAGCCTTGGTGTGGGCAGCCTGAGCTTTGCTACTTTTCCTTCCGGCATGTTGTGCAGCCTTGCATGACTTGGCAGGGCATGATCTCCACGTCTGATGAGGTCCTTTGGCTGCCGAAGGAGGTGCCCATCCTGTGAGCACGGGATAGAGGCCCCACTCCCCCTGAGCTCATGCCACCTCCCCGCAGTGTCTGTTTGCAGTGCCTTTCAAGCTGCTGAGGTTGGATGGCCAGCTGCACGTGCTGTGAGTGCAGGCCCTCAGAGGGCAGGGAAGCGAGGTGCTGCTGCTTGGGGCCTTTCCTGTGGCAGCCGGAATTGTGGGAAGGCATCGTCCCCTGGGCAGTGGCTGTGCAAGAGCCCTTCCTCTGCGCTCCTTTGAGCTCTGAGTGACCTAGTCCAGGGCTTGCTTTCCAAGATGCCGGTTGTGCTCTGGTTTTGCAACACATCTGTTGCTGCTGCCTTCTCTGTGCACACAGCAGAAGATCCCCGCACGGGGCCCTGTTTCTGGTGGGAAGTTAACTGCTGGGCCTGTGTGGGGTGGAAGCTGGAGAGCTTCTGTTCATGCTCATGTCGATGACGGGGCAGCAGGAAAAAAAGGGTTCTTCAGTCTTGTTCAGATTCACTTCAGGTCTGAATGGGGGGAAGGGGAAGACTCGCGGCAGACAGAGGCCAGCGGAGAGTGTGTGAGGAATACCCTGCCCTTTAGGGGCGGATGTAGCTGCCCCTGGTGTACCTGTGGTGCTCTCTCTCTCCTTAGCTGGGCAACACTGCCCATTTCCTAGATTGGAGGGGAATGCTTTTTTTGCCTGTGCTTCCCTCCATTGACTTCCCCGTTAGGAAAGACTTGGTCTCCTAACTCAGGTTCTTGAATCTCAGCCTTGCCAAAAGCCCGGCAGTGTGATTCGCCCTTCTCTTGCATTTCCCTGCAGATGCTATTCTGTCCAATTGGGGGGCAGCCGTGAGAAACAGGCGGGTTTGTTTCAGAGGTTCTGAGAGGCAGCTTCTTCTCTGAGCAGTGGAAACGTTTGCTGCCCTTGTGAGCAACGAGATCCTTTGCTTGGCAGCATCTCACATGAGTCTCTCACCTTTGCAGGTGCCAGATATAAGCGATTCAGCCCTCACAGCCATCAGAAAGGTTGCTGCTCAGGCCCTTGCTGGGCCTGGCGTTGTGCTTCCCAAGCGAGCATGTTTGCTTGCTTCTTAGCCTCCAGCTGACCCAGCAAGCAGCTTCTCACTGCATGTGTGGGAGTGCTGTGCTGCGAGCGTTGGTGAAGGCTGCTCAGGAAGTGATTTGGGACTAACACTTTCCACTGGCTGGTTCCCAGGGAACTCCAGGTTTGCTCTGGCTTGACCTGAGCTGTGTGTGGTGGTGGGAGGGCGTGGCAGAGGCCGTTTCTGCAGAGCTGTGTCCTGGCTGCCTCCTAGCTAAGAGGATGGATCCCTTAAAGGCCTGGCTGATGGAGGCTGTTGTTTGCAGAGGCACTGACATGAGCGTTGGAGGGACGGCAGGGGATGTGGAGGGCTAGGCTGGAGTTTCAAACGGTGGTGGAAAGGTAGAGGAAAGGAGGCTAGTTTCTTCTGCCTGGACACGAGCATGGTCAAGAGCTGGGAGACTGCCTCCGGTGGCAGCATGGAGGGTTTGTCTTGGAAAGCTGCCAAAAGCTTTCTCATGGGAAAGCCAGGGAAAGCCTGGAAGAGTCTGAGAAGGAAGCTCCTGCCCCTCCCAGCACTGGAGGCCTTCACTTGGTCACTGCGTTTCCTACAACAGTCCTCCAGGACCTGGCATATTCTGCATATTGTACTTAGGGATCGGATGGGCTTCCTAGGAGCTCTGTGTGTCCCTAATGAACATAAGCTGCCAAGGACATGCTGCATGGCAATGTGGTGCCCTTCCTTCAGCGTGGAGTCTTTTCCCTATCTCCAGGCTTGAGCTGGTGACTCCCCCCACCAAACGCGCAGTGAGAGCTGTGAAAGAGCTTTGGGAAGAGGAAAGGAGAACAGACAGTCTCGGTGTTGAGAAACGTAACAGAGCAGCTGATTGCTGCCAGGGTTTTGCACCTTCTCCTTCTGTCCTCCTTGGCAGGACTGCGGAGCCAAGGCTCCAGTGCAGTGCCTTAGATAGTACGAGGCACTAGATGCAGTTCTGCTCACCCATGATGGGAAGTCTCCAGTGCCTCCTGCGGGGGTAAGACCCCGTGGCAGGCCAACAGTCCCAAGTGAAGCTAGGCCCTTTGAGTTAAACTTTCCCAGGGGACTCGTGCCCTAATGTACACGGCAAAGTGCTCTTCCATGGGAGAAGGGGGAGAAGAAGGGAGTCCAAGCTGAGGAGAATCCTTGTGATTCGTTGCTTCTGTCTGGAGCAGAATGGTAATGGAAGGAGTGCCCTCTGTGAGGACCTGTCTCATGGAATCCTAGTATTTTCCTCTGATGGGAAAAGCCACCTAGAGGAGATGGTCAAAAGTCCGGTGATGTGTGCCAAGACTTCCTCGGATGTTCAAAGCAGGCAGCTTGACCCTTTGCTTGCAAGTTTTTCATTCACAATGCCAGACCAATGCTTTTGGGCTGACTGCCTCAGCAGAGAAAATGCAGCCCGTGAGATCCGACGAAGGATCGCAGGCTCTGTTTCCCTCGTGTGAAGTTATGGCCCCAAAGAGTCCCTCTTAGGTCACCAGCATGTCCCTGCGAGCCCCACTGTTCCTGGTGTGGACAGGGTAGAGCAGTAGAAAAGCATTCCCACAGGAAAGGGTGTTTCAGGCTAGAAATGAAGAGCTGGACAGGAGCCAGAGTGAGGGAGAGCCTCAGAGTGCCTTGGAAACATGGCTTCAAAGGAATCCCCTTGAGGCTTCACAGGTCTATCGCTGGCTGGAGCGGTGCTACGCAGTCACTGCTGTACAGATGGCCACCTCGATGGTGCTCTGCAGGGTTTTCTGGTCTGCTGCTTACAGGGGATGTTCCCGCTATGTACATCTCCATTCAAGAAAAGCAGCCTGCTAGAATGGAGAAAGACATGGGGAAGAGAGTCAAGGGGAAGGAGCGTCGTGGCAGGTGAGGTGCTTGGAGCTGTGTGTGAGGGTGAGCCTGTAGCCTTGTTGGTCTTGGAGATGCATGTTTCCCTTGGACATCATGGCCCTAGTGACTCTGAATGCCTTTCATCCCATACCGCAACAACTAGTAATCTCTGGCTGGATGGGCTGCACAGAGCAAGTGGTTGGGAGAGCCTCCTGCTGGCTTCCTGTTTCTGCTGACACTGCTTCCTGGGTGGAGACCCTTGGGAAAGTCAAATCCTGCCCCCCAGACATGGGGGCCTTTCCTCATTCCCCATAGCTGAAAGTAAGCAGGATTGTTTCTACCTGCCAACAGCAGGGCTAGGGCTCTAAGGACATGCTGTGAGGCTGAGGAGAGGGCTGCATGCTCTTGTGAAGCCTTTGCAAGAGGGAGGTGTTTGCCTGACCTTTGGGCCACAACGCGGGCTCTTTCCAGAGGCCAGGGAGTATGCAGTGAGAGGGGACTCAACAGAGAGGAGCTCTTTCTTGGCCTGGAAAGGATGCTGCCTTGCAAGCAGAAGGGCAGTCTCCCTCTTCCTGCCCCCAAGGCCAAGGAGCAGGGGCTGTTCTCACAGTGCCAGATTCACGTAGTGACCTTGAAGCCCTTTCCTTCATGTGAAACCTTCTCTTGGGGCTGGCACAAGCCGAGCGTGGCTACATCCTGGTGTCAGGCATCTCTCTGTGTGCCCAGAGCATCCTGAATGCCGGATCAGAGTTGTGGGCTCTGAGATAAGGGGACTGTGCGTGTGTGTGTGTGTGTGCAGAGTCCGGGAGAGGCGGGAGGGCTCCAGTGAGAGTGAGAGAGAGCCTCTGCTCCTCCTGTCATCAAAGCCTTTCCCAAGTATGTCCCTGGGGCAGGCAAGCTGCAATGAGCAGCGTAGCTGCAGAGGTAGCAGTGCTTGACTCCCTCGATGCCTTTCTCCTTCTTTGAGGCTGGGTGCCCAACTAGAATCCCAATCCATTTTCCATCCTAAAAGCAGAGTGTTTGGGAGCACTGAGCAGTGGCTAAAGGAATTGGGAGGAGAGGGGGCAACGGTGTGTCTTGGAGCCTGTCACTGTTGCTGTGCCTGCTGTTCTCCTTGCTGCCTGGAGAGAAAGCCTTGGTGTGGGCAGCCTGAGCTTTGCTACTTTTCCTTCCGGCATGTTGTGCAGCCTTGCATGACTTGGCAGGGCATGATCTCCACGTCTGATGAGGTCCTTTGGCTGCCGAAGGAGGTGCCCATCCTGTGAGCACGGGATAGAGGCCCCACTCCCCCTGAGCTCATGCCACCTCCCCGCAGTGTCTGTTTGCAGTGCCTTTCAAGCTGCTGAGGTTGGATGGCCAGCTGCACGTGCTGTGAGTGCAGGCCCTCAGAGGGCAGGGAAGCGAGGTGCTGCTGCTTGGGGCCTTTCCTGTGGCAGCCGGAATTGTGGGAAGGCATCATCCCCTGGGCAGTGGCTGTGCAAGAGCCCTTCCTCTGCGCTCCTTTGAGCTCTGAGTGACCTAGTCCAGGGCTTGCTTTCCAAGATGCCGGTTGTGCTCTGGTTTTGCAACACATCTGTTGCTGCTGCCTTCTCTGTGCACACAGCAGAAGATCCCCGCACGGGGCCCTGTTTCTGGTGGGAAGTTAACTGCTGGGCCTGTGTGGGGTGGAAGCTGGAGAGCTTCTGTTCATGCTCATGTCGATGACGGGGCAGCAGGAAAAAAAGGGTTCTTCAGTCTTGTTCAGATTCACTTCAGGTCTGAATGGGGGGAAGGGGAAGACTCGCGGCAGACAGAGGCCAGCGGAGAGTGTGTGAGGAATACCCTGCCCTTTAGGGGCGGATGTAGCTGCCCCTGGTGTACCTGTGGTGCTCTCTCTCTCCTTAGCTGGGCAACACTGCCCATTTCCTAGATTGGAGGGGAATGCTTTTTTTGCCTGTGCTTCCCTCCATTGACTTCCCCGTTAGGAAAGACTTGGTCTCCTAACTCAGGTTCTTGAATCTCAGCCTTGCCAAAAGCCCGGCAGTGTGATTCGCCCTTCTCTTGCATTTCCCTGCAGATGCTATTCTGTCCAATTGGGGGGCAGCCGTGAGAAACAGGCGGGTTTGTTTCAGAGGTTCTGAGAGGCAGCTTCTTCTCTGAGCAGTGGAAACGTTTGCTGCCCTTGTGAGCAACGAGATCCTTTGCTTGGCAGCATCTCACATGAGTCTCTCACCTTTGCAGGTGCCAGATATAAGCGATTCAGCCCTCACAGCCATCAGAAAGGTTGCTGCTCAGGCCCTTGCTGGGCCTGGCGTTGTGCTTCCCAAGCGAGCATGTTTGCTTGCTTCTTAGCCTCCAGCTGACCCAGCAAGCAGCTTCTCACTGCATGTGTGGGAGTGCTGTGCTGCGAGCGTTGGTGAAGGCTGCTCAGGAAGTGATTTGGGACTAACACTTTCCACTGGCTGGTTCCCAGGGAACTCCAGGTTTGCTCTGGCTTGACCTGAGCTGTGTGTGGTGGTGGGAGGGCGTGGCAGAGGCCGTTTCTGCAGAGCTGTGTCCTGGCTGCCTCCTAGCTAAGAGGATGGATCCCTTAAAGGCCTGGCTGATGGAGGCTGTTGTTTGCAGAGGCACTGACATGAGCGTTGGAGGGACGGCAGGGGATGTGGAGGGCTAGGCTGGAGTTTCAAACGGTGGTGGAAAGGTAGAGGAAAGGAGGCTAGTTTCTTCTGCCTGGACACGAGCATGGTCAAGAGCTGGGAGACTGCCTCCGGTGGCAGCATGGAGGGTTTGTCTTGGAAAGCTGCCAAAAGCTTTCTCATGGGAAAGCCAGGGAAAGCCTGGAAGAGTCTGAGAAGGAAGCTCCTGCCCCTCCCAGCACTGGAGGCCTTCACTTGGTCACTGCGTTTCCTACAACAGTCCTCCAGGACCTGGCATATTCTGCATATTGTACTTAGGGATCGGATGGGCTTCCTAGGAGCTCTGTGTGTCCCTAATGAACATAAGCTGCCAAGGACATGCTGCATGGCAATGTGGTGCCCTTCCTTCAGCGTGGAGTCTTTTCCCTATCTCCAGGCTTGAGCTGGTGACTCCCCCCACCAAACGCGCAGTGAGAGCTGTGAAAGAGCTTTGGGAAGAGGAAAGGAGAACAGACAGTCTCGGTGTTGAGAAACGTAACAGAGCAGCTGATTGCTGCCAGGGTTTTGCACCTTCTCCTTCTGTCCTCCTTGGCAGGACTGCGGAGCCAAGGCTCCAGTGCAGTGCCTTAGATAGTACGAGGCACTAGATGCAGTTCTGCTCACCCATGATGGGAAGTCTCCAGTGCCTCCTGCGGGGGTAAGACCCCGTGGCAGGCCAACAGTCCCAAGTGAAGCTAGGCCCTTTGAGTTAAACTTTCCCAGGGGACTCGTGCCCTAATGTACACGGCAAAGTGCTCTTCCATGGGAGAAGGGGGAGAAGAAGGGAGTCCAAGCTGAGGAGAATCCTTGTGATTCGTTGCTTCTGTCTGGAGCAGAATGGTAATGGAAGGAGTGCCCTCTGTGAGGACCTGTCTCATGGAATCCTAGTATTTTCCTCTGATGGGAAAAGCCACCTAGAGGAGATGGTCAAAAGTCCGGTGATGTGTGCCAAGACTTCCTCGGATGTTCAAAGCAGGCAGCTTGACCCTTTGCTTGCAAGTTTTTCATTCACAATGCCAGACCAATGCTTTTGGGCTGACTGCCTCAGTAGAGAAAATGCAGCCCGTGAGATCCGACGAAGGATCGCAGGCTCTGTTTCCCTCGTGTGAAGTTATGGCCCCAAAGAGTCCCTCTTAGGTCACCAGCACGTCCCTGCGAGCCCCACTGTTCCTGGTGTGGACAGGGTAGAGCAGTAGAAAAGCATTCCCACAGGAAAGGGTGTTTCAGGCTAGAAATGAAGAGCTGGACAGGAGCCAGAGTGAGGGAGAGCCTCAGAGTGCCTTGGAAACATGGCTTCAAAGGAATCCCCTTGAGGCTTCACAGGTCTATCGCTGGCTGGAGCGGTGCTACGCAGTCACTGCTGTACAGATGGCCACCTCGATGGTGCTCTGCAGGGTTTTCCGGTCTGCTGCTTACAGGGGATGTTCCCGCCATGTACATCTCCATTCAAGAAAAGCAGCCTGCTAGAATGGAAAAAGACATGGGGAAGAGAGTCAAGGGGAAGGAGCGTCGTGGCAGGTGAGGTGCTTGGAGCTGTGTGTGAGGGTGAGCCTGTAGCCTTGTTGGTCTTGGAAATGCATGTTTCCCTTGGACATCATGGCCCTAGTGACTCTGAATGCCTTTCATCCCATACCGCAACAACTAGTAATCCCTGGCTGGATGGGCTGCACAGAGCAAGTGGTTGGGAGAGCCTCCTGCTGGCTTCCTGTTTCTGCAGACACTGCTTCCCGGGTGGAGACCCTTGGGAAAGTCAAATCCTGCCCCCCAGACATGGGGGCCTTTCCTCATTCCCCATAGCTGAAAGTAAGCAGGATTGTTTCTACCTGCCAACAGCAGGGCTAGGGCTCTAAGGACACGCTGTGAGGCTGAGGAGAGGGCTGCATGCTCTTGTGAAGCCTTTGCAAGAGGGAGGTGTTTGCCTGACCTTTGGGCCACAACGCGGGCTCTTTCCAGAGGCCAGGGAGTATGCAGTGAGAGGGGACTCAACAGAGAGGAGCTCTTTCTTGGCCTGGAAAGGATGCTGCCTTGCAAGCAGAAGGGCAGTCTCCCTTTTCCTGCCCCCAAGGCCAAGGAGCAGGGGCTGTTCTCACAGTGCCAGATTCACGTAGTGACCTTGAAGCCCTTTCCTTCATGTGAAACCTTCTCTTGGGGCTGGCACAAGCCGAGCGTGGCTACATCCTGGTGTCAGGCATCTCTCTGTGTGCCCAGAGCATCCTGAATGCCGGATCAGAGTTGTGGGCTCTGAGATAAGGGGACTGTGCGTGTGTGTGTGTGTGTGCAGAGTCCGGGAGAGGCGGGAGGGCTCCAGTGAGAGTGAGAGAGAGCCTCTGCTCCTCCTGTCATCAAAGCCTTTCCCAAGTATGTCCCTGGGGCAGGCAAGCTGCAATGAGCAGCGTAGCTGCAGAGGTAGCAGTGCTTGACTCCCTCGATGCCTTTCTCCTTCTTTGAGGCTGGGTGCCCAACTAGAATCCCAATCCATTTTCCATCCTAAAAGCAGAGTGTTTGGGAGCACTGAGCAGTGGCTAAAGGAATTGGGAGGAGAGGGGGCAACGGTGTGTCTTGGAGCCTGTCACTGTTGCTGTGCCTGCTGTTCTCCTTGCTGCCTGGAGAGAAAGCCTTGGTGTGGGCAGCCTGAGCTTTGCTACTTTTCCTTCCGGCATGTTGTGCAGCCTTGCATGACTTGGCAGGGCATGATCTCCACGTCTGATGAGGTCCTTTGGCTGCCGAAGGAGGTGCCCATCCTGTGAGCACGGGATAGAGGCCCCACTCCCCCTGAGCTCATGCCACCTCCCCGTGGTGTCTGTTTGCAGTGCCTTTCAAGCTGCTGAGGTTGGATGGCCAGCTGCACGTGCTGTGAGTGCAGGCCCTCAGAGGGCAGGGAAGCGAGGTGCTGCTGCTTGGGGCCTTTCCTGTGGCAGCCGGAATTGTGGGAAGGCATCATCCCCTGGGCAGTGGCTGTGCAAGAGCCCTTCCTCTGCGCTCCTTTGAGCTCTGAGTGACCTAGTCCAGGGCTTGCTTTCCAAGATGCCGGTTGTGCTCTGGTTTTGCAACACATCTGTTGCTGCTGCCTTCTCTGTGCACACAGCAGAAGATCCCCGCACGGGGCCCTGTTTCTGGTGGGAAGTTAACTGCTGGGCCTGTGTGGGGTGGAAGCTGGAGAGCTTCTGTTCATGCTCATGTCGATGACGGGGCAGCAGGAAAAAAAGGGTTCTTCAGTCTTGTTCAGATTCACTTCAGGTCTGAATGGGGGGAAGGGGAAGACTCGCGGCAGACAGAGGCCAGCGGAGAGTGTGTGAGGAATACCCTGCCCTTTAGGGGCGGATGTAGCTGCCCCTGGTGTACCTGTGGTGCTCTCTCTCTCCTTAGCTGGGCAACACTGCCCATTTCCTAGATTGGAGGGGAATGCTTTTTTTGCCTGTGCTTCCCTCCATTGACTTCCCCGTTAGGAAAGACTTGGTCTCCTAACTCAGGTTCTTGAATCTCAGCCTTGCCAAAAGCCCGGCAGTGTGATTCGCCCTTCTCTTGCATTTCCCTGCAGATGCTATTCTGTCCAATTGGGGGGCAGCCGTGAGAAACAGGCGGGTTTGTTTCAGAGGTTCTGAGAGGCAGCTTCTTCTCTGAGCAGTGGAAACGTTTGCTGCCCTTGTGAGCAACGAGATCCTTTGCTTGGCAGCATCTCACATGAGTCTCTCACCTTTGCAGGTGCCAGATATAAGCGATTCAGCCCTCACAGCCATCAGAAAGGTTGCTGCTCAGGCCCTTGCT
Organism: Rhea pennata; assembly: GCF_028389875.1. Classification (NCBI taxonomy): domain Eukaryota; kingdom Metazoa; phylum Chordata; class Aves; order Rheiformes; family Rheidae; genus Rhea; species Rhea pennata. The sequence goes on from NW_026907677.1 coordinate 2,282,519, forward strand.
GGGCCTGGCGTTGTGCTTCCCAAGCGAGCATGTTTGCTTGCTTCTTAGCCTCCAGCTGACCCAGCAAGCAGCTTCTCACTGCATGTGTGGGAGTGCTGTGCTGCGAGCGTTGGTGAAGGCTGCTCAGGAAGTGATTTGGGACTAACACTTTCCACTGGCTGGTTCCCAGGGAACTCCAGGTTTGCTCTGGCTTGACCTGAGCTGTGTGTGGTGGTGGGAGGGCGTGGCAGAGGCCGTTTCTGCAGAGCTGTGTCCTGGCTGCCTCCTAGCTAAGAGGATGGATCCCTTAAAGGCCTGGCTGATGGAGGCTGTTGTTTGCAGAGGCACTGACATGAGCGTTGGAGGGACGGCAGGGGATGTGGAGGGCTAGGCTGGAGTTTCAAACGGTGGTGGAAAGGTAGAGGAAAGGAGGCTAGTTTCTTCTGCCTGGACACGAGCATGGTCAAGAGCTGGGAGACTGCCTCCGGTGGCAGCATGGAGGGTTTGTCTTGGAAAGCTGCCAAAAGCTTTCTCATGGGAAAGCCAGGGAAAGCCTGGAAGAGTCTGAGAAGGAAGCTCCTGCCCCTCCCAGCACTGGAGGCCTTCACTTGGTCACTGCGTTTCCTACAACAGTCCTCCAGGACCTGGCATATTCTGCATATTGTACTTAGGGATCGGATGGGCTTCCTAGGAGCTCTGTGTGTCCCTAATGAACATAAGCTGCCAAGGACATGCTGCATGGCAATGTGGTGCCCTTCCTTCAGCGTGGAGTCTTTTCCCTATCTCCAGGCTTGAGCTGGTGACTCCCCCCACCAAACGCGCAGTGAGAGCTGTGAAAGAGCTTTGGGAAGAGGAAAGGAGAACAGACAGTCTCGGTGTTGAGAAAGGTAACAGAGCAGCTGATTGCTGCCAGGGTTTTGCACCTTCTCCTTCTGTCCTCCTTGGCAGGACTGCGGAGCCAAGGCTCCAGTGCAGTGCCTTAGATAGACGAGGCACTAGATGCAGTTCTGCTCACCCATGATGGGAAGTCTCCAGTGCCTCCTGCGGGGGTAAGACCCCGTGGCAGGCCAACAGTCCCAAGTGAAGCTAGGCCCTTTGAGTTAAACTTTCCCAGGGGACTCGTGCCCTAATGTACACGGCAAAGTGCTCTTCCATGGGAGAAGGGGGAGAAGAAGGGAGTCCAAGCTGAGGAGAATCCTTGTGATTCGTTGCTTCTGTCTGGAGCAGAATGGTAATGGAAGGAGTGCCCTCTGTGAGGACCTGTCTCATGGAATCCTAGTATTTTCCTCTGATGGGAAAAGCCACCTAGAGGAGATGGTCAAAAGTCCGGTGATGTGTGCCAAGACTTCCTCGGATGTTCAAAGCAGGCAGCTTGACCCTTTGCTTGCAAGTTTTTCATTCACAATGCCAGACCAATGCTTTTGGGCTGACTGCCTCAGCAGAGAAAATGCAGCCCGTGAGATCCGACGAAGGATCGCAGGCTCTGTTTCCCTCGTGTGAAGTTATGGCCCCAAAGAGTCCCTCTTAGGTCACCAGCACGTCCCTGCGAGCCCCACTGTTCCTGGTGTGGACAGGGTAGAGCAGTAGAAAAGCATTCCCACAGGAAAGGGTGTTTCAGGCTAGAAATGAAGAGCTGGACAGGAGCCAGAGTGAGGGAGAGCCTCAGAGTGCCTTGGAAACATGGCTTCAAAGGAATCCCCTTGAGGCTTCACAGGTCTATCGCTGGCTGGAGCGGTGCTACGCAGTCACTGCTGTACAGATGGCCACCTCGATGGTGCTCTGCAGGGTTTTCCGGTCTGCTGCTTACAGGGGATGTTCCCGCCATGTACATCTCCATTCAAGAAAAGCAGCCTGCTAGAATGGAAAAAGACATGGGGAAGAGAGTCAAGGGGAAGGAGCGTCGTGGCAGGTGAGGTGCTTGGAGCTGTGTGTGAGGGTGAGCCTGTAGCCTTGTTGGTCTTGGAAATGCATGTTTCCCTTGGACATCATGGCCCTAGTGACTCTGAATGCCTTTCATCCCATACCGCAACAACTAGTAATCCCTGGCTGGATGGGCTGCACAGAGCAAGTGGTTGGGAGAGCCTCCTGCTGGCTTCCTGTTTCTGCAGACACTGCTTCCCGGGTGGAGACCCTTGGGAAAGTCAAATCCTGCCCCCCAGACATGGGGGCCTTTCCTCATTCCCCATAGCTGAAAGTAAGCAGGATTGTTTCTACCTGCCAACAGCAGGGCTAGGGCTCTAAGGACACGCTGTGAGGCTGAGGAGAGGGCTGCATGCTCTTGTGAAGCCTTTGCAAGAGGGAGGTGTTTGCCTGACCTTTGGGCCACAACGCGGGCTCTTTCCAGAGGCCAGGGAGTATGCAGTGAGAGGGGACTCAACAGAGAGGAGCTCTTTCTTGGCCTGGAAAGGATGCTGCCTTGCAAGCAGAAGGGCAGTCTCCCTTTTCCTGCCCCCAAGGCCAAGGAGCAGGGGCTGTTCTCACAGTGCCAGATTCACGTAGTGACCTTGAAGCCCTTTCCTTCATGTGAAACCTTCTCTTGGGGCTGGCACAAGCCGAGCGTGGCTACATCCTGGTGTCAGGCATCTCTCTGTGTGCCCAGAGCATCCTGAATGCCGGATCAGAGTTGTGGGCTCTGAGCTAAGGGGACTGTGTGTGTGTGTGTGTGTGTGTGTTTGTGTGCGTGCAGAGTCCGGGAGAGGCGGGAGGGCTCCAGTGAGAGTGAGAGAGAGCCTCTGCCCCTCCTGTCATCAAAGCCTTTCCCAAGCATGTCCCCGGGGCAGGCAAGCTGCAATGAGCAGCGTAGCTGCAGAGGTAGCAGTGCTTGACTCCCTCGATGCCTTTCTCCTTCTTTGAGGCTGGGTACCCAACTAGAATCCCAATCCATTTTCCATCCTAAAAGCAGAGTGTTTGGGAGCACTGAGCAGTGGCTAAAGGAATTGGGAGGAGAGGGGGCAACGGTGTGTCTTGGAGCCTGTCACTGTTGCTGTGCCTGCTGTTCTCCTTGCTGCCTGGAGAGAAAGCCTTGGTGTGGGCAGCCTGAGCTTTGCTACTTTTCCTTCTGGCATGTTGTGCAGCCTTGCATAACTTGGCAGGGCATGATCTCCACGTCTGATGAGGTCCTTTGGCTGCCGAAGGAGGTGCCCATCCTGTGAGCACGGGATAGAGGCCCCACTCCCCCTGGGCTCATGCCACCTCCCCGTGGTGTCTGTTTGCAGTGCCTTTCAAGCTGCTGAGGTTGGATGGCCAGCTGCACGTGCTGTGAGTGCAGGCCCTCAGAGGGCAGGGAAGCGAGGTGCTGCTGCTTGGGGCCTTTCCTGTGGCAGCCGGAATTGTGGGAAGGCATTGTCCCCTGGGCAGTGGCTGTGCAAGAGCCCTTCCTCTGCGCTCCTTTGAGCTCTGAGTGACCTAGTCCAGGGCTTGCTTTCCAAGATGCCGGTTGTGCTCTGGTTTTGCAACACATCTGTTGCTGCTGCCTTCTCTGTGCACACAGCAGAAGATCCCCGCACGGGGCCCTGTTTCTGGTGGGAAGTTAACTGCTGGGCCTGTGTGGGGTGGAAGCTGGAGAGCTTCTGTTCATGCTCATGTCGATGACGGGGCAGCAGGAAAAAAAGGGTTCTTCAGTCTTGTTCAGATTCACTTCAGGTCTGAATGGGGGGAAGGGGAAGACTCGCGGCAGACAGAGGCCAGCGGAGAGTGTGTGAGGAATACCCTGCCCTTTAGGGGCGGATGTAGCTGCCCCTGGTGTACCTGTGGTGCTCTCTCTCTCCTTAGCTGGGCAACACTGCCCATTTCCTAGATTGGAGGGGAATGCTTTTTTTGCCTGTGCTTCCCTCCATTGACTTCCCCGTTAGGAAAGACTTGGTCTCCTAACTCAGGTTCTTGAATCTCAGCCTTGCCGAAAGCCCAGCAGTGTGATTCGCCCTTCTCCTGCATTTCCCTGCAGATGCTATTCTGTCCAATTGGGGGGCAGCCGTGAGAAACAGGCAGGTTTGTTTCAGAGTTTCTGAGAGGCAGCTTCTTCTCTGAGCAGTGGAAACGTTTGCTGCCCTTGTGAGCAATGAGATCCTTTGCTTGGCCGCATCTCACGTGTGTCTCTCACCTTTGCAGGTGCCAGATATAAGCGATTCAGCCCTCACAGCCATCAGAAAGGTTGCTGCTCAGGCCCTTGCTGGGCCTGGCGTTGTCCTTCCCAAGCGAGCATGTTTGCTTGCTTCTTAGCCTCCAGCTGACCCAGCAAGCAGCTTCTCACTGCGTGTGTGGGAGTGCTGTGCTGCGAGGGTTGGTGAAGGCTGCTCAGGAAGTGATTTGGGACTAACACTTTCCACTGGCTGGTTCCCAGGGAACTCCAGGTTTGCTCTGGCTTGACCTGAGCTGTGTGTGGTGGTGGGAGGGCGTGGCAGAGGCCGTTTCTGCAGAGCTGTGTCCTGGCTGCCTCCTAGCTAAGGGGATGGATCCCTTAAAGGCCTGGCTGATGGAGGCTGTTGTTTGCAGAGGCACTGACATGAGCGTTGGAGGGACGGCAGGGGATGTGGAGGGCTAGGCTGGAGTTTCAAACGGTGGTGGAAAGGTAGAGGAAAGGAGGCTAGTTTCTTCTGCCTGGACACGAGCATGGTCAAGAGCTGGGAGACTGCCTCCGGTGGCAGCATGGAGGGTTTGTCTTGGAAAGCTGCCAAAAGCTTTCTCATGGGAAAGCCAGGGAAAGCCTGGAAGAGTCTGAGAAGGAAGCTCCTGCCCCTCCCTGCACTGGAGGCCTTCACTTGGTCACTGCGTTTCCTACAACAGTCCTCCAGGACCTGGCATATTCTGCATATTGTACTTAGGGATCGGATGGGCTTCCTAGGAGCTCTGTGTGTCCCTAATGAACATAAGCTGCCAAGGACATGCTGCATGGCAATGTGGTGCCCTTCCTTCAGCGTGGAGTCTTTTCCCTATCTCCAGGCTTGAGCTGGTGACTCCCCCCACCAAACGCGCAGTGAGAGCTGTGAAAGAGCTTTGGGAAGAGGAAAGGAGAACAGACAGTCTCGGTGTTGAGAAAGGTAACAGAGCAGCTGATTGCTGCCAGGGTTTTGCACCTTCTCCTTCTGTCCTCCTTGGCAGGACTGCGGAGCCAAGGCTCCAGTGCAGTGCCTTAGATAGACGAGGCACTAGATGCAGTTCTGCTCACCCATGATGGGAAGTCTCCAGTGCCTCCTGCGGGGGTAAGACCCCGTGGCAGGCCAACAGTCCCAAGTGAAGCTAGGCCCTTTGAGTTAAACTTTCCCAGGGGACTCGTGCCCTAATGTACACGGCAAAGTGCTCTTCCATGGGAGAAGGGGGAGAAGAAGGGAGTCCAAGCTGAGGAGAATCCTTGTGATTCGTTGCTTCTGTCTGGAGCAGAATGGTAATGGAAGGAGTGCCCTCTGTGAGGACCTGTCTCATGGAATCCTAGTATTTTCCTCTGATGGGAAAAGCCACCTAGAGGAGATGGTCAAAAGTCCGGTGATGTGTGCCAAGACTTCCTCGGATGTTCAAAGCAGGCAGCTTGACCCTTTGCTTGCAAGTTTTTCATTCACAATGCCAGACCAATGCTTTTGGGCTGACTGCCTCAGCAGAGAAAATGCAGCCCGTGAGATCCGACGAAGGATCGCAGGCTCTGTTTCCCTCGTGTGAAGTTATGGCCCCAAAGAGTCCCTCTTAGGTCACCAGCACGTCCCTGCGAGCCCCACTGTTCCTGGTGTGGACAGGGTAGAGCAGTAGAAAAGCATTCCCACAGGAAAGGGTGTTTCAGGCTAGAAATGAAGAGCTGGACAGGAGCCAGAGTGAGGGAGAGCCTCAGAGTGCCTTGGAAACATGGCTTCAAAGGAATCCCCTTGAGGCTTCACAGGTCTATCGCTGGCTGGAGCGGTGCTACGCAGTCACTGCTGTACAGATGGCCACCTCGATGGTGCTCTGCAGGGTTTTCCGGTCTGCTGCTTACAGGGGATGTTCCCGCCATGTACATCTCCATTCAAGAAAAGCAGCCTGCTAGAATGGAAAAAGACATGGGGAAGAGAGTCAAGGGGAAGGAGCGTCGTGGCAGGTGAGGTGCTTGGAGCTGTGTGTGAGGGTGAGCCTGTAGCCTTGTTGGTCTTGGAAATGCATGTTTCCCTTGGACATCATGGCCCTAGTGACTCTGAATGCCTTTCATCCCATACCGCAACAACTAGTAATCCCTGGCTGGATGGGCTGCACAGAGCAAGTGGTTGGGAGAGCCTCCTGCTGGCTTCCTGTTTCTGCAGACACTGCTTCCCGGGTGGAGACCCTTGGGAAAGTCAAATCCTGCCCCCCAGACATGGGGGCCTTTCCTCATTCCCCATAGCTGAAAGTAAGCAGGATTGTTTCTACCTGCCAACAGCAGGGCTAGGGCTCTAAGGACACGCTGTGAGGCTGAGGAGAGGGCTGCATGCTCTTGTGAAGCCTTTGCAAGAGGGAGGTGTTTGCCTGACCTTTGGGCCACAACGCGGGCTCTTTCCAGAGGCCAGGGAGTATGCAGTGAGAGGGGACTCAACAGAGAGGAGCTCTTTCTTGGCCTGGAAAGGATGCTGCCTTGCAAGCAGAAGGGCAGTCTCCCTTTTCCTGCCCCCAAGGCCAAGGAGCAGGGGCTGTTCTCACAGTGCCAGATTCACGTAGTGACCTTGAAGCCCTTTCCTTCATGTGAAACCTTCTCTTGGGGCTGGCACAAGCCGAGCGTGGCTACATCCTGGTGTCAGGCATCTCTCTGTGTGCCCAGAGCATCCTGAATGCCGGATCAGAGTTGTGGGCTCTGAGCTAAGGGGACTGTGTGTGTGTGTGTGTGTGTGTGTGTTTGTGTGCGTGCAGAGTCCGGGAGAGGCGGGAGGGCTCCAGTGAGAGTGAGAGAGAGCCTCTGCCCCTCCTGTCATCAAAGCCTTTCCCAAGCATGTCCCCGGGGCAGGCAAGCTGCAATGAGCAGCGTAGCTGCAGAGGTAGCAGTGCTTGACTCCCTCGATGCCTTTCTCCTTCTTTGAGGCTGGGTACCCAACTAGAATCCCAATCCATTTTCCATCCTAAAAGCAGAGTGTTTGGGAGCACTGAGCAGTGGCTAAAGGAATTGGGAGGAGAGGGGGCAACGGTGTGTCTTGGAGCCTGTCACTGTTGCTGTGCCTGCTGTTCTCCTTGCTGCCTGGAGAGAAAGCCTTGGTGTGGGCAGCCTGAGCTTTGCTACTTTTCCTTCTGGCATGTTGTGCAGCCTTGCATAACTTGGCAGGGCATGATCTCCACGTCTGATGAGGTCCTTTGGCTGCCGAAGGAGGTGCCCATCCTGTGAGCACGGGATAGAGGCCCCACTCCCCCTGGGCTCATGCCACCTCCCCGTGGTGTCTGTTTGCAGTGCCTTTCAAGCTGCTGAGGTTGGATGGCCAGCTGCACGTGCTGTGAGTGCAGGCCCTCAGAGGGCAGGGAAGCGAGGTGCTGCTGCTTGGGGCCTTTCCTGTGGCAGCCGGAATTGTGGGAAGGCATTGTCCCCTGGGCAGTGGCTGTGCAAGAGCCCTTCCTCTGCGCTCCTTTGAGCTCTGAGTGACCTAGTCCAGGGCTTGCTTTCCAAGATGCCGGTTGTGCTCTGGTTTTGCAACACATCTGTTGCTGCTGCCTTCTCTGTGCACACAGCAGAAGATCCCCGCACGGGGCCCTGTTTCTGGTGGGAAGTTAACTGCTGGGCCTGTGTGGGGTGGAAGCTGGAGAGCTTCTGTTCATGCTCATGTCGATGACGGGGCAGCAGGAAAAAAAGGGTTCTTCAGTCTTGTTCAGATTCACTTCAGGTCTGAATGGGGGGAAGGGGAAGACTCGCGGCAGACAGAGGCCAGCGGAGAGTGTGTGAGGAATACCCTGCCCTTTAGGGGCGGATGTAGCTGCCCCTGGTGTACCTGTGGTGCTCTCTCTCTCCTTAGCTGGGCAACACTGCCCATTTCCTAGATTGGAGGGGAATGCTTTTTTTGCCTGTGCTTCCCTCCATTGACTTCCCCGTTAGGAAAGACTTGGTCTCCTAACTCAGGTTCTTGAATCTCAGCCTTGCCGAAAGCCCAGCAGTGTGATTCGCCCTTCTCCTGCATTTCCCTGCAGATGCTATTCTGTCCAATTGGGGGGCAGCCGTGAGAAACAGGCAGGTTTGTTTCAGAGTTTCTGAGAGGCAGCTTCTTCTCTGAGCAGTGGAAACGTTTGCTGCCCTTGTGAGCAATGAGATCCTTTGCTTGGCCGCATCTCACGTGTGTCTCTCACCTTTGCAGGTGCCAGATATAAGCGATTCAGCCCTCACAGCCATCAGAAAGGTTGCTGCTCAGGCCCTTGCTGGGCCTGGCGTTGTCCTTCCCAAGCGAGCATGTTTGCTTGCTTCTTAGCCTCCAGCTGACCCAGCAAGCAGCTTCTCACTGCGTGTGTGGGAGTGCTGTGCTGCGAGGGTTGGTGAAGGCTGCTCAGGAAGTGATTTGGGACTAACACTTTCCACTGGCTGGTTCCCAGGGAACTCCAGGTTTGCTCTGGCTTGACCTGAGCTGTGTGTGGTGGTGGGAGGGCGTGGCAGAGGCCGTTTCTGCAGAGCTGTGTCCTGGCTGCCTCCTAGCTAAGGGGATGGATCCCTTAAAGGCCTGGCTGATGGAGGCTGTTGTTTGCAGAGGCACTGACATGAGCGTTGGAGGGACGGCAGGGGATGTGGAGGGCTAGGCTGGAGTTTCAAACGGTGGTGGAAAGGTAGAGGAAAGGAGGCTAGTTTCTTCTGCCTGGACACGAGCATGGTCAAGAGCTGGGAGACTGCCTCCGGTGGCAGCATGGAGGGTTTGTCTTGGAAAGCTGCCAAAAGCTTTCTCATGGGAAAGCCAGGGAAAGCCTGGAAGAGTCTGAGAAGGAAGCTCCTGCCCCTCCCTGCACTGGAGGCCTTCACTTGGTCACTGCGTTTCCTACAACAGTCCTCCAGGACCTGGCATATTCTGCATATTGTACTTAGGGATCGGATGGGCTTCCTAGGAGCTCTGTGTGTCCCTAATGAACATAAGCTGCCAAGGACATGCTGCATGGCAATGTGGTGCCCTTCCTTCAGCGTGGAGTCTTTTCCCTATCTCCAGGCTTGAGCTGGTGACTCCCCCCACCAAACGCGCAGTGAGAGCTGTGAAAGAGCTTTGGGAAGAGGAAAGGAGAACAGACAGTCTCGGTGTTGAGAAAGGTAACAGAGCAGCTGATTGCTGCCAGGGTTTTGCACCTTCTCCTTCTGTCCTCCTTGGCAGGACTGCGGAGCCAAGGCTCCAGTGCAGTGCCTTAGATAGTACGAGGCACTAGATGCAGTTCTGCTCACCCATGATGGGAAGTCTCCAGTGCCTCCTGCGGGGGTAAGACCCCGTGGCAGGCCAACAGTCCCAAGTGAAGCTAGGCCCTTTGAGTTAAACTTTCCCAGGGGACTCGTGCCCTAATGTACACGGCAAAGTGCTCTTCCATGGGAGAAGGGGGAGAAGAAGGGAGTCCAAGCTGAGGAGAATCCTTGTGATTCGTTGCTTCTGTCTGGAGCAGAATGGTAATGGAAGGAGTGCCCTCTGTGAGGACCTGTCTCATGGAATCCTAGTATTTTCCTCTGATGGGAAAAGCCACCTAGAGGAGATGGTCAAAAGTCCGGTGATGTGTGCCAAGACTTCCTCGGATGTTCAAAGCAGGCAGCTTGACCCTTTGCTTGCAAGTTTTTCATTCACAATGCCAGACCAATGCTTTTGGGCTGACTGCCTCAGCAGAGAAAATGCAGCCCGTGAGATCCGACGAAGGATCGCAGGCTCTGTTTCCCTCGTGTGAAGTTATGGCCCCAAAGAGTCCCTCTTAGGTCACCAGCACGTCCCTGCGAGCCCCACTGTTCCTGGTGTGGACAGGGTAGAGCAGTAGAAAAGCATTCCCACAGGAAAGGGTGTTTCAGGCTAGAAATGAAGAGCTGGACAGGAGCCAGAGTGAGGGAGAGCCTCAGAGTGCCTTGGAAACATGGCTTCAAAGGAATCCCCTTGAGGCTTCACAGGTCTATCGCTGGCTGGAGCGGTGCTACGCAGTCACTGCTGTACAGATGGCCACCTCGATGGTGCTCTGCAGGGTTTTCCGGTCTGCTGCTTACAGGGGATGTTCCCGCCATGTACATCTCCATTCAAGAAAAGCAGCCTGCTAGAATGGAAAAAGACATGGGGAAGAGAGTCAAGGGGAAGGAGCGTTGTGGCAGGTGAGGTGCTTGGAGCTGTGTGTGAGGGTGAGCCTGTAGCCTTGTTGGTCTTGGAGATGCATGTTTCCCTTGGTCATCATGGCCCTAGTGACTCTGAATGCCTTTCATCCCATACCGCAACAACTAGTAATCCCTGGCTGGATGGGCTGCACAGAGCAAGTGGTTGGGAGAGCCTCCTGCTGGCTTCCTGTTTCTGCAGACACTGCTTCCTGGGTGGAGACCCTTGGGAAAGTCAAATCCTGCCCCCCAGACATGGGGGCCTTTCCTCATTCCCCATAGCTGAAAGTAAGCAGGATTGTTTCTACCTGCCAGCAGCAGGGCTAGGGCTCTAAGGACACGCTGTGAGGCTGAGGAGAGGGCTGCATGCTCTTGTGAAGCCTTTGCAAGAGGGAGGTGTTTGCCTGACCTTTGGGCCACAACGCGGGCTCTTTCCAGAGGCCAGGGAGTATGCAGTGAGAGGGGACTCAACAGAGAGGAGCTCTTTCTTGGCCTGGAAAGGATGCTGCCTTGCAAGCAGAAGGGCAGTCCCCCTCTTCCTGCCCCCAAGGCCAAGGAGCAGGGGCTGTTCTCACAGTGCCAGATTCACGTAGTGACCTTGAAGCCCTTTCCTTCATGTGAAACCTTCTCTTGGGGCTGGCACAAGCCGAGCGTGGCTACATCCTGGTGTCAGGCATCTCTCTGTGTGCCCAGAGCATCCTGAATGCCGGATCAGAGTTGTGGGCTCTGAGATAAGGGGACTGTGCGTGTGTGTGTGTGTGTGTGTGTGTTTGTGCGTGCAGAGTCCGGGAGAGGCGGGAGGGCTCCATTGAGAGTGAGAGAGAGCTTCTGCCCCTCCTGTCATCAAAGCCTTTCCCAAGCATGTCCCCGGGGCAGGCAAGCTGCAATGAGCAGCGTAGCTGCAGAGGTAGCAGTGCTTGACTCCCTCGATGCCTTTCTCCTTCTTTGAGGCTGGGTGCCCAACTAGAATCCATTTTCCATCCTAAAAGCAGAGTGTTTGGGAGCACTGAGCAGTGGCTAAAGGAATTGGGAGGAGAGGGGGCAACGGTGTGTCTTGGAGCCTGTCACTGTTGCTGTGCCTGCTGTTCTCCTTGCTGCCTGGAGAGAAAGCCTTGGTGTGGGCAGCCTGAGCTTTGCTACTTTTCCTTCCGGCATGTTGTGCAGCCTTGCATGACTTGGCAGGGCATGATCTCCACGTCTGATGAGGTCCTTTGGCTGCCGAAGGAGGTGCCCATCCTGTGAGCACGGGATAGAGGCCCCACTCCCCCTGGGCTCATGCCACCTCCCCGTGGTGTCTGTTTGCAGTGCCTTTCAAGCTGCTGAGGTTGGATGGCCAGCTGCACGTGCTGTGAGTGCAGGCCCTCAGAGGGCAGGGAAGGGAGGTGCTGCTGCTTGGGGCCTTTCCTGTGGCAGCCGGAATTGTGGGAAAGCATCGTCCCCTGGGCAGTGGCTGTGCAAGAGCCCTTCCTCTGCGCTCCTTTGAGCTCTGAGTGACCTAGTCCAGGGCTTGCTTTCCAAGATGCCGGTTGTGCTCTGGTTTTGCAACACATCTGTTGCTGCTGCCTTCTCTGTGCACAGAGCAGAAGATCCCCGCACAGGGCCCTGTTTCTGGTGGGAAGTTAACTGCTGGGCCTGTGTGGGGTGGAAGCTGGAGAGCTTCTGTTCATGCTCATGTCGATGACGGGGCAGCAGGAAAAAAGGGTTCTTCAGTCTTGTTCAGATTCACTTCAGGTCTGAATGGGGGGAAGGGGAAGACTCGCGGCAGACAGGGGTCAGCGGAGAGTGTGAGGAATACCCTGCCCTTTAGGGGCGGATGTAGCTGCCCCTGGTGTACCTGTGGTGCTCTCTCTCTCCTTAGCTGGGCAACACTGCCCATTTCCTAGATTGGAGGGGAATGCTTTTTTTGCCTGTGCTTCCCTCCATTGACTTCCCCGTTAGGAAAGACTTGGTCTCCTAACTCAGGTTCTTGAATCTCGGCCTTGCCGAAAGCCCAGCAGTGTGATTCGCCCTTCTCTTGCATTTCCCTGCAGATGCTATTCTGTCCAATTGGGGGGCAGCCGTGAGAAACAGGCGGGTTTGTTTCAGCGTTTCTGAGAGGCAGCTTCTTCTCTGAGCAGTGGAAACGTTTGCTGCCCTTGTGAGCAATGAGATCCTTTGCTTGGCAGCATCTCACATGAGTCTCTCACCTTTGCAGGTGCCAGATATAAGCGATTCAGCCCTCACAGCCATCAGAAAGGTTGCTGCTCAGGCCCTTGCTGGGCCTGGCGTTGTGCTTCCCAAGCGAGCATGTTTGCTTGCTTCTTAGCCTCCAGCTGACCCAGCAAGCAGCTTCTCACCGCATGTGCGGGAGTGCTGTGCTGCGAGGGTTGGTGAAGGCTGCTCAGGAAGTGATTTGGGACTAACACTTTCCACTGGCTGGTTCCCAGGGAACTCCAGGTTTGCTCTGGCTTGACCTGAGCTGTGTGTGGTGGTGGGAGGGCGTGGCAGAGGCCGTTTCTGCAGAGCTGTGTCCTGGCTGCCTCCTAGCTAAGGGGATGGATCCCTTAAAGGCCTGGCTGATGGAGGCTGTTGTTTGCAGAGGCACTGACATGAGCGTTGGAGGGACGGCAGGGGATGTGGAGGGCTAGGCTGGAGTTTCAAACGGTGGTGGAAAGGTAGAGGAAAGGAGGCTAGTTTCTTCTGCCTGGACACGAGCATGGTCAAGAGCTGGGAGACTGCCTCCGGTGGCAGCATGGAGGGTTTGTCTTGGAAAGCTGCCAAAAGCTTTCTCATGGGAAAGCCAGGGAAAGCCTGGAAGAGTCTGAGAAGGAAGCTCCTGCCCCTCCCAGCACTGCAGGCCTTCACTTGGTCACTGCGTTTCCTACAACAGTCCTCCAGGACCTGGCATATTCTGCATATTGTACTTAGGGATCGGATGGGCTTCCTAGGAGCTCTGTGTGTCCCTAATGAACATAAGCTGCCAAGGACATGCTGCATGGCAATGTGGTGCCCTTCCTTCAGCGTGGAGTCTTTTCCCTATCTCCAGGCTTGAGCTGGTGACTCCCCCCACCAAACGCGCAGTGAGAGCTGTGAAAGAGCTTTGGGAAGAGGAAAGGAGAACAGACAGTCTCGGTGTTGAGAAAGGTAACAGAGCAGCTGATTGCTGCCAGGGTTTTGCACCTTCTCCTTCTGTCCTCCTTGGCAGGACTGCGGAGCCAAGGCTCCAGTGCAGTGCCTTAGATAGTACGAGGCACTAGATGCAGTTCTGCTCACCCATGATGGGAAGTCTCCAGTGCCTCCTGCGGGGGTAAGACCCCGTGGCAGGCCAACAGTCCCAAGTGAAGCTAGTCCCTTTGAGTTAAACTTTCCCAGGGGACTCGTGCCCTAATGTACACGGCAAAGTGCTCTTCCATGGGAGAAGGGGGAGAAGAAGGGAGTCCAAGCTGAGGAGAATCCTTGTGATTCGTTGCTTCTGTCTGGAGCAGAATGGTAATGGAAGGAGTGCCCTCTGTGAGGACCTGTCTCATGGAATCCTAGTATTTTCCTCTGATGGGAAAAGCCACCTAGAGGAGATGGTCAAAAGTCCGGTGATGTGTGCCAAGACTTCCTCGGATGTTCAAAGCAGGCAGCTTGACCCTTTGCTTGCAAGTTTTTCATTCACAATGCCAGACCAATGCTTTTGGGCTGACTGCCTCAGCAGAGAAAATGCAGCCCGTGAGATCCGACGAAGGATCGCAGGCTCTGTTTCCCTCGTGTGAAGTTATGGCCCCAAAGAGTCCCTCTTAGGTCACCAGCATGTCCCTGCGAGCCCCACTGTTCCTGGTGTGGACAGGGTAGAGCAGTAGAAAAGCATTCCCACAGGAAAGGGTGTTTCAGGCTAGAAATGAAGAGCTGGACAGGAGCCAGAGTGAGGGAGAGCCTCAGAGTGCCTTGGAAACATGGCTTCAAAGGAATCCCCTTGAGGCTTCACAGGTCTATCGCTGGCTGGAGCGGTGCTACGCAGTCACTGCTGTACAGATGGCCACCTCGATGGTGCTCTGCAGGGTTTTCCGGTCTGCTGCTTACAGGGGATGTTCCCGCTATGTACATCTCCATTCAAGAAAAGCAGCCTGCTAGAATGGAAAAAGACATGGGGAAGAGAGTCAAGGGGAAGGAGCGTCGTGGCAGGTGAGGTGCTTGGAGCTGTGTGTGAGGGTGAGCCTGTAGCCTTGTTGGTCTTGGAGATGCATGTTTCCCTTGGACATCATGGCCCTAGTGACTCTGAATGCCTTTCATCCCATACCGCAACAACTAGTAATCTCTGGCTGGATGGGCTGCACAGAGCAAGTGGTTGGGAGAGCCTCCTGCTGGCTTCCTGTTTCTGCAGACACTGCTTCCTGGGTGGAGACCCTTGGGAAAGTCAAATCCTGCCCCCCAGACATGGGGGCCTTTCCTCATTCCCCATAGCTGAAAGTAAGCAGGATTGTTTCTACCTGCCAACAGCAGGGCTAGGGCTCTAAGGACACGCTGTGAGGCTGAGGAGAGGGCTGCATGCTCTTGTGAAGCCTTTGCAAGAGGGAGGTGTTTGCCTGACCTTTGGGCCACAACGCGGGCTCTTTCCAGAGGCCAGGGAGTATGCAGTGAGAGGGGACTCAACAGAGAGGAGCTCTTTCTTGGCCTGGAAAGGATGCTGCCTTGCAAGCAGAAGGGCAGTCTCCCTCTTCCTGCCCCCAAGGCCAAGGAGCAGGGGCTGTTCTCACAGTGCCAGATTCACATAGTGACCTTGATGCCCTTTCCTTCATGTGAAACCTTCTCTTGGGGCTGGCACAAGCCGAGCGTGGCTACATCCTGGTGTCAGGCATCTCTCTGTGTGCCCAGAGCATCCTGAATGCCGGATCAGAGTTGTGGGCTCTGAGATAAGGGGACTGTGCGTGTGTGTGTGTGTGTGCAGAGTCCGGGAGAGGCGGGAGGGCTCCAGTGAGAGTGAGAGAGAGCCTCTGCTCCTCCTGTCATCAAAGCCTTTCCCAAGTATGTCCCTGGGGCAGGCAAGCTGCAATGAGCAGCGTAGCTGCAGAGGTAGCAGTGCTTGACTCCCTCGATGCCTTTCTCCTTCTTTGAGGCTGGGTGCCCAACTAGAATCCCAATCCATTTTCCATCCTAAAAGCAGAGTGTTTGGGAGCACTGAGCAGTGGCTAAAGGAATTGGGAGGAGAGGGGGCAACGGTGTGTCTTGGAGCCTGTCACTGTTGCTGTGCCTGCTGTTCTCCTTGCTGCCTGGAGAGAAAGCCTTGGTGTGGGCAGCCTGAGCTTTGCTACTTTTCCTTCCGGCATGTTGTGCAGCCTTGCATGACTTGGCAGGGCATGATCTCCACGTCTGATGAGGTCCTTTGGCTGCCGAAGGAGGTGCCCATCCTGTGAGCACGGGATAGAGGCCCCACTCCCCCTGAGCTCATGCCACCTCCCCGCGGTGTCTGTTTGCAGTGCCTTTCAAGCTGCTGAGGTTGGATGGCCAGCTGCACGTGCTGTGAGTGCAGGCCCTCAGAGGGCAGGGAAGCGAGGTGCTGCTGCTTGGGGCCTTTCCTGTGGCAGCCGGAATTGTGGGAAGGCATCGTCCCCTGGGCAGTGGCTGTGCAAGAGCCCTTCCTCTGCGCTCCTTTGAGCTCTGAGTGACCTAGTCCAGGGCTTGCTTTCCAAGATGCCGGTTGTGCTCTGGTTTTGCAACACATCTGTTGCTGCTGCCTTCTCTGTGCACACAGCAGAAGATCCCCGCACGGGGCCCTGTTTCTGGTGGGAAGTTAACTGCTGGGCCTGTGTGGGGTGGAAGCTGGAGAGCTTCTGTTCATGCTCATGTCGATGACGGGGCAGCAGGAAAAAAAGGGTTCTTCAGTCTTGTTCAGATTCACTTCAGGTCTGAATGGGGGGAAGGGGAAGACTCGCGGCAGACAGAGGCCAGCGGAGAGTGTGTGAGGAATACCCTGCCCTTTAGGGGCGGATGTAGCTGCCCCTGGTGTACCTGTGGTGCTCTCTCTCTCCTTAGCTGGGCAACACTGCCCATTTCCTAGATTGGAGGGGAATGCTTTTTTTGCCTGTGCTTCCCTCCATTGACTTCCCCGTTAGGAAAGACTTGGTCTCCTAACTCAGGTTCTTGAATCTCAGCCTTGCCGAAAGCCCGGCAGTGTGATTCGCCCTTCTCTTGCATTTCCCTGCAGATGCTATTCTGTCCAATTGGGGGGCAGCCGTGAGAAACAGGCGGGTTTGTTTCAGAGGTTCTGAGAGGCAGCTTCTTCTCTGAGCAGTGGAAACGTTTGCTGCCCTTGTGAGCAACGAGATCCTTTGCTTGGCAGCATCTCACATGAGTCTCTCACCTTTGCAGGTGCCAGATATAAGCGATTCAGCCCTCACAGCCATCAGAAAGGTTGCTGCTCAGGCCCTTGCTGGGCCTGGCGTTGTGCTTCCCAAGCGAGCATGTTTGCTTGCTTCTTAGCCTCCAGCTGACCCAGCAAGCAGCTTCTCACTGCGTGTGTGGGAGTGCTGTGCTGCGAGGGTTGGTGAAGGCTGCTCAGGAAGTGATTTGGGACTAACACTTTCCACTGGCTGGTTCCCAGGGAACTCCAGGTTTGCTCTGGCTTGACCTGAGCTGTGTGTGGTGGTGGGAGGGCGTGGCAGAGGCCGTTTCTGCAGAGCTGTGTCCTGGCTGCCTCCTAGCTAAGGGGATGGATCCCTTAAAGGCCTGGCTGATGGAGGCTGTTGTTTGCAGAGGCACTGACATGAGCGTTGGAGGGACGGCAGGGGATGTGGAGGGCTAGGCTGGAGTTTCAAACGGTGGTGGAAAGGTAGAGGAAAGGAGGCTAGTTTCTTCTGCCTGGACACGAGCATGGTCAAGAGCTGGGAGACTGCCTCCGGTGGCAGCATGGAGGGTTTGTCTTGGAAAGCTGCCAAAAGCTTTCTCATGGGAAAGCCAGGGAAAGCCTGGAAGAGTCTGAGAAGGAAGCTCCTGCCCCTCCCAGCACTGCAGGCCTTCACTTGGTCACTGCGTTTCCTACAACAGTCCTCCAGGACCTGGCATATTCTGCATATTGTACTTAGGGATCGGATGGGCTTCCTAGGAGCTCTGTGTGTCCCTAATGAACATAAGCTGCCAAGGACATGCTGCATGGCAATGTGGTGCCCTTCCTTCAGCGTGGAGTCTTTTCCCTATCTCCAGGCTTGAGCTGGTGACTCCCCCCACCAAACGCGCAGTGAGAGCTGTGAAAGAGCTTTGGGAAGAGGAAAGGAGAACAGACAGTCTCGGTGTTGAGAAAGGTAACAGAGCAGCTGATTGCTGCCAGGGTTTTGCACCTTCTCCTTCTGTCCTCCTTGGCAGGACTGCGGAGCCAAGGCTCCAGTGCAGTGCCTTAGATAGTACGAGGCACTAGATGCAGTTCTGCTCACCCATGATGGGAAGTCTCCAGTGCCTCCTGCAGGGGTAAGACCCCGTGGCAGGCCAACAGTCCCAAGTGAAGCTAGTCCCTTTGAGTTAAACTTTCCCAGGGGACTCGTGCCCTAATGTACACGGCAAAGTGCTCTTCCATGGGAGAAGGGGGAGAAGAAGGGAGTCCAAGCTGAGGAGAATCCTTGTGATTCGTTGCTTCTGTCTGGAGCAGAATGGTAATGGAAGGAGTGCCCTCTGTGAGGACCTGTCTCATGGAATCCTAGTACTTTCCTCTGATGGGAAAAGCCACCTAGAGGAGATGGTCAAAAGTCCGGTGATGTGTGCCAAGACTTCCTCGGATGTTCAAAGCAGGCAGCTTGACCCTTTGCTTGCAAGTTTTTCATTCACAATGCCAGACCAATGCTTTTGGGTTGACTGCCTCAGCAGAGAAAATGCAGCCCGTGAGATCCGACGAAGGATCGCAGGCTCTGTTTCCCTCGTGTGAAGTTATGGCCCCAAAGAGTCCCTCTTAGGTCACCAGCACGTCCCTGTGAGCCCCACTGTTCCTAGTATGGACAGGGTAGAGCAGTAGAAAAGCATTCCCACAGGAAAGGGTGTTTCAGGCTAGAAATGAAGAGCTGGACAGGAGCCAGAGTGAGGGAGAGCCTCAGAGTGCCTTGGAAACATGGCTTCAAAGGAATCCCCTTGAGGCTTCACAGGTCTATCGCTGGCTGGAGCGGTGCTACGCAATCACTGCTGTACAGATGGCCACCTCGGTGGTGCTCTGAAGGGTTTTCCGGTCTGCTGCTTACAGGGGATGTTCCCGCCATGTACATCTCCATTCAAGAAAAGCAGCCTGCTAGAATGGAAAAAGACATGGGGAAGAGAGTCAAGGGGAAGGAGCGTCGTGGCAGGTGAGGTGCTTGGAGCTGTGTGTGAGGGTGAGCCTGTAGCCTTGTTGGTCTTGGAGATGCATGTTTCCCTTGGACATCATGGCCCTAGTGACTCTGAATGCCTTTCATCCCATACCGCAACAACTAGTAATCCCTGGCTGGATGGGCTGCACAGAGCAAGTGGTTGGGAGAGCCTCCTGCTGGCTTCCTGTTTCTGCAGACACTGCTTCCCGGGTGGAGACCCTTGGGAAAGTCAAATCCTGCCCCCCAGACATGGGGGCCTTTCCTCATTCCCCATAGCTGAAAGTAAGCAGGATTGTTTCTACCTGCCAACAGCAGGGCTAGGGCTCAAAGGACACGCTGTGAGGCTGAGGAGAGGGCTGCATGCTCTTGTGAAGCCTTTGCAAGAAGGAGGTGTTTGCCTGACCTTTGGGCCACAACACGGGCTCTTTCCAGAGGCCAGGGAGTATGCAGTGAGAGGGGACTCAACAGAGAGGAGCTCTTTCTTGGCCTGGAAAGGATGCTGCCTTGCAAGCAGAAGGGCAGTCTCCCTCTTCCTGCCCCCAAGGCCAAGGAGCAGGGGCTGTTCTCACAGTGCCAGATTCACGTAGTGACCTTGAAGCCCTTTCCTTCATGTGAAACCTTCTCTTGGGGCTGGCACAAGCCGAGCGTGGCTACATCCTGGTGTGAGGCATCTCTCTGTGTGCCCAGAGCATCCTGAATGCCGGATCAGAGTTGTGGGCTCTGAGATAAGGGGACTGTGCGTGTGTGTGTGTGTGTGTGTGCAGAGTCCGGGAGAGGCGGGAGGGCTCCAGTGAGAGTGAGAGAGAGCCTCTGCCCCTCCTGTCATCAAAGCCTTTCCCAAGTATGTCCCTGGGGCAGGCAAGCTGCAATGAGCAGCGTAGCTGCAGAGGTAGCAGTGCTTGACTCCCTCGATGCCTTTCTCCTTCTTTGAGGCTGGGTGCCCAACTAGAATCCCAATTCATTTTCCATCCTAAAAGCAGAGTGTTTGGGAGCACTGAGCAGTGGCTAAAGGAATTGGGAGGAGAGGGGGCAACGGTGTGTCTTGGAGCCTGTCACTGTTGCTGTGCCTGCTGTTCTCCTTGCTGCCTGGAGAGAAAGCCTTGGTGTGGGCAGCCTGAGCTTTGCTACTTTTCCTTCCGGCATGTTGTGCAGCCTTGCATGACTTGGCAGGGCATGATCTCCACGTCTGATGAGGTCCTTTGGCTGCCGAAGGAGGTGCCCATCCTGTGAGCACGGGATAGAGGCCCCACTCCCCCTGGGCTCATGCCACCTCCCCGTGGTGTCTGTTTGCAGTGCCTTTCAAGCTGCTGAGGTTGGATGGCCAGCTGCACGTGCTGTGAGTGCAGGCCCTCAGAGGGCAGGGAAGGGAGGTGCTGCTGCTTGGGGCCCTTCCTGTGGCAGCCGGAATTGTGGGAAGGCATCGTCCCCTGGGCAGTGGCTGTGCAAGAGCCCTTCCTCTGCGCTCCTTTGAGCTCTGAGTGACCTAGTCCAGGGCTTGCTTTCCAAGATGCCGGTTGTGCTCTGGTTTTGCAACACATCTGTTGCTGCTGCCTTCTCTGTGCACACAGCAGAAGAT
This sequence comes from Rhea pennata, assembly GCF_028389875.1. Classification (NCBI taxonomy): domain Eukaryota; kingdom Metazoa; phylum Chordata; class Aves; order Rheiformes; family Rheidae; genus Rhea; species Rhea pennata. The sequence goes on from NW_026907677.1 coordinate 2,302,566, forward strand.
CCCCGCACGGGGCCCTGTTTCTGGTGGGAAGTTAACTGCTGGGCCTGTGTGGGGTGGAAGCTGGAGAGCTTCTGTTCATGCTCGTGTCGATGACGGGGCAGCAGGAAAAAAAGGGTTCTTCAGTCTTGTTCAGATTCACTTCAGGTCTGAATGGAGGGAAGGGGAAGACTCGCGGCAGACAGGGGTCAGCGGAGAGTGTGTGAGGAATACCCTGCCCTTTAGGGGCGGATGTAGCTGCCCCTGGTGTACCTGTGGTGCTCTCTCTCTCCTTAGCTGGGCAACACTGCCCATTTCCTAGATTGGAGGGGGAATGCTTTTTTTGCCTGTGCTTCCCTCCATTGACTTCCCCGTTAGGAAAGACTTGGTCTCCTAACTCAGGTTCTTGAATCTCGGCCTTGCCGAAAGCCCGGCAGTGTGATTCGCCCTTCTCCTGCATTCCCCTGCAGATGCTATTCTGTCCAATTGGGGGGCAGCCGTGAGAAACAGGCGGGTTTGTTTCAGCGTTTCTGAGAGGCAGCTTCTTCTCTGAGCAGTGGAAACGTTTGCTGCCCTTGTGAGCAATGAGATCCTTTGCTTGGCCGCATCTCACATGTGTCTCTCACCTTTGCAGGTGCCAGATATAAGCGATTCAGCCCTCACAGCCATCAGAAAGGTTGCTGCTCAGGCCTGGCGTTGTCCTTCCCAAGCGAGCATGTTTGCTTGCTTCTTAGCCTCCAGCTGACCCAGCAAGCAGCTTCTCACCGCATGTGCGGGAGTGCTGTGCTGCGAGGGTTGGTGAAGGCTGCTCAGGAAGTGATTGGGGACTAACGCTTTCCACTGGCTGGTTCCCAGGGAACTCCAGGTTTGCTCTGGCTTGACCTGAGCTGTGTGTGGTGGTGGGAGGGCGTGGCAGAGGCCGTTTCTGCAGAGCTGTGTCCTGGCTGCCTCCTAGCTAAGGGGATGGATCCCTTAAAGGCCTGGCTGATGGAGGCTGTTGTTTGCAGAGGCACTGACATGAGCGTTGGAGGGACGGCAGGGGATGTGGAGGGCTAGGCTGGAGTTTCAAACGGTGGTGGAAAGGTAGAGGAAAGGAGGCTAGTTTCTTCTGCCTGGACACGAGCATGGTCAAGAGCTGGGAGACTGCCTCCGGTGGCAGCATGGAGGGTTTGTCTTGGAAAGCTGCCAAAAGCTTTCTCATGGGAAAGCCAGGGAAAGCCTGGAAGAGTCTGAGAAGGAAGCTCCTGCCCCTCCCAGCACTGGAGGCCTTCACTTGGTCACTGCGTTTCCTACAACAGTCCTCCAGGACCTGGCATATTCTGCATATTGTACTTAGGGATCAGATGGGCTTCCTTGGAGCTCTGTGTGTCCCTAATGAACATAAGCTGCCAAGGACATGCTGCATGGCAATGTGGTGCCCTTCCTTCAGCGTGGAGTCTTTTCCCTATCTCCAGGCTTGAGCTGGTGACTCCCCCCACCAAACGCGCAGTGAGAGCTGTGAAAGAGCTTTGGGAAGAGGAAAGGAGAACAGACAGTCTCGGTGTTGAGAAAGGTAACAGAGCAGCTGATTGCTGCCAGGGTTTTGCACCTTCTCCTTCTGTCCTCCTTGGCAGGACTGCGGAGCCAAGGCTCCAGTGCAGTGCCTTAGATAGTACGAGGCACTAGATGCAGTTCTGCTCACCCATGATGGGAAGTCTCCAGTGCCTCCTGCGGGGGTAAGACCCCGTGGCAGGCCAACAGTCCCAAGTGAAGCTAGTCCCTTTGAGTTAAACTTTCCCAGGGGACTCGTGCCCTAATGTACACGGCAAAGTGCTCTTCCATGGGAGAAGGGGGAGAAGAAGGGAGTCCAAGCTGAGGAGAATCCTTGTGATTCGTTGCTTCTGTCTGGAGCAGAATGGTAATGGAAGGAGTGCCCTCTGTGAGGACCTGTCTCATGGAATCCTAGTACTTTCCTCTGATGGGAAAAGCCACCTAGAGGAGATGGTCAAAAGTCCGGTGATGTGTGCCAAGACTTCCTCGGATGTTCAAAGCAGGCAGCTTGACCCTTTGCTTGCAAGTTTTTCATTCACAATGCCAGACCAATGCTTTTGGGTTGACTGCCTCAGCAGAGAAAATGCAGCCCGTGAGATCCGACGAAGGATCGCAGGCTCTGTTTCCCTCGTGTGAAGTTATGGCCCCAAAGAGTCCCTCTTAGGTCACCAGCACGTCCCTGTGAGCCCCACTGTTCCTAGTATGGACAGGGTAGAGCAGTAGAAAAGCATTCCCACAGGAAAGGGTGTTTCAGGCTAGAAATGAAGAGCTGGACAGGAGCCAGAGTGAGGGAGAGCCTCAGAGTGCCTTGGAAACATGGCTTCAAAGGAATCCCCTTGAGGCTTCACAGGTCTATCGCTGGCTGGAGCGGTGCTACGCAATCACTGCTGTACAGATGGCCACCTCGGTGGTGCTCTGAAGGGTTTTCCGGTCTGCTGCTTACAGGGGATGTTCCCGCCATGTACATCTCCATTCAAGAAAAGCAGCCTGCTAGAATGGAAAAAGACATGGGGAAGAGAGTCAAGGGGAAGGAGCGTCGTGGCAGGTGAGGTGCTTGGAGCTGTGTGTGAGGGTGAGCCTGTAGCCTTGTTGGTCTTGGAGATGCATGTTTCCCTTGGACATCATGGCCCTAGTGACTCTGAATGCCTTTCATCCCATACCGCAACAACTAGTAATCCCTGGCTGGATGGGCTGCACAGAGCAAGTGGTTGGGAGAGCCTCCTGCTGGCTTCCTGTTTCTGCAGACACTGCTTCCCGGGTGGAGACCCTTGGGAAAGTCAAATCCTGCCCCCCAGACATGGGGGCCTTTCCTCATTCCCCATAGCTGAAAGTAAGCAGGATTGTTTCTACCTGCCAACAGCAGGGCTAGGGCTCAAAGGACACGCTGTGAGGCTGAGGAGAGGGCTGCATGCTCTTGTGAAGCCTTTGCAAGAGGGAGGTGTTTGCCTGACCTTTGGGCCACAACGCGGGCTCTTTCCAGAGGCCAGGGAGTATGCAGTGAGAGGGGACTCAACAGAGAGGAGCTCTTTCTTGGCCTGGAAAGGATGCTGCCTTGCAAGCAGAAGGGCAGTCTCCCTCTTCCTGCCCCCAAGGCCAAGGAGCAGGGGCTGTTCTCACAGTGCCAGATTCACGTAGTGACCTTGAAGCCCTTTCCTTCATGTGAAACCTTCTCTTGGGGCTGGCACAAGCCGAGCGTGGCTACATCCTGGTGTGAGGCATCTCTCTGTGTGCCCAGAGCATCCTGAATGCCGGATCAGAGTTGTGGGCTCTGAGATAAGGGGACTGTGCGTGTGTGTGTGTGTGTGTGTGCAGAGTCCGGGAGAGGCGGGAGGGCTCCAGTGAGAGTGAGAGAGAGCCTCTGCCCCTCCTGTCATCAAAGCCTTTCCCAAGTATGTCCCTGGGGCAGGCAAGCTGCAATGAGCAGCGTAGCTGCAGAGGTAGCAGTGCTTGACTCCCTCGATGCCTTTCTCCTTCTTTGAGGCTGGGTGCCCAACTAGAATCCCAATCCATTTTCCATCCTAAAAGCAGAGTGTTTGGGAGCACTGAGCAGTGGCTAAAGGAATTGGGAGGAGAGGGGGCAACGGTGTGTCTTGGAGCCTGTCACTGTTGCTGTGCCTGCTGTTCTCCTTGCTGCCTGGAGAGAAAGCCTTGGTGTGGGCAGCCTGAGCTTTGCTACTTTTCCTTCCGGCATGTTGTGCAGCCTTGCATGACTTGGCAGGGCATGATCTCCACGTCTGATGAGGTCCTTTGGCTGCCGAAGGAGGTGCCCATCCTGTGAGCACGGGATAGAGGCCCCACTCCCCCTGGGCTCATGCCACCTCCCCGTGGTGTCTGTTTGCAGTGCCTTTCAAGCTGCTGAGGTTGGATGGCCAGCTGCACGTGCTGTGAGTGCAGGCCCTCAGAGGGCAGGGAAGGGAGGTGCTGCTGCTTGGGGCCCTTCCTGTGGCAGCCGGAATTGTGGGAAGGCATCGTCCCCTGGGCAGTGGCTGTGCAAGAGCCCTTCCTCTGCGCTCCTTTGAGCTCTGAGTGACCTAGTCCAGGGCTTGCTTTCCAAGATGCCGGTTGTGCTCTGGTTTTGCAACACATCTGTTGCTGCTGCCTTCTCTGTGCACACAGCAGAAGATCCCCGCACGGGGCCCTGTTTCTGGTGGGAAGTTAACTGCTGGGCCTGTGTGGGGTGGAAGCTGGAGAGCTTCTGTTCATGCTCGTGTCGATGACGGGGCAGCAGGAAAAAAAGGGTTCTTCAGTCTTGTTCAGATTCACTTCAGGTCTGAATGGAGGGAAGGGGAAGACTCGCGGCAGACAGGGGTCAGCGGAGAGTGTGTGAGGAATACCCTGCCCTTTAGGGGCGGATGTAGCTGCCCCTGGTGTACCTGTGGTGCTCTCTCTCTCCTTAGCTGGGCAACACTGCCCATTTCCTAGATTGGAGGGGGAATGCTTTTTTTGCCTGTGCTTCCCTCCATTGACTTCCCCGTTAGGAAAGACTTGGTCTCCTAACTCAGGTTCTTGAATCTCGGCCTTGCCGAAAGCCCGGCAGTGTGATTCGCCCTTCTCCTGCATTCCCCTGCAGATGCTATTCTGTCCAATTGGGGGGCAGCCGTGAGAAACAGGCGGGTTTGTTTCAGCGTTTCTGAGAGGCAGCTTCTTCTCTGAGCAGTGGAAACGTTTGCTGCCCTTGTGAGCAATGAGATCCTTTGCTTGGCCGCATCTCACATGTGTCTCTCACCTTTGCAGGTGCCAGATATAAGCGATTCAGCCCTCACAGCCATCAGAAAGGTTGCTGCTCAGGCCTGGCGTTGTCCTTCCCAAGCGAGCATGTTTGCTTGCTTCTTAGCCTCCAGCTGACCCAGCAAGCAGCTTCTCACCGCATGTGCGGGAGTGCTGTGCTGCGAGGGTTGGTGAAGGCTGCTCAGGAAGTGATTGGGGACTAACGCTTTCCACTGGCTGGTTCCCAGGGAACTCCAGGTTTGCTCTGGCTTGACCTGAGCTGTGTGTGGTGGTGGGAGGGCGTGGCAGAGGCCGTTTCTGCAGAGCTGTGTCCTGGCTGCCTCCTAGCTAAGGGGATGGATCCCTTAAAGGCCTGGCTGATGGAGGCTGTTGTTTGCAGAGGCACTGACATGAGCGTTGGAGGGACGGCAGGGGATGTGGAGGGCTAGGCTGGAGTTTCAAACGGTGGTGGAAAGGTAGAGGAAAGGAGGCTAGTTTCTTCTGCCTGGACACGAGCATGGTCAAGAGCTGGGAGACTGCCTCCGGTGGCAGCATGGAGGGTTTGTCTTGGAAAGCTGCCAAAAGCTTTCTCATGGGAAAGCCAGGGAAAGCCTGGAAGAGTCTGAGAAGGAAGCTCCTGCCCCTCCCAGCACTGGAGGCCTTCACTTGGTCACTGCGTTTCCTACAACAGTCCTCCAGGACCTGGCATATTCTGCATATTGTACTTAGGGATCAGATGGGCTTCCTAGGAGCTCTGTGTGTCCCTAATGAACATAAGCTGCCAAGGTCATGCTGCATGGCAATGTGGTGCCCTTCCTTCAGCGTGGAGTCTTTTCCCTATCTCCAGGCTTGAGCTGGTGACTCCCCCCACCAAACGCGCAGTGAGAACTGTGAAAGAGCTTTGGGAAGAGGAAAGGAGAACAGACAGTCTCGGTGTTGAGAAAGGTAACAGAGCAGCTGATTGCTGCCAGGGTTTTGCACCTTCTCCTTCTGTCCTCCTTGGCAGGACTGCGGAGCCAAGGCTCCAGTGCAGTGCCTTAGATAGTACGAGGCACTAGATGCAGTTCTGCTCACCCATGATGGGAAGTCTCCAGTGCCTCCTGCGGGGGTAAGACCCCGTGGCAGGCCAACAGTCCCAAGTGAAGCTAGTCCCTTTGAGTTAAACTTTCCCAGGGGACTCATGCCCTAATGTACACGGCAAAGTGCTCTTCCATGGGAGAAGGGGGAGAAGAAGGGAGTCCAAGCTGAGGAGAATCCTTGTGATTCGTTGCTTCTGTCTGGAGCAGAATGGTAATGGAAGGAGTGCCCTCTGTGAGGACCTGTCTCATGGAATCCTAGTACTTTCCTCTGATGGGAAAAGCCACCTAGAGGAGATGGTCAAAAGTCCGGTGATGTGTGCCAAGACTTCCTCGGATGTTCAAAGCAGGCAGCTTGACCCTTTGCTTGCAAGTTTTTCATTCACAATGCCAGACCAATGCTTTTGGGTTGACTGCCTCAGCAGAGAAAATGCAGCCCGTGAGATCCGACGAAGGATCGCAGGCTCTGTTTCCCTCGTGTGAAGTTATGGCCCCAAAGAGTCCCTCTTAGGTCACCAGCACGTCCCTGTGAGCCCCACTGTTCCTAGTATGGACAGGGTAGAGCAGTAGAAAAGCATTCCCACAGGAAAGGGTGTTTCAGGCTAGAAATGAAGAGCTGGACAGGAGCCAGAGTGAGGGAGAGCCTCAGAGTGCCTTGGAAACATGGCTTCAAAGGAATCCCCTTGAGGCTTCACAGGTCTATCGCTGGCTGGAGCGGTGCTACGCAATCACTGCTGTACAGATGGCCACCTCGGTGGTGCTCTGCAGGGTTTTCCGGTCTGCTGCTTACAGGGATGTTCCCGCCATGTACATCTCCATTCAAGAAAAGCAGCCTGCTAGAATGGAAAAAGACATGGGGAAGAGAGTCAAGGGGAAGGAGCGTCGTGGCAGGTGAGGTGCTTGGAGCTGTGTGTGAGGGTGAGCCTGTAGCCTTGTTGGTCTTGGAGATGCATGTTTCCCTTGGACATCATGGCCCTAGTGACTCTGAATGCCTTTCATCCCATACCGCAACAACTAGTAATCCCTGGCTGGATGGGCTGCACAGAGCAAGTGGTTGGGAGAGCCTCCTGCTGGCTTCCTGTTTCTGCAGACACTGCTTCCCGGGTGGAGACCCTTGGGAAAGTCAAATCCTGCTTCCCAGACATGGGGGCCTTTCCTCATTCCCCATAGCTGAAAGTAAGCAGGATTGTTTCTACCTGCCAACAGCAGGGCTAGGGCTCTAAGGACACGCTGTGAGGCTGAGGAGAGGGCTGCATGCTCTTGTGAAGCCTTTGCAAGAGGGAGGTGTTTGCCTGACCTTTGGGCCACAACGCGGGCTCTTTCCAGAGGCCAGGGAGTATGCAGTGAGAGGGGACTCAACAGAGAGGAGCTCTTTCTTGGCCTGGAAAGGATGCTGCCTTGCAAGCAGAAGGGCAGTCTCCCTCTTCCTGCCCCCAAGGCCAAGGAGCAGGGGCTGTTCTCACAGTGCCAGATTCACGTAGTGACCTTGAAGCCCTTTCCTTCATGTGAAACCCTCTCTTGGGGCTGGCACAAGCCGAGCATGGCTACATCCTGGTGTCAGGCATCTCTCTGTGTGCCCAGAGCATCCTGAATGCCGGATCAGAGTTGTGGGCTCTGAGATAAGGGGACTGTGCGTGTGTGTGTGTGTGTGCAGAGTCCGGGAGAGGCGGGAGGGCTCCAGTGAGAGTGAGAGAGAGCCTCTGCCCCTCCTGTCATCAAAGCCTTTCCCAAGTATGTCCCTGGGGCAGGCAAGCTGCAATGAGCAGCGTAGCTGCAGAGGTAGCAGTGCTTGACTCCCTCGATGCCTTTCTCCTTCTTTGAGGCTGGGTGCCCAACTAGAATCCCAATCCATTTTCCATCCTAAAAGCAGAGTGTTTGGGAGCACTGAGCAGTGGTTAAAGGAATTGGGAGGAGAGGGGGCAACGGTGTGTCTTGGAGCCTGTCACTGTTGCTGTGCCTGCTGTTCTCCTTGCTGCCTGGAGAGAAAGCCTTGGTGTGGGCAGCCTGAGCTTTGCTACTTTTCCTTCCGGCATGTTGTGCAGCCTTGCATGACTTGGCAGGGCATGATCTCCACGTCTGATGAGGTCCTTTGGCTGCCGAAGGAGGTGCCCATCCTGTGAGCACGGGATAGAGGCCCCACTCCCCCTGAGCTCATGCCACCTCCCCGCGGTGTCTGTTTGCAGTGCCTTTCAAGCTGCTGAGGTTGGATGGCCAGCTGCACGTGCTGTGAGTGCAGGCCCTCAGAGGGCAGGGAAGGGAGGTGCTGCTGCTTGGGGCCCTTCCTGTGGCAGCCGGAATTGTGGGAAGGCATCGTCCCCTGGGCAGTGGCTGTGCAAGAGCCCTTCCTCTGCGCTCCTTTGAGCTCTGAGTGACCTAGTCCAGGGCTTGCTTTCCAAGATGCCGGTTGTGCTCTGGTTTTGCAACACATCTGTTGCTGCTGCCTTCTCTGTGCACACAGCAGAAGATCCCCGCACGGGGCCCTGTTTCTGGTGGGAAGTTAACTGCTGGGCCTGTGTGGGGTGGAAGCTGGAGAGCTTCTGTTCATGCTCGTGTCGGTGACGGGGCAGCAGGAAAAAAAGGGTTCTTCAGTCTTGTTCAGATTCACTTCAGGTCTGAATGGGGGGAAGGGGAAGACTCGCAGCAGACAGAGGTCAGCGGAGAGTGTGTGAGGAATACCCTGCCCTTTAGGGGCGGATGTAGCTGCCCCTGGTGTACCTGTGGTGCTCTCTCTCTCCTTAGCTGGGCAACACTGCCCATTTCCTAGATTGGAGGGGAATGCTTTTTTTGCCTGTGCTTCCCTCCATTGACTTCCCCGTTAGGAAAGACTTGGTCTCCTAACTCAGGTTCTTGAATCTCAGCCTTGCCGAAAGCCCGGCAGTCTGATTCGCCCTTCTCCTGCATTCCCCTGCAGATGCTATTCTGTCCAATTGGGGGGCAGCCGTGAGAAACAGGCGGGTTTGTTTCAGAGTTTCTGAGAGGCAGCTTCTTCTCTGAGCAGTGGAAACGTTTGCTGCCCTTGTGAGCAATGAGATCCTTTGCTTGGCCGCATCTCACGTGTCTCTCACCTTTGCAGGTGCCAGATATAAGCGATTCAGCCCTCACAGCCATCAGAAAGGTTGCTGCTCAGGCCCTTGCTGGGCCTGGCGTTGTCCTTCCCAAGCGAGCATGTTTGCTTGCTTCTTAGCCTCCAGCTGACCCAGCAAGCAGCTTCTCACTGCGTGTGTGGGAGTGCTGTGCTGCGAGGGTTGGTGAAGGCTGCTCAGGAAGTGATTTGGGACTAACACTTTCCACTGGCTGGTTCCCAGGGAACTCCAGGTTTGCTCTGGCTTGACCTGAGCTGTGTGTGGTGGTGGGAGGGCGTGGCAGAGGCCGTTTCTGCAGAGCTGTGTCCTGGCTCCCTCCTAGCTAAGGGGATGGATCCCTTAAAGTCCTGGCTGATGGAGGCTGTTGTTTGCAGAGGCACTGACATGAGCGTTGGAGGGACGGCAGGGGATGTGGAGGGCTAGGCCGGAGTTTCAAACGGTGGTGGAAAGGTAGAGGAAAGGAGTCTAGTTTCTTCTGCCTGGACACGAGCATGGTCAAGAGCTGGGAGACTGCCTCCGGTGGCAGCATGGAGGGTTTGTCTTGGAAAGCTGCCAAAAGCTTTCTCATGGGAAAGCCAGGGAAAGCCTGGAAGAGTCTGAGAAGGAAGCTCCTGCCCCTCCCAGCACTGCAGGCCTTCACTTGGTCACTGCGTTTCCTACAACAGTCCTCCAGGACCTGGCATATTCTGCATATTGTACTTAGGGATCGGATGGGCTTCCTAGGAGCTCTGTGTGTCCCCAATGAACATAAGCTGCCAAGGACATGCTGCATGGCAATGTGGTGCCCTTCCTTCAGCGTGGAGTCTTTTCCCTATCTCCAGGCTTGAGCTGGTGACTCCCCCCACCAAACGCGCAGTGAGAGCTGTGAAAGAGCTTTGGGAAGAGGAAAGGAGAACAGACAGTCTCGGTGTTGAGAAAGGTAACAGAGCAGCTGATTGCTGCCAGGGTTTTGCACCTTCTCCTTCTGTCCTCCTTGGCAGGACTGCGGAGCCAAGGCTCCAGTGCAGTGCCTTAGATAGTACGAGGCACTAGATGCAGTTCTGCTCACCCATGATGGGAAGTCTCCAGTGCCTCCTGCGGGGGTAAGACCCCGTGGCAGGCCAACAGTCCCAAGTGAAGCTAGTCCCTTTGAGTTAAACTTTCCCAGGGGACTCGTGCCCTAATGTACACGGCAAAGTGCTCTTCCATGGGAGAAGGGGGAGAAGAAGGGAGTCCAAGCTGAGGAGAATCCTTGTGATTCGTTGCTTCTGTCTGGAGCAGAATGGTAATGGAAGGAGTGCCCTCTGTGAGGACCTGTCTCATGGAATCCTAGTATTTTCCTCTGATGGGAAAAGCCACCTAGAGGAGATGGTCAAAAGTCCGGTGATGTGTGCCAAGACTTCCTCGGATGTTCAAAGCAGGCAGCTTGACCCTTTGCTTGCAAGTTTTTCATTCACAATGCCAGACCAATGCTTTTGGGCTGACTGCCTCAGCAGAGAAAATGCAGCCCGTGAGATCCGACGAAGGATCGCAGGCTCTGTTTCCCTCGTGTGAAGTTATGGCCCCAAAGAGTCCCTCTTAGGTCACCAGCACGTCCCTGCGAGCCCCACTGTTCCTGGTGTGGACAGGGTAGAGCAGTAGAAAAGCATTCCCACAGGAAAGGGTGTTTCAGGCTAGAAATGAAGAGCTGGACAGGAGCCAGAGTGAGGGAGAGCCTCAGAGTGCCTTGGAAACATGGCTTCAAAGGAATCCCCTTGAGGCTTCACAGGTCTATCGCTGGCTGGAGCGGTGCTACGCAGTCACTGCTGTACAGATGGCCACCTCGATGGTGCTCTGCAGGGTTTTCCGGTCTGCTGCTTACAGGGGATGTTCCCGCCATGTACATCTCCATTCAAGAAAAGCAGCCTGCTAGAATGGAAAAAGACATGGGGAAGAGAGTCAAGGGGAAGGAGCGTCGTGGCAGGTGAGGTGCTTGGAGCTGTGTGTGAGGGTGAGCCTGTAGCCTTGTTGGTCTTGGAGATGCATGTTTCCCTTGGTCATCATGGCCCTAGTGACTCTGAATGCCTTTCATCCCATACCGCAACAACTAGTAATCCCTGGCTGGATGGGCTGCACAGAGCAAGTGGTTGGGAGAGCCTCCTGCTGGCTTCCTGTTTCTGCAGACACTGCTTCCCGGGTGGAGACCCTTGGGAAAGTCAAATCCTGCTTCCCAGACATGGGGGCCTTTCCTCATTCCCCATAGCTGAAAGTAAGCAGGATTGTTTCTACCTGCCAACAGCAGGGCTAGGGCTCTAAGGACACGCTGTGAGGCTGAGGAGAGGGCTGCATGCTCTTGTGAAGCCTTTGCAAGAGGGAGGTGTTTGCCTGACCTTTGGGCCACAACGCGGGCTCTTTCCAGAGGCCAGGGAGTATGCAGTGAGAGGGGACTCAACAGAGAGGAGCTCTTTCTTGGCCTGGAAAGGATGCTGCCTTGCAAGCAGAAGGGCAGTCTCCCTCTTCCTGCCCCCAAGGCCAAGGAGCAGGGGCTGTTCTCACAGTGCCAGATTCACGTAGTGACCTTGAAGCCCTTTCCTTCATGTGAAACCTTCTCTTGGGGCTGGCACAAGCCGAGCGTGGCTACATCCTGGTGTGAGGCATCTCTCTGTGTGCCCAGAGCATCCTGAATGCCGGATCAGAGTTGTGGGCTCTGAGATAAGGGGACTGTGCGTGTGTGTGTCTGTGTGCAGAGTCCGGGAGAGGCGGGAGGGCTCCAGTGAGAGTGAGAGAGAGCCTCTGCCCCTCCTGTCATCAAAGCCTTTCCCAAGTATGTCCCCGGGGCAGGCAAGCTGCAATGAGCAGCGTAGCTGCAGAGGTAGCAGTGCTTGACTCCCTCGATGCCTTTCTCCTTCTTTGAGGCTGGGTGCCCAACTAGAATCCATTTTCCATCCTAAAAGCAGAGTGTTTGGGAGCACTGAGCAGTGGCTAAAGGAATTGGGAGGAGAGGGGGCAACGGTGTGTCTTGGAGCCTGTCACTGTTGCTGTGCCTGCTGTTCTCCTTGCTGCCTGGAGAGAAAGCCTTGGTGTGGGCAGCCTGAGCTTTGCTACTTTTCCTTCCGGCATGTTGTGCAGCCTTGCATGACTTGGCAGGGCATGATCTCCACGTCTGATGAGGTCCTTTGGCTGCCGAAGGAGGTGCCCATCCTGTGAGCACGGGATAGAGGCCCAACTCCCCCTGGGCTCATGCCACCTCCCCGTGGTGTCTGTTTGCAGTGCCTTTCAAGCTGCTGAGGTTGGATGGCCAGCTGCACGTGCTGTGAGTGCAGGCCCTCAGAGGGCAGGGAAGGGAGGTGCTGCTGCTTGGGGCCTTTCCTGTGGCAGCCGGAATTGTGGGAAGGCATCGTCCCCTGGGCAGTGGCTGTGCAAGAGCCCTTCCTCTGCGCTCCTTTGAGCTCTGAGTGACCTAGTCCAGGGCTTGCTTTCCAAGATGCCGGTTGTGCTCTGGTTTTGCAACACATCTGTTGCTGCTGCCTTCTCTGTGCACACAGCAGAAGATCCCCGCACGGGGCCCTGTTTCTGGTGGGAAGTTAACTGCTGGGCCTGTGTGGGGTGGAAGCTGGAGAGCTTCTGTTCATGCTCGTGTCGGTGACGGGGCAGCAGGAAAAAAAGGGTTCTTCAGTCTTGTTCAGATTCACTTCAGGTCTGAATGGGGGGAAGGGGAAGACTCGCAGCAGACAGAGGTCAGCGGAGAGTGTGTGAGGAATACCCTGCCCTTTAGGGGCGGATGTAGCTGCCCCTGGTGTACCTGTGGTGCTCTCTCTCTCCTTAGCTGGGCAACACTGCCCATTTCCTAGATTGGAGGGGAATGCTTTTTTTGCCTGTGCTTCCCTCCATTGACTTCCCCGTTAGGAAAGACTTGGTCTCCTAACTCAGGTTCTTGAATCTCAGCCTTGCCGAAAGCCCGGCAGTGTGATTCGCCCTTCTCTTGCATTTCCCTGCAGATGCTATTCTGTCCAATTGGGGGGCAGCCGTGAGAAACAGGCGGGTTTGTTTCAGAGGTTCTGAGAGGCAGCTTCTTCTCTGAGCAGTGGAAACGTTTGCTGCCCTTGTGAGCAATGAGATCCTTTGTTTGGCCGCATCTCACATGTGTCTCTCACCTTTGCAGGTGCCAGATATAAGCGATTCAGCCCTCACAGCCATCAGAAAGGTTGCTGCTCAGGCCCTTGCTGGGCCTGGCGTTGTCCTTCCCAAGCGAGCATGTTTGCTTGCTTCTTAGCCTCCAGCTGACCCAGCAAGCAGCTTCTCACTGCGTGTGTGGGGAGGGAGTGTGTGGGGAACACTGCTGTGCTGCGAGGGTTGGTGAAGGCTGCTCAGGAAGTGATTTGGGTCTAACACTTTCCACTGGCTGGTTCCCAGGGAACTCCAGGTTTGCTCTGGCTTGACCTGAGCTTTGTGTGGTGGTGGGAGGGCGTGGCAGAGGCCGTTTCTGCAGAGCTGTGTCCTGGCTCCCTCCTAGCTGAGGGGATGGATCCCTTAAAGGCCTGGCTGATGGAGGCTGTTGTTTGCAGAGGCACTGACATGAGCGTTGGAGGGACGGCAGGGGATGTGGAGGGCTAGGCTGGAGTTTCAAACGGTGGTGGAAAGGTAGAGGAAAGGAGGCTAGTTTCTTCTGCCTGGACACGAGCATGGTCAAGAGCTGGGAGACTGCCTCCGGTGGCAGCATGGAGGGTTTGTCTTGGAAAGCTGCCAAAAGCTTTCTCATGGGAAAGCCAGGGAAAGCCTGGAAGAGTCTGAGAAGGAAGCTCCTGCCCCTCCCAGCACTGCAGGCCTTCACTTGGTCACTGCGTTTCCTACAACAGTCCTCCAGGACCTGGCATATTCTGCATATTGTACTTAGGGATCGGATGGGCTTCCTAGGAGCTCTGTGTGTCCCTAATGAACATAAGCTGCCAAGGACATGCTGCATGGCAATGTGGTGCCCTTCCTTCAGCGTGGAGTCTTTTCCCTATCTCCAGGCTTGAGCTGGTGACTCCCCCCACCAAACGCGCAGTGAGAGCTGTGAAAGAGCTTTGGGAAGAGGAAAGGAGAACAGACAGTCTCGGTGTTGAGAAAGGTAACAGAGCAGCTGATTGCTGCCAGGGTTTTGCACCTTCTCCTTCTGTCCTCCTTGGCAGGACTGCGGAGCCAAGGCTCCAGTGCAGTGCCTTAGATAGTATGAGGCACTAGATGCAGTTCTGCTCACCCGTGATGGGAAGTCTCCAGTGCCTCCTGCGGGGGTAAGACCCCGTGGCAGGCCAACAGTCCCAAGTGAAGATAGTCCCTTTGAGTTAAACTTTCCCAGGGGACTCGTGCCCTAATGTACACGGCAAAGTGCTCTTCCATGGGAGAAGGGGGAGAAGAAGGGAGTCCAAGCTGAGGAGAATCCTTGTGATTCGTTGCTTCTGTCTGGAGCAGAATGGTAATGGAAGGAGTGCCCTCTGTGAGGACCTGTCTCATGGAATCCTAGTATTTTCCTCTGATGGGAAAAGCCACCTAGAGGAGATGGTCAAAAGTCCGGTGATGTGTGCCAAGACTTCCTCGGATGTTCAAAGCAGGCAGCTTGACCCTTTGCTTGCAAGTTTTTCATTCACAATGCCAGACCAATGCTTTTGGGCTGACTGCCTCAGCAGAGAAAATGCAGCCCGTGAGATCCGACGAAGGATCGCAGGCTCTGTTTCCCTCGTGTGAAGTTATGGCCCCAAAGAGTCCCTCTTAGGTCACCAGCATGTCCCTGCGAGCCCCACTGTTCCTGGTGTGGACAGGGTAGAGCAGTAGAAAAGCATTCCCACAGGAAAGGGTGTTTCAGGCTAGAAATGAAGAGCTGGACAGGAGCCAGAGTGAGGGAGAGCCTCAGAGTGCCTTGGAAACATGGCTTCAAAGGAATCCCCTTGAGGCTTCACAGGTCTATCGCTGGCTGGAGCGGTGCTACGCAGTCACTGCTGTACAGATGGCCACCTCGATGGTGCTCTGCAGGGTTTTCTGGTCTGCTGCTTACAGGGGATGTTCCCGCCATGTACATCTCCATTCAAGAAAAGCAGCCTGCTAGAATGGAAAAAGACATGGGGAAGAGAGTCAAGGGGAAGGAGCGTCGTGGCAGGTGAGGTGCTTGGAGCTGTGTGTGAGGGTGAGCCTGTAGCCTTGTTGGTCTTGGAGATGCATGTTTCCCTTGGTCATCATGGCCCTAGTGACTCTGAATGCCTTTCATCCCATACCGCAACAACTAGTAATCCCTGGCTGGATGGGCTGCACAGAGCAAGTGGTTGGGAGAGCCTCCTGCTGGCTTCCTGTTTCTGCAGACACTGCTTCCTGGGTGGAGACCCTTGGGAAAGTCAAATCCTGCCCCCCAGACATGGGGGCCTTTCCTCATTCCCCATAGCTGAAAGTAAGCAGGATTGTTTCTACCTGCCAGCAGCAGGGCTAGGGCTCTAAGGACACGCTGTGAGGCTGAGGAGAGGGCTGCATGCTCTTGTGAAGCCTTTGCAAGAGGGAGGTGTTTGCCTGACCTTTGGGCCACAACGCGGGCTCTTTCCAGAGGCCAGGGAGTATGCAGTGAGAGGGGACTCAACAGAGAGGAGCTCTTTCTTGGCCTGGAAAGGATGCTGCCTTGCAAGCAGAAGGGCAGTCCCCCTCTTCCTGCCCCCAAGGCCAAGGAGCAGGGGCTGTTCTCACAGTGCCAGATTCACGTAGTGACCTTGAAGCCCTTTCCTTCATGTGAAACCTTCTCTTGGGGCTGGCACAAGCCGAGCGTGGCTACATCCTGGTGTCAGGCATCTCTCTGTGTGCCCAGAGCATCCTGAATGCCGGATCAGAGTTGTGGGCTCTGAGATAAGGGGACTGTGCGTGTGTGTGTGTGTGTGCAGAGTCCGGGAGAGGCGGGAGGGCTCCAGTGAGAGTGAGAGAGAGCCTCTGCTCCTCCTGTCATCAAAGCCTTTCCCAAGTATGTCCCTGGGGCAGGCAAGCTGCAATGAGCAGCGTAGCTGCAGAGGTAGCAGTGCTTGACTCCCTCGATGCCTTTCTCCTTCTTTGAGGCTGGGTGCCCAACTAGAATCCATTTTCCATCCTAAAAGCAGAGTGTTTGGGAGCACTGAGCAGTGGCTAAAGGAATTGGGAGGAGAGGAGGCAACGGTGTGTCTTGGAGCCTGTCACTGTTGCTGTGCCTGCTGTTCTCCTTGCTGCCTGGAGACAAAGCCTTGGTGTGGGCAGCCTGAGCTTTGCTACTTTTCCTTCTGGCATGTTGTGCAGCCTTGCATAACTTGGCAGGGCATGATCTCCACGTCTGATGAGGTCCTTTGGCTGCCGAAGGAGGTGCCCATCCTGTGAGCACGGGATAGAGGCCCCACTCCCCCTGGGCTCATGCCACCTCCCCGTGGTGTCTGTTTGCAGTGCCTTTCAAGCTGCTGAGGTTGGATGGCCAGCTGCACGTGCTGTGAGTGCAGGCCCTCAGAGGGCAGGGAAGGGAGGTGCTGCTGCTTGGGGCCTTTCCTGTGGCAGCCGGAATTGTGGGAAAGCATCGTCCCCTGGGCAGTGGCTGTACAAGAGCCCTTCCTCTGCGCTCCTTTGAGCTCTGAGTGACTTAGTCCAGGGCTTGCTTTCCAAGATGCCGGTTGTGCTCTGGTTTTGCAACACATCTGTTGCTGCTGCCTTCTCTGTGCACACAGCAGAAGATCCCCGCACGGGGCCCTGTTTCTGGTGGGAAGTTAACTGCTGGGCCTGTGTGGGGTGGAAGCTGGAGAGCTTCTGTTCATGCTCATGTCGATGACGGGGCAGCAGGAAAAAAAGGGTTCTTCAGTCTTGTTCAGATTCACTTCAGGTCTGAATGGGGGGAAGGGGAAGACTCGCGGCAGACAGAGGCCAGCGGAGAGTGTGTGAGGAATACCCTGCCCTTTAGGGGCGGATGTAGCTGCCCCTGGTGTACCTGTGGTGCTCTCTCTCTCCTTAGCTGGGCAACACTGCCCATTTCCTAGATTGGAGGGGAATGCTTTTTTTGCCTGTGCTTCCCTCCATTGACTTCCCCGTTAGGAAAGACTTGGTCTCCTAACTCAGGTTCTTGAAACTCAGCCTTGCCGAAAGCCCGGCAGTGTGATTCGCCCTTCTCTTGCATTTCCCTGCAGATGCTATTCTGTCCAATTGGGGGGCAGCCGTGAGAAACAGGCGGGTTTGTTTCAGAGTTTCTGAGAGGCAGCTTCTTCTCTGAGCAGTGGAAACGTTTGCTGCCCTTGTGAGCAATGAGATCCTTTGTTTGGCCGCATCTCACATGTGTCTCTCACCTTTGCAGGTGCCAGATATAAGCGATTCAGCCCTCACAGCCATCAGAAAGGTTGCTGCTCAGGCCCTTGCTGGGCCTGGCGTTGTGCTTCCCAAGCGAGCATGTTTGCTTGCTTCTTAGCCTCCAGCTGACCCAGCAAGCAGCTTCTCACCGCATGTGCGGGAGTGCTGTGCTGCGAGGGTTGGTGAAGGCTGCTCAGGAAGTGATTGGGGACTAACACTTTCCACTGGCTGGTTCCCAGGGAACTCCAGGTTTGCTCTGGCTTAACCTGAGCTGTGTGTGGTGGTGGGAGGGCGTGGCAGAGGCCGTTTCTGCAGAGCTGTGTCCTGGCTGCCTCCTAGCTAAGGGGATGGATCCCTTAAAGGCCTGGCTGATGGAGGCTGTTGTTTGCAGAGGCACTGACATGAGCGTTGGAGGGACGGCAGGGGATGTGGAGGGCTAGGCTGGAGTTTCAAACGGTGGTGGAAAGGTAGAGGAAAGGAGGCTAGTTTCTTCTGCCTGGACACGAGCATGGTCAAGAGCTGGGAGACTGCCTCCGGTGGCAGCATGGAGGGTTTGTCTTGGAAAGCTGCCAAAAGCTTTCTCATGGGAAAGCCAGGGAAAGCCTGGAAGAGTCTGAGAAGGAAGCTCCTGCCCCTCCCAGCAGTGCAGGCCTTCACTTGGTCACTGCGTTTCCTACAACAGTCCTCCAGGACCTGGCATATTCTGCATATTGTACTTAGGGATCGGATGGGCTTCCTAGGAGCTCTGTGTGTCCCTAATGAACATAAGCTGCCAAGGACATGCTGCATGGCAATGTGGTGCCCTTCCTTCAGCGTGGAGTCTTTTCCCTATCTCCAGGCTTGAGCTGGTGACTCCCCCCACCAAACGCACAGTGAGAGCTGTGAAAGAGCTTTGGGAAGAGGAAAGGAGAACAGACAGTCTCGGTGTTGAGAAAGGTAACAGAGCAGCTGATTGCTGCCAGGGTTTTGCACCTTCTCCTTCTGTCCTCCTTGGCAGGACTGCGGAGCCAAGGCTCCAGTGCAGTGCCTTAGATAGTACGAGGCACTAGATGCAGTTCTGCTCACCCATGATGGGAAGTCTCCAGTGCCTCCTGCGGGGGTAAGACCCCGTGGCAGGCCAACAGTCCCAAGTGAAGCTAGTCCCTTTGAGTTAAACTTTCCCGGGGGACTCGTGCCCTAATGTACACGGCAAAGTGCTCTTCCATGGGAGAAGGGGGAGAAGAAGGGAGTCCAAGCTGAGGAGAATCCTTGTGATTCGTTGCTTCTGTCTGGAGCAGAATGGTAATGGAAGGAGTGCCCTCTGTGAGGACCTGTCTCATGGAATCCTAGTATTTTCCTCTGATGGGAAAAGCCACCTAGAGGAGATGGTCAAAAGTCCGGTGATGTGTGCCAAGACTTCCTCGGATGTTCAAAGCAGGCAGCTTGACCCTTTGCTTGCAAGTTTTTCATTCACAATGCCAGACCAATGCTTTTGGGCTGACTGCCTCAGCAGAGAAAATGCAGCCCGTGAGATCCGATGAAGGATCGCAGGCTCTGTTTCCCTCGTGTGAAGTTATGGCCCCAAAGAGTCCCTCTTAGGTCACCAGCATGTCCCTGCGAGCCCCACTGTTCCTGGTGTGGACAGGGTAGAGCAGTAGAAAAGCATTCCCACAGGAAAGGGTGTTTCAGGCTAGAAATGAAGAGCTGGACAGGAGCCAGAGTGAGGGAGAGCCTCAGAGTGCCTTGGAAACATGGCTTCAAAGGAATCCCCTTGAGGCTTCACAGGTCTATCGCTGGCTGGAGCGGTGCTACGCAGTCACTGCTGTACAGATGGCCACCTCGATGGTGCTCTGAAGGGTTTTCCGGTCTGCTGCTTACAGGGGATGTTCCCGCCATGTACATCTCCATTCAAGAAAAGCAGCCTGCTAGAATGGAAAAAGACATGGGGAAGAGAGTCAAGGGGAAGGAGCGTCGTGGCAGGTGAGGTGCTTGGAGCTGTGTGTGAGGGTGAGCCTGTAGCCTTGTTGGTCTTGGAGATGCATGTTTCCCTTGGACATCATGGCCCTAGTGACTCTGAATGCCTTTCATCCCATACCGCAACAACTAGTAATCTCTGGCTGGATGGGCTGCACAGAGCAAGTGGTTGGGAGAGCCTCCTGCTGGCTTCCTGTTTCTGCTGACACTGCTTCCTGGGTGGAGACCCTTGGGAAAGTCAAATCCTGCCCCCCAGACATGGGGGCCTTTCCTCATTCCCCATAGCTGAAAGTAAGCAGGATTGTTTCTACCTGCCAACAGCAGGGCTAGGGCTCAAAGGACACGCTGTGAGGCTGAGGAGAGGGCTGCATGCTCTTGTGAAGCCTTTGCAAGAGGGAGGTGTTTGCCTGACCTTTGGGCCACAACGCGGGCTCTTTCCAGAGGCCAGGGAGTATGCAGTGAGAGGGGACTCAACAGAGAGGAGCTCTTTCTTGGCCTGGAAAGGATGCTGCCTTGCAAGCAGAAGGGCAGTCTCCCTCTTCCTGCCCCCAAGGCCAAGGAGCAGGGGCTGTTCTCACAGTGCCAGATTCACGTAGTGACCTTGAAGCCCTTTCCTTCATGTGAAACCTTCTCTTGGGGCTGGCACAAGCCGAGCGTGGCTACATCCTGGTGTCAGGCATCTCTCTGTGTGCCCAGAGCATCCTGAATGCCGGATCAGAGTTGTGGGCTCTGAGATAAGGGGACTGTGCGTGTGTGTGTGTGTGTGCAGAGTCCGGGAGAGGCGGGAGGGCTCCAGTGAGAGTGAGAGAGAGCCTCTGCTCCTCCTGTCATCAAAGCCTTTCCCAAGTATGTCCCTGGGGCAGGCAAGCTGCAATGAGCAGCGTAGCTGCAGAGGTAGCAGTGCTTGACTCCCTCGATGCCTTTCTCCTTCTTTGAGGCTGGGTGCCCAACTAGAATCCCAATCCATTTTCCATCCTAAAAGCAGAGTGTTTGGGAGCACTGAGCAGTGGCTAAAGGAATTGGGAGGAGAGGGGGCAACGGTGTGTCTTGGAGCCTGTCACTGTTGCTGTGCCTGCTGTTCTCCTTGCTGCCTGGAGACAAAGCCTTGGTGTGGGCAGCCTGAGCTTTGCTACTTTTCCTTCCGGCATGTTGTGCAGCCTTGCATGACTTGGCAGGGCATGATCTCCACGTCTGATGAGGTCCTTTGGCTGCTGAAGGAGGTGCCCATCCTGTGAGCACGGGATAGAGGCCCCACTCCCCCTGAGCTCATGCCACCTCCCCGCGGTGTCTGTTTGCAGTGCCTTTCAAGCTGCTGAGGTTGGATGGCCAGCTGCACGTGCTGTGAGTGCAGGCCCTCAGAGGGCAGGGAAGCGAGGTGCTGCTGCTTGGGGCCTTTCCTGTGGCAGCCGGAATTGTGGGAAGGCATCGTCCCCTGGGCAGTGGCTGTGCAAGAGCCCTTCCTCTGCGCTCCTTTGAGCTCTGAGTGACCTAGTCCAGGGCTTGCTTTCCAAGATGCCGGTTGTGCTCTGGTTTTGCAACACATCTGTTGCTGCTGCCTTCTCTGTGCACACAGCAGAAGATCCCCGCACGGGGCCCTGTTTCTGGTGGGAAGTTAACTGCTGGGCCTGTGTGGGGTGGAAGCTGGAGAGCTTCTGTTCATGCTCATGTCGATGACGGGGCAGCAGGAAAAAAAGGGTTCTTCAGTCTTGTTCAGATTCACTTCAGGTCTGAATGGGGGGAAGGGGAAGACTCGCGGCAGACAGAGGCCAGCGGAGAGTGTGTGAGGAATACCCTGCCCTTTAGGGGCGGATGTAGCTGCCCCTGGTGTACCTGTGGTGCTCTCTCTCTCCTTAGCTGGGCAACACTGCCCATTTCCTAGATTGGAGGGGAATGCTTTTTTTGCCTGTGCTTCCCTCCATTGACTTCCCCGTTAGGAAAGACTTGGTCTCCTAACTCAGGTTCTTGAATCTCAGCCTTGCCGAAAGCCCGGCAGTGTGATTCGCCCTTCTCTTGCATTTCCCTGCAGATGCTATTCTGTCCAATTGGGGGGCAGCCGTGAGAAACAGGCGGGTTTGTTTCAGAGGTTCTGAGAGGCAGCTTCTTCTCTGAGCAGTGGAAACGTTTGCTGCCCTTGTGAGCAACGAGATCCTTTGCTTGGCAGCATCTCACATGAGTCTCTCACCTTTGCAGGTGCCAGATATAAGCGATTCAGCCCTCACAGCCATCAGAAAGGTTGCTGCTCAGGCCCTTGCTGGGCCTGGCGTTGTGCTTCCCAAGCGAGCATGTTTGCTTGCTTCTTAGCCTCCAGCTGACCCAGCAAGCAGCTTCTCACTGCGTGTGTGGGAGTGCTGTGCTGCGAGGGTTGGTGAAGGCTGCTCAGGAAGTGATTTGGGACTAACACTTTCCACTGGCTGGTTCCCAGGGAACTCCAGGTTTGCTCTGGCTTGACCTGAGCTGTGTGTGGTGGTGGGAGGGCGTGGCAGAGGCCGTTTCTGCAGAGCTGTGTCCTGGCTGCCTCCTAGCTAAGGGGATGGATCCCTTAAAGGCCTGGCTGATGGAGGCTGTTGTTTGCAGAGGCACTGACATGAGCGTTGGAGGGACGGCAGGGGATGTGGAGGGCTAGGCTGGAGTTTCAAACGGTGGTGGAAAGGTAGAGGAAAGGAGGCTAGTTTCTTCTGCCTGGACACGAGCATGGTCAAGAGCTGGGAGACTGCCTCCGGTGGCAGCATGGAGGGTTTGTCTTGGAAAGCTGCCAAAAGCTTTCTCATGGGAAAGCCAGGGAAAGCCTGGAAGAGTCTGAGAAGGAAGCTCCTGCCCCTCCCAGCACTGCAGGCCTTCACTTGGTCACTGCGTTTCCTACAACAGTCCTCCAGGACCTGGCATATTCTGCATATTGTACTTAGGGATCGGATGGGCTTCCTAGGAGCTCTGTGTGTCCCTAATGAACATAAGCTGCCAAGGACATGCTGCATGGCAATGTGGTGCCCTTCCTTCAGCGTGGAGTCTTTTCCCTATCTCCAGGCTTGAGCTGGTGACTCCCCCCACCAAACGCGCAGTGAGAGCTGTGAAAGAGCTTTGGGAAGAGGAAAGGAGAACAGACAGTCTCGGTGTTGAGAAAGGTAACAGAGCAGCTGATTGCTGCCAGGGTTTTGCACCTTCTCCTTCTGTCCTCCTTGGCAGGACTGCGGAGCCAAGGCTCCAGTGCAGTGCCTTAGATAGTACGAGGCACTAGATGCAGTTCTGCTCACCCATGATGGGAAGTCTCCAGTGCCTCCTGCGGGGGTAAGACCCCGTGGCAGGCCAACAGTCCCAAGTGAAGCTAGTCCCTTTGAGTTAAACTTTCCCAGGGGACTCGTGCCCTAATGTACACGGCAAAGTGCTCTTCCATGGGAGAAGGGGGAGAAGAAGGGAGTCCAAGCTGAGGAGAATCCTTGTGATTCGTTGCTTCTGTCTGGAGCAGAATGGTAATGGAAGGAGTGCCCTCTGTGAGGACCTGTCTCATGGAATCCTAGTATTTTCCTCTGATGGGAAAAGCCACCTAGAGGAGATGGTCAAAAGTCCGGTGATGTGTGCCAAGACTTCCTCGGATGTTCAAAGCAGGCAGCTTGACCCTTTGCTTGCAAGTTTTTCATTCACAATGCCAGACCAATGCTTTTGGGCTGACTGCCTCAGCAGAGAAAATGCAGCCCGTGAGATCCGACGAAGGATCGCAGGCTCTGTTTCCCTCGTGTGAAGTTATGGCCCCAAAGAGTCCCTCTTAGGTCACCAGCATGTCCCTGCGAGCCCCACTGTTCCTGGTGTGGACAGGGTAGAGCAGTAGAAAAGCATTCCCACAGGAAAGGGTGTTTCAGGCTAGAAATGAAGAGCTGGACAGGAGCCAGAGTGAGGGAGAGCCTCAGAGTGCCTTGGAAACATGGCTTCAAAGGAATCCCCTTGAGGCTTCACAGGTCTATCGCTGGCTGGAGCGGTGCTACGCAGTCACTGCTGTACAGATGGCCACCTCGATGGTGCTCTGCAGGGTTTTCCGGTCTGCTGCTTACAGGGGATGTTCCCGCTATGTACATCTCCATTCAAGAAAAGCAGCCTGCTAGAATGGAAAAAGACATGGGGAAGAGAGTCAAGGGGAAGGAGCGTCGTGGCAGGTGAGGTGCTTGGAGCTGTGTGTGAGGGTGAGCCTGTAGCCTTGTTGGTCTTGGAGATGCATGTTTCCCTTGGACATCATGGCCCTAGTGACTCTGAATGCCTTTCATCCCATACCGCAACAACTAGTAATCTCTGGCTGGATGGGCTGCACAGAGCAAGTGGTTGGGAGAGCCTCCTGCTGGCTTCCTGTTTCTGCTGACACTGCTTCCTGGGTGGAGACCCTTGGGAAAGTCAAATCCTGCCCCCCAGACATGGGGGCCTTTCCTCATTCCCCATAGCTGAAAGTAAGCAGGATTGTTTCTACCTGCCAACAGCAGGGCTAGGGCTCTAAGGACATGCTGTGAGGCTGAGGAGAGGGCTGCATGCTCTTGTGAAGCCTTTGCAAGAGGGAGGTGTTTGCCTGACCTTTGGGCCACAACGCGGGCTCTTTCCAGAGGCCAGGGAGTATGCAGTGAGAGGGGACTCAACAGAGAGGAGCTCTTTCTTGGCCTGGAAAGGATGCTGCCTTGCAAGCAGAAGGGCAGTCTCCCTCTTCCTGCCCCCAAGGCCAAGGAGCAGGGGCTGTTCTCACAGTGCCAGATTCACGTAGTGACCTTGAAGCCCTTTCCTTCATGTGAAACCCTCTCTTGGGGCTGGCACAAGCCGAGCGTGGCTACATCCTGGTGTCAGGCATCTCTCTGTGTGCCCAGAGCATCCTGAATGCCGGATCAGAGTTGTGGGCTCTGAGATAAGGGGACTGTGCGTGTGTGTGTGTGTGTGCAGAGTCCGGGAGAGGCGGGAGGGCTCCAGTGAGAGTGAGAGAGAGCCTCTGCTCCTCCTGTCATCAAAGCCTTTCCCAAGTATGTCCCTGGGGCAGGCAAGCTGCAATGAGCAGCGTAGCTGCAGAGGTAGCAGTGCTTGACTCCCTCGATGCCTTTCTCCTTCTTTGAGGCTGGGTGCCCAACTAGAATCCCAATCCATTTTCCATCCTAAAAGCAGAGTGTTTGGGAGCACTGAGCAGTGGCTAAAGGAATTGGGAGGAGAGGGGGCAACGGTGTGTCTTGGAGCCTGTCACTGTTGCTGTGCCTGCTGTTCTCCTTGCTGCCTGGAGAGAAAGCCTTGGTGTGGGCAGCCTGAGCTTTGCTACTTTTCCTTCCGGCATGTTGTGCAGCCTTGCATGACTTGGCAGGGCATGATCTCCACGTCTGATGAGGTCCTTTGGCTGCCGAAGGAGGTGCCCATCCTGTGAGCACGGGATAGAGGCCCCACTCCCCCTGAGCTCATGCCACCTCCCCGCAGTGTCTGTTTGCAGTGCCTTTCAAGCTGCTGAGGTTGGATGGCCAGCTGCACGTGCTGTGAGTGCAGGCCCTCAGAGGGCAGGGAAGCGAGGTGCTGCTGCTTGGGGCCTTTCCTGTGGCAGCCGGAATTGTGGGAAGGCATCATCCCCTGGGCAGTGGCTGTGCAAGAGCCCTTCCTCTGCGCTCCTTTGAGCTCTGAGTGACCTAGTCCAGGGCTTGCTTTCCAAGATGCCGGTTGTGCTCTGGTTTTGCAACACATCTGTTGCTGCTGCCTTCTCTGTGCACACAGCAGAAGATCCCCGCACGGGGCCCTGTTTCTGGTGGGAAGTTAACTGCTGGGCCTGTGTGGGGTGGAAGCTGGAGAGCTTCTGTTCATGCTCATGTCGATGACGGGGCAGCAGGAAAAAAAGGGTTCTTCAGTCTTGTTCAGATTCACTTCAGGTCTGAATGGGGGGAAGGGGAAGACTCGCGGCAGACAGAGGCCAGCGGAGAGTGTGTGAGGAATACCCTGCCCTTTAGGGGCGGATGTAGCTGCCCCTGGTGTACCTGTGGTGCTCTCTCTCTCCTTAGCTGGGCAACACTGCCCATTTCCTAGATTGGAGGGGAATGCTTTTTTTGCCTGTGCTTCCCTCCATTGACTTCCCCGTTAGGAAAGACTTGGTCTCCTAACTCAGGTTCTTGAATCTCAGCCTTGCCGAAAGCCCGGCAGTGTGATTCGCCCTTCTCTTGCATTTCCCTGCAGATGCTATTCTGTCCAATTGGGGGGCAGCCGTGAGAAACAGGCGGGTTTGTTTCAGAGTTTCTGAGAGGCAGCTTCTTCTCTGAGCAGTGGAAACGTTTGCTGCCCTTGTGAGCAACGAGATCCTTTGCTTGGCAGCATCTCACATGAGTCTCTCACCTTTGCAGGTGCCAGATATAAGCGATTCAGCCCTCACAGCCATCAGAAAGGTTGCTGCTCAGGCCCTTGCTGGGCCTGGCGTTGTGCTTCCCAAGCGAGCATGTTTGCTTGCTTCTTAGCCTCCAGCTGACCCAGCAAGCAGCTTCTCACTGCATGTGTGGGAGTGCTGTGCTGCGAGGGTTGGTGAAGGCTGCTCAGGAAGTGATTTGGGACTAACACTTTCCACTGGCTGGTTCCCAGGGAACTCCAGGTTTGCTCTGGCTTGACCTGAGCTGTGTGTGGTGGTGGGAGGGCGTGGCAGAGGCCGTTTCTGCAGAGCTGTGTCCTGGCTGCCTCCTAGCTAAGGGGATGGATCCCTTAAAGGCCTGGCTGATGGAGGCTGTTGTTTGCAGAGGCACTGACATGAGCGTTGGAGGGACGGCAGGGGATGTGGAGGGCTAGGCTGGAGTTTCAAACGGTGGTGGAAAGGTAGAGGAAAGGAGGCTAGTTTCTTCTGCCTGGACACGAGCATGGTCAAGAGCTGGGAGACTGCCTCCGGTGGCAGCATGGAGGGTTTGTCTTGGAAAGCTGCCAAAAGCTTTCTCATGGGAAAGCCAGGGAAAGCCTGGAAGAGTCTGAGAAGGAAGCTCCTGCCCCTCCCAGCACTGGAGGCCTTCACTTGGTCACTGCGTTTCCTACAACAGTCCTCCAGGACCTGGCATATTCTGCATATTGTACTTAGGGATCGGATGGGCTTCCTAGGAGCTGTGTGTGTCCCTAATGAACATAAGCTGCCAAGGACATGCTGCATGGCAATGTGGTGCCCTTCCTTCAGCGTGGAGTCTTTTCCCTATCTCCAGGCTTGAGCTGGTGACTCCCCCCACCAAACGCGCAGTGAGAGCTGTGAAAGAGCTTTGGGAAGAGGAAAGGAGAACAGACAGTCTCGGTGTTGAGAAAGGTAACAGAGCAGCTGATTGCTGCCAGGGTTTTGCACCTTCTCCTTCTGTCCTCCTTGGCAGGACTGCGGAGCCAAGGCTCCAGTGCAGTGCCTTAGATAGTACGAGGCACTAGATGCAGTTCTGCTCACCCATGATGGGAAGTCTCCAGTGCCTCCTGCGGGGGTAAGACCCCGTGGCAGGCCAACAGTCCCAAGTGAAGCTAGGCCCTTTGAGTTAAACTTTCCCAGGGGACTCGTGCCCTAATGTACACGGCAAAGTGCTCTTCCATGGGAGAAGGGGGAGAAGAAGGGAGTCCAAGCTGAGGAGAATCCTTGTGATTCGTTGCTTCTGTCTGGAGCAGAATGGTAATGGAAGGAGTGCCCTCTGTGAGGACCTGTCTCATGGAATCCTAGTATTTTCCTCTGATGGGAAAAGCCACCTAGAGGAGATGGTCAAAAGTCCGGTGATGTGTGCCAAGACTTCCTCGGATGTTCAAAGCAGGCAGCTTGACCCTTTGCTTGCAAGTTTTTCATTCACAATGCCAGACCAATGCTTTTGGGCTGACTGCCTCAGCAGAGAAAATGCAGCCCGTGAGATCCGACGAAGGATCGCAGGCTCTGTTTCCCTCGTGTGAAGTTATGGCCCCAAAGAGTCCCTCTTAGGTCACCAGCATGTCCCTGCGAGCCCCACTGTTCCTGGTGTGGACAGGGTAGAGCAGTAGAAAAGCATTCCCACAGGAAAGGGTGTTTCAGGCTAGAAATGAAGAGCTGGACAGGAGCCAGAGTGAGGGAGAGCCTCAGAGTGCCTTGGAAACATGGCTTCAAAGGAATCCCCTTGAGGCTTCACAGGTCTATCGCTGGCTGGAGCGGTGCTACGCAGTCACTGCTGTACAGATGGCCACCTCGATGGTGCTCTGTAGGGTTTTCCGGTCTGCTGCTTACAGGGGATGTTCCCGCCATGTACATCTCCATTCAAGAAAAGCAGCCTGCTAGAATGGAAAAAGACATGGGGAAGAGAGTCAAGGGGAAGGAGCGTCGTGGCAGGTGAGGTGCTTGGAGCTGTGTGTGAGGGTGAGCCTGTAGCCTTGTTGGTCTTGGAGATGCATGTTTCCCTTGGACATCATGGCCCTAGTGACTCTGAATGCCTTTCATCCCATACCGCAACAACTAGTAATCTCTGGCTGGATGGGCTGCACAGAGCAAGTGGTTGGGAGAGCCTCCTGCTGGCTTCCTGTTTCTGCTGACACTGCTTCCTGGGTGGAGACCCTTGGGAAAGTCAAATCCTGCCCCCCAGACATGGGGGCCTTTCCTCATTCCCCATAGCTGAAAGTAAGCAGGATTGTTTCTACCTGCCAACAGCAGGGCTAGGGCTCTAAGGACACGCTGTGAGGCTGAGGAGAGGGCTGCATGCTCTTGTGAAGCCTTTGCAAGAGGGAGGTGTTTGCCTGACCTTTGGGCCACAACGCGGGCTCTTTCCAGAGGCCAGGGAGTATGCAGTGAGAGGGGACTCAACAGAGAGGAGCTCTTTCTTGGCCTGGAAAGGATGCTGCCTTGCAAGCAGAAGGGCAGTCTCCCTCTTCCTGCCCCCAAGGCCAAGGAGCAGGGGCTGTTCTCACAGTGCCAGATTCACGTAGTGACCTTGAAGCCCTTTCCTTCATGTGAAACCTTCTCTTGGGGCTGGCACAAGCCGAGCGTGGCTACATCCTGGTGTCAGGCATCTCTCTGTGTGCCCAGAGCATCCTGAATGCCGGATCAGAGTTGTGGGCTCTGAGATAAGGGGACTGTGCGTGTTTGTGTGTGTGTGCAGAGTCCGGGAGAGGCGGGAGGGCTCCAGTGAGAGTGAGAGAGAGCCTCTGCTCCTCCTGTCATCAAAGCCTTTCCCAAGTATGTCCCTGGGGCAGGCAAGCTGCAATGAGCAGCGTAGCTGCAGAGGTAGCAGTGCTTGACTCCCTCGATGCCTTTCTCCTTCTTTGAGGCTGGGTGCCCAACTAGAATCCCAATCCATTTTCCATCCTAAAAGCAGAGTGTTTGGGAGCACTGAGCAGTGGCTAAAGGAATTGGGAGGAGAGGGGGCAACGGTGTGTCTTGGAGCCTGTCACTGTTGCTGTGCCTGCTGTTCTCCTTGCTGCCTGGAGAGAAAGCCTTGGTGTGGGCAGCCTGAGCTTTGCTACTTTTCCTTCCGGCATGTTGTGCAGCCTTGCATGACTTGGCAGGGCATGATCTCCACGTCTGATGAGGTCCTTTGGCTGCTGAAGGAGGTGCCCATCCTGTGAGCACGGGATAGAGGCCCCACTCCCCCTGAGCTCATGCCACCTCCCCGCGGTGTCTGTTTGCAGTGCCTTTCAAGCTGCTGAGGTTGGATGGCCAGCTGCACGTGCTGTGAGTGCAGGCCCTCAGAGGGCAGGGAAGCGAGGTGCTGCTGCTTGGGGCCTTTCCTGTGGCAGCCGGAATTGTGGGAAGGCATCGTCCCCTGGGCAGTGGCTGTGCAAGAGCCCTTCCTCTGCGCTCCTTTGAGCTCTGAGTGACCTAGTCCAGGGCTTGCTTTCCAAGATGCCGGTTGTGCTCTGGTTTTGCAACACATCTGTTGCTGCTGCCTTCTCTGTGCACACAGCAGAAGATCCCCGCACGGGGCCCTGTTTCTGGTGGGAAGTTAACTGCTGGGCCTGTGTGGGGTGGAAGCTGGAGAGCTTCTGTTCATGCTCATGTCGATGACGGGGCAGCAGGAAAAAAAGGGTTCTTCAGTCTTGTTCAGATTCACTTCAGGTCTGAATGGGGGGAAGGGGAAGACTCGCGGCAGACAGAGGCCAGCGGAGAGTGTGTGAGGAATACCCTGCCCTTTAGGGGCGGATGTAGCTGCCCCTGGTGTACCTGTGGTGCTCTCTCTCTCCTTAGCTGGGCAACACTGCCATTTCCTAGATTGGAGGGGAATGCTTTTTTTGCCTGTGCTTCCCTCCATTGACTTCCCCGTTAGGAAAGACTTGGTCTCCTAACTCAGGTTCTTGAATCTCAGCCTTGCCGAAAGCCCGGCAGTGTGATTCGCCCTTCTCTTGCATTTCCCTGCAGATGCTATTCTGTCCAATTGGGGGGCAGCCGTGAGAAACAGGCGGGTTTGTTTCAGAGGTTCTGAGAGGCAGCTTCTTCTCTGAGCAGTGGAAACGTTTGCTGCCCTTGTGAGCAACGAGATCCTTTGCTTGGCCGCATCTCACATGAGTCTCTCACCTTTGCAGGTGCCAGATATAAGCGATTCAGCCCTCACAGCCATCAGAAAGGTTGCTGCTCAGGCCCTTGCTGGGCCTGGCGTTGTGCTTCCCAAGCGAGCATGTTTGCTTGCTTCTTAGCCTCCAGCTGACCCAGCAAGCAGCTTCTCACTGCGTGTGTGGGAGTGCTGTGCTGCGAGGGTTGGTGAAGGCTGCTCAGGAAGTGATTTGGGACTAACACTTTCCACTGGCTGGTTCCCAGGGAACTCCAGGTTTGCTCTGGCTTGACCTGAGCTGTGTGTGGTGGTGGGAGGGCGTGGCAGAGGCCGTTTCTGCAGAGCTGTGTCCTGGCTGCCTCCTAGCTAAGGGGATGGATCCCTTAAAGGCCTGGCTGATGGAGGCTGTTGTTTGCAGAGGCACTGACATGAGCGTTGGAGGGACGGCAGGGGATGTGGAGGGCTAGGCTGGAGTTTCAAACGGTGGTGGAAAGGTAGAGGAAAGGAGGCTAGTTTCTTCTGCCTGGACACGAGCATGGTCAAGAGCTGGGAGACTGCCTCCGGTGGCAGCATGGAGGGTTTGTCTTGGAAAGCTGCCAAAAGCTTTCTCATGGGAAAGCCAGGGAAAGCCTGGAAGAGTCTGAGAAGGAAGCTCCTGCCCCTCCCAGCACTGCAGGCCTTCACTTGGTCACTGCGTTTCCTACAACAGTCCTCCAGGACCTGGCATATTCTGCATATTGTACTTAGGGATCGGATGGGCTTCCTAGGAGCTCTGTGTGTCCCTAATGAACATAAGCTGCCAAGGACATGCTGCATGGCAATGTGGTGCCCTTCCTTCAGCGTGAAGTCTTTTCCCTATCTCCAGGCTTGAGCTGGTGACTCCCCCCACCAAACGCGCAGTGAGAGCTGTGAAAGAGCTTTGGGAAGAGGAAAGGAGAACAGACAGTCTCGGTGTTGAGAAAGGTAACAGAGCAGCTGATTGCTGCCAGGGTTTTGCACCTTCTCCTTCTGTCCTCCTTGGCAGGACTGCGGAGCCAAGGCTCCAGTGCAGTGCCTTAGATAGTACGAGGCACTAGATGCAGTTCTGCTCACCCATGATGGGAAGTCTCCAGTGCCTCCTGCGGGGGTAAGACCCCGTGGCAGGCCAACAGTCCCAAGTGAAGCTAGGCCCTTTGAGTTAAACTTTCCCAGGGGACTCGTGCCCTAATGTACACGGCAAAGTGCTCTTCCATGGGAGAAGGGGGAGAAGAAGGGAGTCCAAGCTGAGGAGAATCCTTGTGATTCGTTGCTTCTGTCTGGAGCAGAATGGTAATGGAAGGAGTGCCCTCTGTGAGGACCTGTCTCATGGAATCCTAGTATTTTCCTCTGATGGGAAAAGCCACCTAGAGGAGATGGTCAAAAGTCCGGTGATGTGTGCCAAGACTTCCTCGGATGTTCAAAGCAGGCAGCTTGACCCTTTGCTTGCAAGTTTTTCATTCACAATGCCAGACCAATGCTTTTGGGCTGACTGCCTCAGCAGAGAAAATGCAGCCCGTGAGATCCGACGAAGGATCGCAGGCTCTGTTTCCCTCGTGTGAAGTTATGGCCCCAAAGAGTCCCTCTTAGGTCACCAGCATGTCCCTGCGAGCCCCACTGTTCCTGGTGTGGACAGGGTAGAGCAGTAGAAAAGCATTCCCACAGGAAAGGGTGTTTCAGGCTAGAAATGAAGAGCTGGACAGGAGCCAGAGTGAGGGAGAGCCTCAGAGTGCCTTGGAAACATGGCTTCAAAGGAATCCCCTTGAGGCTTCACAGGTCTATCGCTGGCTGGAGCGGTGCTACGCAGTCACTGCTGTACAGATGGCCACCTCGATGGTGCTCTGCAGGGTTTTCTGGTCTGCTGCTTACAGGGGATGTTCCCGCTATGTACATCTCCATTCAAGAAAAGCAGCCTGCTAGAATGGAAAAAGACATGGGGAAGAGAGTCAAGGGGAAGGAGCGTCGTGGCAGGTGAGGTGCTTGGAGCTGTGTGTGAGGGTGAGCCTGTAGCCTTGTTGGTCTTGGAGATGCATGTTTCCCTTGGACATCATGGCCCTAGTGACTCTGAATGCCTTTCATCCCATACCGCAACAACTAGTAATCTCTGGCTGGATGGGCTGCACAGAGCAAGTGGTTGGGAGAGCCTCCTGCTGGCTTCCTGTTTCTGCAGACACTGCTTCCTGGGTGGAGACCCTTGGGAAAGTCAAATCCTGCCCCCCAGACATGGGGGCCTTTCCTCATTCCCCATAGCTGAAAGTAAGCAGGATTGTTTCTACCTGCCAACAGCAGGGCTAGGGCTCTAAGGACATGCTGTGAGGCTGAGGAGAGGGCTGCATGCTCTTGTGAAGCCTTTGCAAGAGGGAGGTGTTTGCCTGACCTTTGGGCCACAACGCGGGCTCTTTCCAGAGGCCAGGGAGTATGCAGTGAGAGGGGACTCAACAGAGAGGAGCTCTTTCTTGGCCTGGAAAGGATGCTGCCTTGCAAGCAGAAGGGCAGTCTCCCTCTTCCTGCCCCCAAGGCCAAGGAGCAGGGGCTGTTCTCACAGTGCCAGATTCACGTAGTGACCTTGAAGCCCTTTCCTTCATGTGAAACCCTCTCTTGGGGCTGGCACAAGCCGAGCGTGGCTACATCCTGGTGTCAGGCATCTCTCTGTGTGCCCAGAGCATCCTGAATGCCGGATCAGAGTTGTGGGCTCTGAGATAAGGGGACTGTGCGTGTGTGTGTGTGTGTGCAGAGTCCGGGAGAGGCGGGAGGGCTCCAGTGAGAGTGAGAGAGAGCCTCTGCTCCTCCTGTCATCAAAGCCTTTCCCAAGTATGTCCCTGGGGCAGGCAAGCTGCAATGAGCAGCGTAGCTGCAGAGGTAGCAGTGCTTGACTCCCTCGATGCCTTTCTCCTTCTTTGAGGCTGGGTGCCCAACTAGAATCCATTTTCCATCCTAAAAGCAGAGTGTTTGGGAGCACTGAGCAGTGGCTAAAGGAATTGGGAGGAGAGGGGGCAACGGTGTGTCTTGGAGCCTGTCACTGTTGCTGTGCCTGCTGTTCTCCTTGCTGCCTGGAGAGAAAGCCTTGGTGTGGGCAGCCTGAGCTTTGCTACTTTTCCTTCCGGCATGTTGTGCAGCCTTGCATGACTTGGCAGGGCATGATCTCCACGTCTGATGAGGTCCTTTGGCTGCCGAAGGAGGTGCCCATCCTGTGAGCACAGGATAGAGGCCCCACTCCCCCTGAGCTCATGCCACCTCCCCGCAGTGTCTGTTTGCAGTGCCTTTCAAGCTGCTGAGGTTGGATGGCCAGCTGCACGTGCTGTGAGTGCAGGCCCTCAGAGGGCAGGGAAGCGAGGTGCTGCTGCTTGGGGCCTTTCCTGTGGCAGCCGGAATTGTGGGAAGGCATCATCCCCTGGGCAGTGGCTGTGCAAGAGCCCTTCCTCTGCGCTCCTTTGAGCTCTGAGTGACCTAGTCCAGGGCTTGCTTTCCAAGATGCCGGTTGTGCTCTGGTTTTGCAACACATCTGTTGCTGCTGCCTTCTCTGTGCACACAGCAGAAGATCCCCGCACGGGGCCCTGTTTCTGGTGGGAAGTTAACTGCTGGGCCTGTGTGGGGTGGAAGCTGGAGAGCTTCTGTTCATGCTCATGTCGATGACGGGGCAGCAGGAAAAAAAGGGTTCTTCAGTCTTGTTCAGATTCACTTCAGGTCTGAATGGGGGGAAGGGGAAGACTCGCGGCAGACAGAGGCCAGCGGAGAGTGTGTGAGGAATACCCTGCCCTTTAGGGGCGGATGTAGCTGCCCCTGGTGTACCTGTGGTGCTCTCTCTCTCCTTAGCTGGGCAACACTGCCATTTCCTAGATTGGAGGGGAATGCTTTTTTTGCCTGTGCTTCCCTCCATTGACTTCCCCGTTAGGAAAGACTTGGTCTCCTAACTCAGGTTCTTGAATCTCAGCCTTGCCGAAAGCCCGGCAGTGTGATTCGCCCTTCTCTTGCATTTCCCTGCAGATGCTATTCTGTCCAATTGGGGGGCAGCCGTGAGAAACAGGCGGGTTTGTTTCAGAGGTTCTGAGAGGCAGCTTCTTCTCTGAGCAGTGGAAACGTTTGCTGCCCTTGTGAGCAACGAGATCCTTTGCTTGGCCGCATCTCACATGAGTCTCTCACCTTTGCAGGTGCCAGATATAAGCGATTCAGCCCTCACAGCCATCAGAAAGGTTGCTGCTCAGGCCCTTGCTGGGCCTGGCGTTGTGCTTCCCAAGCGAGCATGTTTGCTTGCTTCTTAGCCTCCAGCTGACCCAGCAAGCAGCTTCTCACTGCGTGTGTGGGAGTGCTGTGCTGCGAGGGTTGGTGAAGGCTGCTCAGGAAGTGATTTGGGACTAACACTTTCCACTGGCTGGTTCCCAGGGAACTCCAGGTTTGCTCTGGCTTGACCTGAGCTGTGTGTGGTGGTGGGAGGGCGTGGCAGAGGCCGTTTCTGCAGAGCTGTGTCCTGGCTGCCTCCTAGCTAAGGGGATGGATCCCTTAAAGGCCTGGCTGATGGAGGCTGTTGTTTGCAGAGGCACTGACATGAGCGTTGGAGGGACGGCAGGGGATGTGGAGGGCTAGGCTGGAGT
Source organism: Rhea pennata (assembly GCF_028389875.1). Classification (NCBI taxonomy): domain Eukaryota; kingdom Metazoa; phylum Chordata; class Aves; order Rheiformes; family Rheidae; genus Rhea; species Rhea pennata. The sequence continues at coordinate 2,336,684 of NW_026907677.1, forward strand.
TTCAAACGGTGGTGGAAAGGTAGAGGAAAGGAGGCTAGTTTCTTCTGCCTGGACACGAGCATGGTCAAGAGCTGGGAGACTGCCTCCGGTGGCAGCATGGAGGGTTTGTCTTGGAAAGCTGCCAAAAGCTTTCTCATGGGAAAGCCAGGGAAAGCCTGGAAGAGTCTGAGAAGGAAGCTCCTGCCCCTCCCAGCACTGCAGGCCTTCACTTGGTCACTGCGTTTCCTACAACAGTCCTCCAGGACCTGGCATATTCTGCATATTGTACTTAGGGATCGGATGGGCTTCCTAGGAGCTCTGTGTGTCCCTAATGAACATAAGCTGCCAAGGACATGCTGCATGGCAATGTGGTGCCCTTCCTTCAGCGTGAAGTCTTTTCCCTATCTCCAGGCTTGAGCTGGTGACTCCCCCCACCAAACGCGCAGTGAGAGCTGTGAAAGAGCTTTGGGAAGAGGAAAGGAGAACAGACAGTCTCGGTGTTGAGAAAGGTAACAGAGCAGCTGATTGCTGCCAGGGTTTTGCACCTTCTCCTTCTGTCCTCCTTGGCAGGACTGCGGAGCCAAGGCTCCAGTGCAGTGCCTTAGATAGTACGAGGCACTAGATGCAGTTCTGCTCACCCATGATGGGAAGTCTCCAGTGCCTCCTGCGGGGGTAAGACCCCGTGGCAGGCCAACAGTCCCAAGTGAAGCTAGGCCCTTTGAGTTAAACTTTCCCAGGGGACTCGTGCCCTAATGTACACGGCAAAGTGCTCTTCCATGGGAGAAGGGGGAGAAGAAGGGAGTCCAAGCTGAGGAGAATCCTTGTGATTCGTTGCTTCTGTCTGGAGCAGAATGGTAATGGAAGGAGTGCCCTCTGTGAGGACCTGTCTCATGGAATCCTAGTATTTTCCTCTGATGGGAAAAGCCACCTAGAGGAGATGGTCAAAAGTCCGGTGATGTGTGCCAAGACTTCCTCGGATGTTCAAAGCAGGCAGCTTGACCCTTTGCTTGCAAGTTTTTCATTCACAATGCCAGACCAATGCTTTTGGGCTGACTGCCTCAGCAGAGAAAATGCAGCCCGTGAGATCCGACGAAGGATCGCAGGCTCTGTTTCCCTCGTGTGAAGTTATGGCCCCAAAGAGTCCCTCTTAGGTCACCAGCATGTCCCTGCGAGCCCCACTGTTCCTGGTGTGGACAGGGTAGAGCAGTAGAAAAGCATTCCCACAGGAAAGGGTGTTTCAGGCTAGAAATGAAGAGCTGGACAGGAGCCAGAGTGAGGGAGAGCCTCAGAGTGCCTTGGAAACATGGCTTCAAAGGAATCCCCTTGAGGCTTCACAGGTCTATCGCTGGCTGGAGCGGTGCTACGCAGTCACTGCTGTACAGATGGCCACCTCGATGGTGCTCTGCAGGGTTTTCTGGTCTGCTGCTTACAGGGGATGTTCCCGCTATGTACATCTCCATTCAAGAAAAGCAGCCTGCTAGAATGGAAAAAGACATGGGGAAGAGAGTCAAGGGGAAGGAGCGTCGTGGCAGGTGAGGTGCTTGGAGCTGTGTGTGAGGGTGAGCCTGTAGCCTTGTTGGTCTTGGAGATGCATGTTTCCCTTGGACATCATGGCCCTAGTGACTCTGAATGCCTTTCATCCCATACCGCAACAACTAGTAATCTCTGGCTGGATGGGCTGCACAGAGCAAGTGGTTGGGAGAGCCTCCTGCTGGCTTCCTGTTTCTGCAGACACTGCTTCCTGGGTGGAGACCCTTGGGAAAGTCAAATCCTGCCCCCCAGACATGGGGGCCTTTCCTCATTCCCCATAGCTGAAAGTAAGCAGGATTGTTTCTACCTGCCAACAGCAGGGCTAGGGCTCTAAGGACATGCTGTGAGGCTGAGGAGAGGGCTGCATGCTCTTGTGAAGCCTTTGCAAGAGGGAGGTGTTTGCCTGACCTTTGGGCCACAACGCGGGCTCTTTCCAGAGGCCAGGGAGTATGCAGTGAGAGGGGACTCAACAGAGAGGAGCTCTTTCTTGGCCTGGAAAGGATGCTGCCTTGCAAGCAGAAGGGCAGTCTCCCTCTTCCTGCCCCCAAGGCCAAGGAGCAGGGGCTGTTCTCACAGTGCCAGATTCACGTAGTGACCTTGAAGCCCTTTCCTTCATGTGAAACCCTCTCTTGGGGCTGGCACAAGCCGAGCGTGGCTACATCCTGGTGTCAGGCATCTCTCTGTGTGCCCAGAGCATCCTGAATGCCGGATCAGAGTTGTGGGCTCTGAGATAAGGGGACTGTGCGTGTGTGTGTGTGTGTGCAGAGTCCGGGAGAGGCGGGAGGGCTCCAGTGAGAGTGAGAGAGAGCCTCTGCTCCTCCTGTCATCAAAGCCTTTCCCAAGTATGTCCCTGGGGCAGGCAAGCTGCAATGAGCAGCGTAGCTGCAGAGGTAGCAGTGCTTGACTCCCTCGATGCCTTTCTCCTTCTTTGAGGCTGGGTGCCCAACTAGAATCCATTTTCCATCCTAAAAGCAGAGTGTTTGGGAGCACTGAGCAGTGGCTAAAGGAATTGGGAGGAGAGGGGGCAACGGTGTGTCTTGGAGCCTGTCACTGTTGCTGTGCCTGCTGTTCTCCTTGCTGCCTGGAGAGAAAGCCTTGGTGTGGGCAGCCTGAGCTTTGCTACTTTTCCTTCCGGCATGTTGTGCAGCCTTGCATGACTTGGCAGGGCATGATCTCCACGTCTGATGAGGTCCTTTGGCTGCCGAAGGAGGTGCCCATCCTGTGAGCACAGGATAGAGGCCCCACTCCCCCTGAGCTCATGCCACCTCCCCGCAGTGTCTGTTTGCAGTGCCTTTCAAGCTGCTGAGGTTGGATGGCCAGCTGCACGTGCTGTGAGTGCAGGCCCTCAGAGGGCAGGGAAGCGAGGTGCTGCTGCTTGGGGCCTTTCCTGTGGCAGCCGGAATTGTGGGAAGGCATCATCCCCTGGGCAGTGGCTGTGCAAGAGCCCTTCCTCTGCGCTCCTTTGAGCTCTGAGTGACCTAGTCCAGGGCTTGCTTTCCAAGATGCCGGTTGTGCTCTGGTTTTGCAACACATCTGTTGCTGCTGCCTTCTCTGTGCACACAGCAGAAGATCCCCGCACGGGGCCCTGTTTCTGGTGGGAAGTTAACTGCTGGGCCTGTGTGGGGTGGAAGCTGGAGAGCTTCTGTTCATGCTCATGTCGATGACGGGGCAGCAGGAAAAAAAGGGTTCTTCAGTCTTGTTCAGATTCACTTCAGGTCTGAATGGGGGGAAGGGGAAGACTCGCGGCAGACAGAGGCCAGCGGAGAGTGTGTGAGGAATACCCTGCCCTTTAGGGGCGGATGTAGCTGCCCCTGGTGTACCTGTGGTGCTCTCTCTCTCCTTAGCTGGGCAACACTGCCATTTCCTAGATTGGAGGGGAATGCTTTTTTTGCCTGTGCTTCCCTCCATTGACTTCCCCGTTAGGAAAGACTTGGTCTCCTAACTCAGGTTCTTGAATCTCAGCCTTGCCGAAAGCCCGGCAGTGTGATTCGCCCTTCTCTTGCATTTCCCTGCAGATGCTATTCTGTCCAATTGGGGGGCAGCCGTGAGAAACAGGCGGGTTTGTTTCAGAGGTTCTGAGAGGCAGCTTCTTCTCTGAGCAGTGGAAACGTTTGCTGCCCTTGTGAGCAACGAGATCCTTTGCTTGGCAGCATCTCACATGAGTCTCTCACCTTTGCAGGTGCCAGATATAAGCGATTCAGCCCTCACAGCCATCAGAAAGGTTGCTGCTCAGGCCCTTGCTGGGCCTGGCGTTGTGCTTCCCAAGCGAGCATGTTTGCTTGCTTCTTAGCCTCCAGCTGACCCAGCAAGCAGCTTCTCACTGCGTGTGTGGGAGTGCTGTGCTGCGAGGGTTGGTGAAGGCTGCTCAGGAAGTGATTTGGGACTAACACTTTCCACTGGCTGGTTCCCAGGGAACTCCAGGTTTGCTCTGGCTTGACCTGAGCTGTGTGTGGTGGTGGGAGGGCGTGGCAGAGGCCGTTTCTGCAGAGCTGTGTCCTGGCTGCCTCCTAGCTAAGGGGATGGATCCCTTAAAGGCCTGGCTGATGGAGGCTGTTGTTTGCAGAGGCACTGACATGAGCGTTGGAGGGACGGCAGGGGATGTGGAGGGCTAGGCTGGAGTTTCAAACGGTGGTGGAAAGGTAGAGGAAAGGAGGCTAGTTTCTTCTGCCTGGACACGAGCATGGTCAAGAGCTGGGAGACTGCCTCCGGTGGCAGCATGGAGGGTTTGTCTTGGAAAGCTGCCAAAAGCTTTCTCATGGGAAAGCCAGGGAAAGCCTGGAAGAGTCTGAGAAGGAAGCTCCTGCCCCTCCCAGCACTGCAGGCCTTCACTTGGTCACTGCGTTTCCTACAACAGTCCTCCAGGACCTGGCATATTCTGCATATTGTACTTAGGGATCGGATGGGCTTCCTAGGAGCTCTGTGTGTCCCTAATGAACATAAGCTGCCAAGGACATGCTGCATGGCAATGTGGTGCCCTTCCTTCAGCGTGGAGTCTTTTCCCTATCTCCAGGCTTGAGCTGGTGACTCCCCCCACCAAACGCGCAGTGAGAGCTGTGAAAGAGCTTTGGGAAGAGGAAAGGAGAACAGACAGTCTCGGTGTTGAGAAAGGTAACAGAGCAGCTGATTGCTGCCAGGGTTTTGCACCTTCTCCTTCTGTCCTCCTTGGCAGGACTGCGGAGCCAAGGCTCCAGTGCAGTGCCTTAGATAGTACGAGGCACTAGATGCAGTTCTGCTCACCCATGATGGGAAGTCTCCAGTGCCTCCTGCGGGGGTAAGACCCCGTGGCAGGCCAACAGTCCCAAGTGAAGCTAGGCCCTTTGAGTTAAACTTTCCCAGGGGACTCGTGCCCTAATGTACACGGCAAAGTGCTCTTCCATGGGAGAAGGGGGAGAAGAAGGGAGTCCAAGCTGAGGAGAATCCTTGTGATTCGTTGCTTCTGTCTGGAGCAGAATGGTAATGGAAGGAGTGCCCTCTGTGAGGACCTGTCTCATGGAATCCTAGTATTTTCCTCTGATGGGAAAAGCCACCTAGAGGAGATGGTCAAAAGTCCGGTGATGTGTGCCAAGACTTCCTCGGATGTTCAAAGCAGGCAGCTTGACCCTTTGCTTGCAAGTTTTTCATTCACAATGCCAGACCAATGCTTTTGGGCTGACTGCCTCAGCAGAGAAAATGCAGCCCGTGAGATCCGACGAAGGATCGCAGGCTCTGTTTCCCTCGTGTGAAGTTATGGCCCCAAAGAGTCCCTCTTAGGTCACCAGCATGTCCCTGCGAGCCCCACTGTTCCTGGTGTGGACAGGGTAGAGCAGTAGAAAAGCATTCCCACAGGAAAGGGTGTTTCAGGCTAGAAATGAAGAGCTGGACAGGAGCCAGAGTGAGGGAGAGCCTCAGAGTGCCTTGGAAACATGGCTTCAAAGGAATCCCCTTGAGGCTTCACAGGTCTATCGCTGGCTGGAGCGGTGCTACGCAGTCACTGCTGTACAGATGGCCACCTCGATGGTGCTCTGCAGGGTTTTCTGGTCTGCTGCTTACAGGGGATGTTCCCGCTATGTACATCTCCATTCAAGAAAAGCAGCCTGCTAGAATGGAAAAAGACATGGGGAAGAGAGTCAAGGGGAAGGAGCGTCGTGGCAGGTGAGGTGCTTGGAGCTGTGTGTGAGGGTGAGCCTGTAGCCTTGTTGGTCTTGGAGATGCATGTTTCCCTTGGACATCATGGCCCTAGTGACTCTGAATGCCTTTCATCCCATACCGCAACAACTAGTAATCTCTGGCTGGATGGGCTGCACAGAGCAAGTGGTTGGGAGAGCCTCCTGCTGGCTTCCTGTTTCTGCTGACACTGCTTCCTGGGTGGAGACCCTTGGGAAAGTCAAATCCTGCCCCCCAGACATGGGGGCCTTTCCTCATTCCCCATAGCTGAAAGTAAGCAGGATTGTTTCTACCTGCCAACAGCAGGGCTAGGGCTCTAAGGACATGCTGTGAGGCTGAGGAGAGGGCTGCATGCTCTTGTGAAGCCTTTGCAAGAGGGAGGTGTTTGCCTGACCTTTGGGCCACAACGCGGGCTGTTTCCAGAGGCCAGGGAGTATGCAGTGAGAGGGGACTCAACAGAGAGGAGCTCTTTCTTGGCCTGGAAAGGATGCTGCCTTGCAAGCAGAAGGGCAGTCTCCCTCTTCCTGCCCCCAAGGCCAAGGAGCAGGGGCTGTTCTCACAGTGCCAGATTCACGTAGTGACCTTGAAGCCCTTTCCTTCATGTGAAACCTTCTCTTGGGGCTGGCACAAGCCGAGCGTGGCTACATCCTGGTGTCAGGCATCTCTCTGTGTGCCCAGAGCATCCTGAATGCCGGATCAGAGTTGTGGGCTCTGAGATAAGGGGACTGTGCGTGTGTGTGTGTGTGTGCAGAGTCCGGGAGAGGCGGGAGGGCTCCAGTGAGAGTGAGAGAGAGCCTCTGCTCCTCCTGTCATCAAAGCCTTTCCCAAGTATGTCCCTGGGGCAGGCAAGCTGCAATGAGCAGCGTAGCTGCAGAGGTAGCAGTGCTTGACTCCCTCGATGCCTTTCTCCTTCTTTGAGGCTGGGTGCCCAACTAGAATCCATTTTCCATCCTAAAAGCAGAGTGTTTGGGAGCACTGAGCAGTGGCTAAAGGAATTGGGAGGAGAGGGGGCAACGGTGTGTCTTGGAGCCTGTCACTGTTGCTGTGCCTGCTGTTCTCCTTGCTGCCTGGAGAGAAAGCCTTGGTGTGGGCAGCCTGAGCTTTGCTACTTTTCCTTCCGGCATGTTGTGCAGCCTTGCATGACTTGGCAGGGCATGATCTCCACGTCTGATGAGGTCCTTTGGCTGCCGAAGGAGGTGCCCATCCTGTGAGCACAGGATAGAGGCCCCACTCCCCCTGAGCTCATGCCACCTCCCCGCAGTGTCTGTTTGCAGTGCCTTTCAAGCTGCTGAGGTTGGATGGCCAGCTGCACGTGCTGTGAGTGCAGGCCCTCAGAGGGCAGGGAAGCGAGGTGCTGCTGCTTGGGGCCTTTCCTGTGGCAGCCGGAATTGTGGGAAGGCATCATCCCCTGGGCAGTGGCTGTGCAAGAGCCCTTCCTCTGCGCTCCTTTGAGCTCTGAGTGACCTAGTCCAGGGCTTGCTTTCCAAGATGCCGGTTGTGCTCTGGTTTTGCAACACATCTGTTGCTGCTGCCTTCTCTGTGCACACAGCAGAAGATCCCCGCACGGGGCCCTGTTTCTGGTGGGAAGTTAACTGCTGGGCCTGTGTGGGGTGGAAGCTGGAGAGCTTCTGTTCATGCTCATGTCGATGACGGGGCAGCAGGAAAAAAAGGGTTCTTCAGTCTTGTTCAGATTCACTTCAGGTCTGAATGGGGGGAAGGGGAAGACTCGCGGCAGACAGAGGCCAGCGGAGAGTGTGTGAGGAATACCCTGCCCTTTAGGGGCGGATGTAGCTGCCCCTGGTGTACCTGTGGTGCTCTCTCTCTCCTTAGCTGGGCAACACTGCCCATTTCCTAGATTGGAGGGGAATGCTTTTTTTGCCTGTGCTTCCCTCCATTGACTTCCCCGTTAGGAAAGACTTGGTCTCCTAACTCAGGTTCTTGAATCTCAGCCTTGCCGAAAGCCCGGCAGTGTGATTCGCCCTTCTCTTGCATTTCCCTGCAGATGCTATTCTGTCCAATTGGGGGGCAGCCGTGAGAAACAGGCGGGTTTGTTTCAGAGTTTCTGAGAGGCAGCTTCTTCTCTGAGCAGTGGAAACGTTTGCTGCCCTTGTGAGCAACGAGATCCTTTGCTTGGCAGCATCTCACATGAGTCTCTCACCTTTGCAGGTGCCAGATATAAGCGATTCAGCCCTCACAGCCATCAGAAAGGTTGCTGCTCAGGCCCTTGCTGGGCCTGGCGTTGTGCTTCCCAAGCGAGCATGTTTGCTTGCTTCTTAGCCTCCAGCTGACCCAGCAAGCAGCTTCTCACTGCGTGTGTGGGAGTGCTGTGCTGCGAGGGTTGGTGAAGGCTGCTCAGGAAGTGATTTGGGACTAACACTTTCCACTGGCTGGTTCCCAGGGAACTCCAGGTTTGCTCTGGCTTGACCTGAGCTGTGTGTGGTGGTGGGAGGGCGTGGCAGAGGCCGTTTCTGCAGAGCTGTGTCCTGGCTGCCTCCTAGCTAAGGGGATGGATCCCTTAAAGGCCTGGCTGATGGAGGCTGTTGTTTGCAGAGGCACTGACATGAGCGTTGGAGGGACGGCAGGGGATGTGGAGGGCTAGGCTGGAGTTTCAAACGGTGGTGGAAAGGTAGAGGAAAGGAGGCTAGTTTCTTCTGCCTGGACACGAGCATGGTCAAGAGCTGGGAGACTGCCTCCGGTGGCAGCATGGAGGGTTTGTCTTGGAAAGCTGCCAAAAGCTTTCTCATGGGAAAGCCAGGGAAAGCCTGGAAGAGTCTGAGAAGGAAGCTCCTGCCCCTCCCTGCACTGGAGGCCTTCACTTGGTCACTGCGTTTCCTACAACAGTCCTCCAGGACCTGGCATATTCTGCATATTGTACTTAGGGATCGGATGGGCTTCCTAGGAGCTCTGTGTGTCCCTAATGAACATAAGCTGCCAAGGACATGCTGCATGGCAATGTGGTGCCCTTCCTTCAGCGTGGAGTCTTTTCCCTATCTCCAGGCTTGAGCTGGTGACTCCCCCCACCAAACGCGCAGTGAGAGCTGTGAAAGAGCTTTGGGAAGAGGAAAGGAGAACAGACAGTCTCGGTGTTGAGAAACGTAACAGAGCAGCTGATTGCTGCCAGGGTTTTGCACCTTCTCCTTCTGTCCTCCTTGGCAGGACTGCGGAGCCAAGGCTCCAGTGCAGTGCCTTAGATAGTACGAGGCACTAGATGCAGTTCTGCTCACCCATGATGGGAAGTCTCCAGTGCCTCCTGCGGGGGTAAGACCCCGTGGCAGGCCAACAGTCCCAAGTGAAGCTAGGCCCTTTGAGTTAAACTTTCCCAGGGGACTCGTGCCCTAATGTACACGGCAAAGTGCTCTTCCATGGGAGAAGGGGGAGAAGAAGGGAGTCCAAGCTGAGGAGAATCCTTGTGATTCGTTGCTTCTGTCTGGAGCAGAATGGTAATGGAAGGAGTGCCCTCTGTGAGGACCTGTCTCATGGAATCCTAGTATTTTCCTCTGATGGGAAAAGCCACCTAGAGGAGATGGTCAAAAGTCCGGTGATGTGTGCCAAGACTTCCTCGGATGTTCAAAGCAGGCAGCTTGACCCTTTGCTTGCAAGTTTTTCATTCACAATGCCAGACCAATGCTTTTGGGCTGACTGCCTCAGCAGAGAAAATGCAGCCCGTGAGATCCGACGAAGGATCGCAGGCTCTGTTTCCCTCGTGTGAAGTTATGGCCCCAAAGAGTCCCTCTTAGGTCACCAGCACGTCCCTGCGAGCCCCACTGTTCCTGGTGTGGACAGGGTAGAGCAGTAGAAAAGCATTCCCACAGGAAAGGGTGTTTCAGGCTAGAAATGAAGAGCTGGACAGGAGCCAGAGTGAGGGAGAGCCTCAGAGTGCCTTGGAAACATGGCTTCAAAGGAATCCCCTTGAGGCTTCACAGGTCTATCGCTGGCTGGAGCGGTGCTACGCAGTCACTGCTGTACAGATGGCCACCTCGGTGGTGCTCTGCAGGGTTTTCCGGTCTGCTGCTTACAGGGGATGTTCCCGCCATGTACATCTCCATTCAAGAAAAGCAGCCTGCTAGAATGGAAAAAGACATGGGGAAGAGAGTCAAGGGGAAGGAGCGTTGTGGCAGGTGAGGTGCTTGGAGCTGTGTGTGAGGGTGAGCCTGTAGCCTTGTTGGTCTTGGAGATGCATGTTTCCCTTGGTCATCATGGCCCTAGTGACTCTGAATGCCTTTCATCCCATACCGCAACAACTAGTAATCCCTGGCTGGATGGGCTGCACAGAGCAAGTGGTTGGGAGAGCCTCCTGCTGGCTTCCTGTTTCTGCAGACACTGCTTCCTGGGTGGAGACCCTTGGGAAAGTCAAATCCTGCCCCCCAGACATGGGGGCCTTTCCTCATTCCCCATAGCTGAAAGTAAGCAGGATTGTTTCTACCTGCCAGCAGCAGGGCTAGGGCTCTAAGGACACGCTGTGAGGCTGAGGAGAGGGCTGCATGCTCTTGTGAAGCCTTTGCAAGAGGGAGGTGTTTGCCTGACCTTTGGGCCACAACGCGGGCTCTTTCCAGAGGCCAGGGAGTATGCAGTGAGAGGGGACTCAACAGAGAGGAGCTCTTTCTTGGCCTGGAAAGGATGCTGCCTTGCAAGCAGAAGGGCAGTCCCCCTCTTCCTGCCCCCAAGGCCAAGGAGCAGGGGCTGTTCTCACAGTGCCAGATTCACGTAGTGACCTTGAAGCCCTTTCCTTCATGTGAAACCTTCTCTTGGGGCTGGCACAAGCCGAGCGTGGCTACATCCTGGTGTCAGGCATCTCTCTGTGTGCCCAGAGCATCCTGAATGCCGGATCAGAGTTGTGGGCTCTGAGATAAGGGGACTGTGCGTGTGTGTGTGTGTGTGTGTGTGTTTGTGCGTGCAGAGTCCGGGAGAGGCGGGAGGGCTCCATTGAGAGTGAGAGAGAGCTTCTGCCCCTCCTGTCATCAAAGCCTTTCCCAAGCATGTCCCCGGGGCAGGCAAGCTGCAATGAGCAGCGTAGCTGCAGAGGTAGCAGTGCTTGACTCCCTCGATGCCTTTCTCCTTCTTTGAGGCTGGGTGCCCAACTAGAATCCATTTTCCATCCTAAAAGCAGAGTGTTTGGGAGCACTGAGCAGTGGCTAAAGGAATTGGGAGGAGAGGGGGCAACGGTGTGTCTTGGAGCCTGTCACTGTTGCTGTGCCTGCTGTTCTCCTTGCTGCCTGGAGAGAAAGCCTTGGTGTGGGCAGCCTGAGCTTTGCTACTTTTCCTTCCGGCATGTTGTGCAGCCTTGCATGACTTGGCAGGGCATGATCTCCACGTCTGATGAGGTCCTTTGGCTGCCGAAGGAGGTGCCCATCCTGTGAGCACGGGATAGAGGCCCCACTCCCCCTGGGCTCATGCCACCTCCCCGTGGTGTCTGTTTGCAGTGCCTTTCAAGCTGCTGAGGTTGGATGGCCAGCTGCACGTGCTGTGAGTGCAGGCCCTCAGAGGGCAGGGAAGGGAGGTGCTGCTGCTTGGGGCCTTTCCTGTGGCAGCCGGAATTGTGGGAAAGCATCGTCCCCTGGGCAGTGGCTGTGCAAGAGCCCTTCCTCTGCGCTCCTTTGAGCTCTGAGTGACCTAGTCCAGGGCTTGCTTTCCAAGATGCCGGTTGTGCTCTGGTTTTGCAACACATCTGTTGCTGCTGCCTTCTCTGTGCACAGAGCAGAAGATCCCCGCACAGGGCCCTGTTTCTGGTGGGAAGTTAACTGCTGGGCCTGTGTGGGGTGGAAGCTGGAGAGCTTCTGTTCATGCTCATGTCGATGACGGGGCAGCAGGAAAAAAGGGTTCTTCAGTCTTGTTCAGATTCACTTCAGGTCTGAATGGGGGGAAGGGGAAGACTCGCGGCAGACAGGGGTCAGCGGAGAGTGTGAGGAATACCCTGCCCTTTAGGGGCGGATGTAGCTGCCCCTGGTGTACCTGTGGTGCTCTCTCTCTCCTTAGCTGGGCAACACTGCCCATTTCCTAGATTGGAGGGGAATGCTTTTTTTGCCTGTGCTTCCCTCCATTGACTTCCCCGTTAGGAAAGACTTGGTCTCCTAACTCAGGTTCTTGAATCTCAGCCTTGCCGAAAGCCCGGCAGTGTGATTCGCCCTTCTCTTGCATTTCCCTGCAGATGCTATTCTGTCCAATTGGGGGGCAGCCGTGAGAAACAGGCGGGTTTGTTTCAGAGGTTCTGAGAGGCAGCTTCTTCTCTGAGCAGTGGAAACGTTTGCTGCCCTTGTGAGCAATGAGATCCTTTGCTTGGCAGCATCTCACATGAGTCTCTCACCTTTGCAGGTGCCAGATATAAGCGATTCAGCCCTCACAGCCATCAGAAAGGTTGCTGCTCAGGCCCTTGCTGGGCCTGGCGTTGTGCTTCCCAAGCGAGCATGTTTGCTTGCTTCTTAGCCTCCAGCTGACCCAGCAAGCAGCTTCTCACTGCGTGTGTGGGAGTGCTGTGCTGCGAGGGTTGGTGAAGGCTGCTCAGGAAGTGATTTGGGACTAACACTTTCCACTGGCTGGTTCCCAGGGAACTCCAGGTTTGCTCTGGCTTGACCTGAGCTGTGTGTGGTGGTGGGAGGGCGTGGCAGAGGCCGTTTCTGCAGAGCTGTGTCCTGGCTGCCTCCTAGCTAAGGGGATGGATCCCTTAAAGGCCTGGCTGATGGAGGCTGTTGTTTGCAGAGGCACTGACATGAGCGTTGGAGGGACGGCAGGGGATGTGGAGGGCTAGGCTGGAGTTTCAAACGGTGGTGGAAAGGTAGAGGAAAGGAGGCTAGTTTCTTCTGCCTGGACACGAGCATGGTCAAGAGCTGGGAGACTGCCTCCGGTGGCAGCATGGAGGGTTTGTCTTGGAAAGCTGCCAAAAGCTTTCTCATGGGAAAGCCAGGGAAAGCCTGGAAGAGTCTGAGAAGGAAGCTCCTGCCCCTCCCAGCACTGCAGGCCTTCACTTGGTCACTGCGTTTCCTACAACAGTCCTCCAGGACCTGGCATATTCTGCATATTGTACTTAGGGATCGGATGGGCTTCCTAGGAGCTCTGTGTGTCCCTAATGAACATAAGCTGCCAAGGACATGCTGCATGGCAATGTGGTGCCCTTCCTTCAGCGTGGAGTCTTTTCCCTATCTCCAGGCTTGAGCTGGTGACTCCCCCCACCAAACGCGCAGTGAGAGCTGTGAAAGAGCTTTGGGAAGAGGAAAGGAGAACAGACAGTCTCGGTGTTGAGAAAGGTAACAGAGCAGCTGATTGCTGCCAGGGTTTTGCACCTTCTCCTTCTGTCCTCCTTGGCAGGACTGCGGAGCCAAGGCTCCAGTGCAGTGCCTTAGATAGTACGAGGCACTAGATGCAGTTCTGCTCACCCATGATGGGAAGTCTCCAGTGCCTCCTGCGGGGGTAAGACCCCGTGGCAGGCCAACAGTCCCAAGTGAAGCTAGGCCCTTTGAGTTAAACTTTCCCAGGGGACTCGTGCCCTAATGTACACGGCAAAGTGCTCTTCCATGGGAGAAGGGGGAGAAGAAGGGAGTCCAAGCTGAGGAGAATCCTTGTGATTCGTTGCTTCTGTCTGGAGCAGAATGGTAATGGAAGGAGTGCCCTCTGTGAGGACCTGTCTCATGGAATCCTAGTATTTTCCTCTGATGGGAAAAGCCACCTAGAGGAGATGGTCAAAAGTCCGGTGATGTGTGCCAAGACTTCCTCGGATGTTCAAAGCAGGCAGCTTGACCCTTTGCTTGCAAGTTTTTCATTCACAATGCCAGACCAATGCTTTTGGGCTGACTGCCTCAGCAGAGAAAATGCAGCCCGTGAGATCCGACGAAGGATCGCAGGCTCTGTTTCCCTCGTGTGAAGTTATGGCCCCAAAGAGTCCCTCTTAGGTCACCAGCATGTCCCTGCGAGCCCCACTGTTCCTGGTGTGGACAGGGTAGAGCAGTAGAAAAGCATTCCCACAGGAAAGGGTGTTTCAGGCTAGAAATGAAGAGCTGGACAGGAGCCAGAGTGAGGGAGAGCCTCAGAGTGCCTTGGAAACATGGCTTCAAAGGAATCCCCTTGAGGCTTCACAGGTCTATCGCTGGCTGGAGCGGTGCTACGCAGTCACTGCTGTACAGATGGCCACCTCGATGGTGCTCTGCAGGGTTTTCTGGTCTGCTGCTTACAGGGGATGTTCCCGCTATGTACATCTCCATTCAAGAAAAGCAGCCTGCTAGAATGGAAAAAGACATGGGGAAGAGAGTCAAGGGGAAGGAGCGTCGTGGCAGGTGAGGTGCTTGGAGCTGTGTGTGAGGGTGAGCCTGTAGCCTTGTTGGTCTTGGAGATGCATGTTTCCCTTGGACATCATGGCCCTAGTGACTCTGAATGCCTTTCATCCCATACCGCAACAACTAGTAATCTCTGGCTGGATGGGCTGCACAGAGCAAGTGGTTGGGAGAGCCTCCTGCTGGCTTCCTGTTTCTGCAGACACTGCTTCCTGGGTGGAGACCCTTGGGAAAGTCAAATCCTGCCCCCCAGACATGGGGGCCTTTCCTCATTCCCCATAGCTGAAAGTAAGCAGGATTGTTTCTACCTGCCAACAGCAGGGCTAGGGCTCTAAGGACACGCTGTGAGGCTGAGGAGAGGGCTGCATGCTCTTGTGAAGCCTTTGCAAGAGGGAGGTGTTTGCCTGACCTTTGGGCCACAACGCGGGCTCTTTCCAGAGGCCAGGGAGTATGCAGTGAGAGGGGACTCAACAGAGAGGAGCTCTTTCTTGGCCTGGAAAGGATGCTGCCTTGCAAGCAGAAGGGCAGTCTCCCTCTTCCTGCCCCCAAGGCCAAGGAGCAGGGGCTGTTCTCACAGTGCCAGATTCACGTAGTGACCTTGAAGCCCTTTCCTTCATGTGAAACCTTCTCTTGGGGCTGGCACAAGCTGAGCGTGGCTACATCCTGGTGTCAGGCATCTCTCTGTGTGCCCAGAGCATCCTGAATGCCGGATCAGAGTTGTGGGCTCTGAGATAAGGGGACTGTGCGTGTGTGTGTGTGTGTGCAGAGTCCGGGAGAGGCGGGAGGGCTCCAGTGAGAGTGAGAGAGAGCCTCTGCTCCTCCTGTCATCAAAGCCTTTCCCAAGTATGTCCCTGGGGCAGGCAAGCTGCAATGAGCAGCGTAGCTGCAGAGGTAGCAGTGCTTGACTCCCTCGATGCCTTTCTCCTTCTTTGAGGCTGGGTGCCCAACTAGAATCCCAATCCATTTTCCATCCTAAAAGCAGAGTGTTTGGGAGCACTGAGCAGTGGCTAAAGGAATTGGGAGGAGAGGGGGCAACGGTGTGTCTTGGAGCCTGTCACTGTTGCTGTGCCTGCTGTTCTCCTTGCTGCCTGGAGAGAAAGCCTTGGTGTGGGCAGCCTGAGCTTTGCTACTTTTCCTTCCGGCATGTTGTGCAGCCTTGCATGACTTGGCAGGGCATGATCTCCACGTCTGATGAGGTCCTTTGGCTGCCGAAGGAGGTGCCCATCCTGTGAGCACGGGATAGAGGCCCCACTCCCCCTGAGCTCATGCCACCTCCCCGCGGTGTCTGTTTGCAGTGCCTTTCAAGCTGCTGAGGTTGGATGGCCAGCTGCACGTGCTGTGAGTGCAGGCCCTCAGAGGGCAGGGAAGGGAGGTGCTGCTGCTTGGGGCCTTTCCTGTGGCAGCCGGAATTGTGGGAAGGCATCGTCCCCTGGGCAGTGGCTGTGCAAGAGCCCTTCCTCTGCGCTCCTTTGAGCTCTGAGTGACCTAGTCCAGGGCTTGCTTTCCAAGATGCCGGTTGTGCTCTGGTTTTGCAACACATCTGTTGCTGCTGCCTTCTCTGTGCACACAGCAGAAGATCCCCGCACGGGGCCCTGTTTCTGGTGGGAAGTTAACTGCTGGGCCTGTGTGGGGTGGAAGCTGGAGAGCTTCTGTTCATGCTCATGTCGATGACGGGGCAGCAGGAAAAAAAGGGTTCTTCAGTCTTGTTCAGATTCACTTCAGGTCTGAATGGGGGGAAGGGGAAGACTCGCGGCAGACAGAGGCCAGCGGAGAGTGTGTGAGGAATACCCTGCCCTTTAGGGGCGGATGTAGCTGCCCCTGGTGTACCTGTGGTGCTCTCTCTCTCCTTAGCTGGGCAACACTGCCCATTTCCTAGATTGGAGGGGAATGCTTTTTTTGCCTGTGCTTCCCTCCATTGACTTCCCCGTTAGGAAAGACTTGGTCTCCTAACTCAGGTTCTTGAATCTCAGCCTTGCCGAAAGCCCGGCAGTGTGATTCGCCCTTCTCTTGCATTTCCCTGCAGATGCTATTCTGTCCAATTGGGGGGCAGCCGTGAGAAACAGGCGGGTTTGTTTCAGAGGTTCTGAGAGGCAGCTTCTTCTCTGAGCAGTGGAAACGTTTGCTGCCCTTGTGAGCAACGAGATCCTTTGCTTGGCAGCATCTCACATGAGTCTCTCACCTTTGCAGGTGCCAGATATAAGCGATTCAGCCCTCACAGCCATCAGAAAGGTTGCTGCTCAGGCCCTTGCTGGGCCTGGCGTTGTGCTTCCCAAGCGAGCATGTTTGCTTGCTTCTTAGCCTCCAGCTGACCCAGCAAGCAGCTTCTCACTGCGTGTGTGGGAGTGCTGTGCTGCGAGGGTTGGTGAAGGCTGCTCAGGAAGTGATTTGGGACTAACACTTTCCACTGGCTGGTTCCCAGGGAACTCCAGGTTTGCTCTGGCTTGACCTGAGCTGTGTGTGGTGGTGGGAGGGCGTGGCAGAGGCCGTTTCTGCAGAGCTGTGTCCTGGCTGCCTCCTAGCTAAGGGGATGGATCCCTTAAAGGCCTGGCTGATGGAGGCTGTTGTTTGCAGAGGCACTGACATGAGCGTTGGAGGGACGGCAGGGGATGTGGAGGGCTAGGCTGGAGTTTCAAACGGTGGTGGAAAGGTAGAGGAAAGGAGGCTAGTTTCTTCTGCCTGGACACGAGCATGGTCAAGAGCTGGGAGACTGCCTCCGGTGGCAGCATGGAGGGTTTGTCTTGGAAAGCTGCCAAAAGCTTTCTCATGGGAAAGCCAGGGAAAGCCTGGAAGAGTCTGAGAAGGAAGCTCCTGCCCCTCCCAGCACTGGAGGCCTTCACTTGGTCACTGCGTTTCCTACAACAGTCCTCCAGGACCTGGCATATTCTGCATATTGTACTTAGGGATCGGATGGGCTTCCTAGGAGCTCTGTGTGTCCCTAATGAACATAAGCTGCCAAGGACATGCTGCATGGCAATGTGGTGCCCTTCCTTCAGCGTGGAGTCTTTTCCCTATCTCCAGGCTTGAGCTGGTGACTCCCCCCACCAAACGCGCAGTGAGAGCTGTGAAAGAGCTTTGGGAAGAGGAAAGGAGAACAGACAGTCTCGGTGTTGAGAAAGGTAACAGAGCAGCTGATTGCTGCCAGGGTTTTGCACCTTCTCCTTCTGTCCTCCTTGGCAGGACTGCGGAGCCAAGGCTCCAGTGCAGTGCCTTAGATAGTACGAGGCACTAGATGCAGTTCTGCTCACCCATGATGGGAAGTCTCCAGTGCCTCCTGCGGGGGTAAGACCCCGTGGCAGGCCAACAGTCCCAAGTGAAGCTAGGCCCTTTGAGTTAAACTTTCCCAGGGGACTCGTGCCCTAATGTACACGGCAAAGTGCTCTTCCATGGGAGAAGGGGGAGAAGAAGGGAGTCCAAGCTGAGGAGAATCCTTGTGATTCGTTGCTTCTGTCTGGAGCAGAATGGTAATGGAAGGAGTGCCCTCTGTGAGGACCTGTCTCATGGAATCCTAGTATTTTCCTCTGATGGGAAAAGCCACCTAGAGGAGATGGTCAAAAGTCCGGTGATGTGTGCCAAGACTTCCTCGGATGTTCAAAGCAGGCAGCTTGACCCTTTGCTTGCAAGTTTTTCATTCACAATGCCAGACCAATGCTTTTGGGCTGACTGCCTCAGCAGAGAAAATGCAGCCCGTGAGATCCGACGAAGGATCGCAGGCTCTGTTTCCCTCGTGTGAAGTTATGGCCCCAAAGAGTCCCTCTTAGGTCACCAGCATGTCCCTGCGAGCCCCACTGTTCCTGGTGTGGACAGGGTAGAGCAGTAGAAAAGCATTCCCACAGGAAAGGGTGTTTCAGGCTAGAAATGAAGAGCTGGACAGGAGCCAGAGTGAGGGAGAGCCTCAGAGTGCCTTGGAAACATGGCTTCAAAGGAATCCCCTTGAGGCTTCACAGGTCTATCGCTGGCTGGAGCGGTGCTACGCAGTCACTGCTGTACAGATGGCCACCTCGATGGTGCTCTGCAGGGTTTTCTGGTCTGCTGCTTACAGGGGATGTTCCCGCTATGTACATCTCCATTCAAGAAAAGCAGCCTGCTAGAATGGAAAAAGACATGGGGAAGAGAGTCAAGGGGAAGGAGCGTCGTGGCAGGTGAGGTGCTTGGAGCTGTGTGTGAGGGTGAGCCTGTAGCCTTGTTGGTCTTGGAGATGCATGTTTCCCTTGGACATCATGGCCCTAGTGACTCTGAATGCCTTTCATCCCATACCGCAACAACTAGTAATCTCTGGCTGGATGGGCTGCACAGAGCAAGTGGTTGGGAGAGCCTCCTGCTGGCTTCCTGTTTCTGCTGACACTGCTTCCTGGGTGGAGACCCTTGGGAAAGTCAAATCCTGCCCCCCAGACATGGGGGCCTTTCCTCATTCCCCATAGCTGAAAGTAAGCAGGATTGTTTCTACCTGCCAACAGCAGGGCTAGGGCTCTAAGGACACGCTGTGAGGCTGAGGAGAGGGCTGCATGCTCTTGTGAAGCCTTTGCAAGAGGGAGGTGTTTGCCTGACCTTTGGGCCACAACGCGGGCTCTTTCCAGAGGCCAGGGAGTATGCAGTGAGAGGGGACTCAACAGAGAGGAGCTCTTTCTTGGCCTGGAAAGGATGCTGCCTTGCAAGCAGAAGGGCAGTCTCCCTCTTCCTGCCCCCAAGGCCAAGGAGCAGGGGCTGTTCTCACAGTGCCAGATTCACGTAGTGACCTTGAAGCCCTTTCCTTCATGTGAAACCTTCTCTTGGGGCTGGCACAAGCCGAGCGTGGCTACATCCTGGTGTCAGGCATCTCTCTGTGTGCCCAGAGCATCCTGAATGCCGGATCAGAGTTGTGGGCTCTGAGATAAGGGGACTGTGCGTGTGTGTGTGTGTGTGTGCAGAGTCCGGGAGAGGCGGGAGGGCTCCAGTGAGAGTGAGAGAGAGCCTCTGCTCCTCCTGTCATCAAAGCCTTTCCCAAGCATGTCCCTGGGGCAGGCAAGCTGCAATGAGCAGCGTAGCTGCAGAGGTAGCAGTGCTTGACTCCCTCGATGCCTTTCTCCTTCTTTGAGGCTGGGTGCCCAACTAGAATCCCAATCCATTTTCCATCCTAAAAGCAGAGTGTTTGGGAGCACTGAGCAGTGGCTAAAGGAATTGGGAGGAGAGGGGGCAACGGTGTGTCTTGGAGCCTGTCACTGTTGCTGTGCCTGCTGTTCTCCTTGCTGCCTGGAGAGAAAGCCTTGGTGTGGGCAGCCTGAGCTTTGCTACTTTTCCTTCCGGCATGTTGTGCAGCCTTGCATGACTTGGCAGGGCATGATCTCCACGTCTGATGAGGTCCTTTGGCTGCCGAAGGAGGTGCCCATCCTGTGAGCACGGGATAGAGGCCCCACTCCCCCTGAGCTCATGCCACCTCCCCGCGGTGTCTGTTTGCAGTGCCTTTCAAGCTGCTGAGGTTGGATGGCCAGCTGCACGTGCTGTGAGTGCAGGCCCTCAGAGGGCAGGGAAGGGAGGTGCTGCTGCTTGGGGCCTTTCCTGTGGCAGCCGGAATTGTGGGAAGGCATCGTCCCCTGGGCAGTGGCTGTGCAAGAGCCCTTCCTCTGCGCTCCTTTGAGCTCTGAGTGACCTAGTCCAGGGCTTGCTTTCCAAGATGCCGGTTGTGCTCTGGTTTTGCAACACATCTGTTGCTGCTGCCTTCTCTGTGCACACAGCAGAAGATCCCCGCACGGGGCCCTGTTTCTGGTGGGAAGTTAACTGCTGGGCCTGTGTGGGGTGGAAGCTGGAGAGCTTCTGTTCATGCTCATGTCGATGACGGGGCAGCAGGAAAAAAAGGGTTCTTCAGTCTTGTTCAGATTCACTTCAGGTCTGAATGGGGGGAAGGGGAAGACTCGCGGCAGACAGAGGCCAGCGGAGAGTGTGTGAGGAATACCCTGCCCTTTAGGGGCGGATGTAGCTGCCCCTGGTGTACCTGTGGTGCTCTCTCTCTCCTTAGCTGGGCAACACTGCCCATTTCCTAGATTGGAGGGGAATGCTTTTTTTGCCTGTGCTTCCCTCCATTGACTTCCCCGTTAGGAAAGACTTGGTCTCCTAACTCAGGTTCTTGAATCTCAGCCTTGCCGAAAGCCCGGCAGTGTGATTCGCCCTTCTCTTGCATTTCCCTGCAGATGCTATTCTGTCCAATTGGGGGGCAGCCGTGAGAAACAGGCGGGTTTGTTTCAGAGGTTCTGAGAGGCAGCTTCTTCTCTGAGCAGTGGAAACGTTTGCTGCCCTTGTGAGCAACGAGATCCTTTGCTTGGCAGCATCTCACATGAGTCTCTCACCTTTGCAGGTGCCAGATATAAGCGATTCAGCCCTCACAGCCATCAGAAAGGTTGCTGCTCAGGCCCTTGCTGGGCCTGGCGTTGTGCTTCCCAAGCGAGCATGTTTGCTTGCTTCTTAGCCTCCAGCTGACCCAGCAAGCAGCTTCTCACTGCGTGTGTGGGAGTGCTGTGCTGCGAGGGTTGGTGAAGGCTGCTCAGGAAGTGATTTGGGACTAACACTTTCCACTGGCTGGTTCCCAGGGAACTCCAGGTTTGCTCTGGCTTGACCTGAGCTGTGTGTGGTGGTGGGAGGGCGTGGCAGAGGCCGTTTCTGCAGAGCTGTGTCCTGGCTGCCTCCTAGCTAAGGGGATGGATCCCTTAAAGGCCTGGCTGATGGAGGCTGTTGTTTGCAGAGGCACTGACATGAGCGTTGGAGGGACGGCAGGGGATGTGGAGGGCTAGGCTGGAGTTTCAAACGGTGGTGGAAAGGTAGAGGAAAGGAGGCTAGTTTCTTCTGCCTGGACACGAGCATGGTCAAGAGCTGGGAGACTGCCTCCGGTGGCAGCATGGAGGGTTTGTCTTGGAAAGCTGCCAAAAGCTTTCTCATGGGAAAGCCAGGGAAAGCCTGGAAGAGTCTGAGAAGGAAGCTCCTGCCCCTCCCAGCACTGGAGGCCTTCACTTGGTCACTGCGTTTCCTACAACAGTCCTCCAGGACCTGGCATATTCTGCATATTGTACTTAGGGATCGGATGGGCTTCCTAGGAGCTCTGTGTGTCCCTAATGAACATAAGCTGCCAAGGACATGCTGCATGGCAATGTGGTGCCCTTCCTTCAGCGTGGAGTCTTTTCCCTATCTCCAGGCTTGAGCTGGTGACTCCCCCCACCAAACGCGCAGTGAGAGCTGTGAAAGAGCTTTGGGAAGAGGAAAGGAGAACAGACAGTCTCGGTGTTGAGAAAGGTAACAGAGCAGCTGATTGCTGCCAGGGTTTTGCACCTTCTCCTTCTGTCCTCCTTGGCAGGACTGCGGAGCCAAGGCTCCAGTGCAGTGCCTTAGATAGTACGAGGCACTAGATGCAGTTCTGCTCACCCATGATGGGAAGTCTCCAGTGCCTCCTGCGGGGGTAAGACCCCGTGGCAGGCCAACAGTCCCAAGTGAAGCTAGGCCCTTTGAGTTAAACTTTCCCAGGGGACTCGTGCCCTAATGTACACGGCAAAGTGCTCTTCCATGGGAGAAGGGGGAGAAGAAGGGAGTCCAAGCTGAGGAGAATCCTTGTGATTCGTTGCTTCTGTCTGGAGCAGAATGGTAATGGAAGGAGTGCCCTCTGTGAGGACCTGTCTCATGGAATCCTAGTATTTTCCTCTGATGGGAAAAGCCACCTAGAGGAGATGGTCAAAAGTCCGGTGATGTGTGCCAAGACTTCCTCGGATGTTCAAAGCAGGCAGCTTGACCCTTTGCTTGCAAGTTTTTCATTCACAATGCCAGACCAATGCTTTTGGGCTGACTGCCTCAGCAGAGAAAATGCAGCCCGTGAGATCCGACGAAGGATCGCAGGCTCTGTTTCCCTCGTGTGAAGTTATGGCCCCAAAGAGTCCCTCTTAGGTCACCAGCATGTCCCTGCGAGCCCCACTGTTCCTGGTGTGGACAGGGTAGAGCAGTAGAAAAGCATTCCCACAGGAAAGGGTGTTTCAGGCTAGAAATGAAGAGCTGGACAGGAGCCAGAGTGAGGGAGAGCCTCAGAGTGCCTTGGAAACATGGCTTCAAAGGAATCCCCTTGAGGCTTCACAGGTCTATCGCTGGCTGGAGCGGTGCTACGCAGTCACTGCTGTACAGATGGCCACCTCGATGGTGCTCTGCAGGGTTTTCTGGTCTGCTGCTTACAGGGGATGTTCCCGCTATGTACATCTCCATTCAAGAAAAGCAGCCTGCTAGAATGGAAAAAGACATGGGGAAGAGAGTCAAGGGGAAGGAGCGTCGTGGCAGGTGAGGTGCTTGGAGCTGTGTGTGAGGGTGAGCCTGTAGCCTTGTTGGTCTTGGAGATGCATGTTTCCCTTGGACATCATGGCCCTAGTGACTCTGAATGCCTTTCATCCCATACCGCAACAACTAGTAATCTCTGGCTGGATGGGCTGCACAGAGCAAGTGGTTGGGAGAGCCTCCTGCTGGCTTCCTGTTTCTGCAGACACTGCTTCCTGGGTGGAGACCCTTGGGAAAGTCAAATCCTGCCCCCCAGACATGGGGGCCTTTCCTCATTCCCCATAGCTGAAAGTAAGCAGGATTGTTTCTACCTGCCAACAGCAGGGCTAGGGCTCTAAGGACACGCTGTGAGGCTGAGGAGAGGGCTGCATGCTCTTGTGAAGCCTTTGCAAGAGGGAGGTGTTTGCCTGACCTTTGGGCCACAACGCGGGCTCTTTCCAGAGGCCAGGGAGTATGCAGTGAGAGGGGACTCAACAGAGAGGAGCTCTTTCTTGGCCTGGAAAGGATGCTGCCTTGCAAGCAGAAGGGCAGTCTCCCTCTTCCTGCCCCCAAGGCCAAGGAGCAGGGGCTGTTCTCACAGTGCCAGATTCACGTAGTGACCTTGAAGCCCTTTCCTTCATGTGAAACCTTCTCTTGGGGCTGGCACAAGCCGAGCGTGGCTACATCCTGGTGTCAGGCATCTCTCTGTGTGCCCAGAGCATCCTGAATGCCGGATCAGAGTTGTGGGCTCTGAGATAAGGGGACTGTGCGTGTGTGTGTGTGTGTGTGCAGAGTCCGGGAGAGGCGGGAGGGCTCCAGTGAGAGTGAGAGAGAGCCTCTGCTCCTCCTGTCATCAAAGCCTTTCCCAAGTATGTCCCTGGGGCAGGCAAGCTGCAATGAGCAGCGTAGCTGCAGAGGTAGCAGTGCTTGACTCCCTCGATGCCTTTCTCCTTCTTTGAGGCTGGGTGCCCAACTAGAATCCCAATCCATTTTCCATCCTAAAAGCAGAGTGTTTGGGAGCACTGAGCAGTGGCTAAAGGAATTGGGAGGAGAGGGGGCAACGGTGTGTCTTGGAGCCTGTCACTGTTGCTGTGCCTGCTGTTCTCCTTGCTGCCTGGAGAGAAAGCCTTGGTGTGGGCAGCCTGAGCTTTGCTACTTTTCCTTCCGGCATGTTGTGCAGCCTTGCATGACTTGGCAGGGCATGATCTCCACGTCTGATGAGGTCCTTTGGCTGCCGAAGGAGGTGCCCATCCTGTGAGCACGGGATAGAGGCCCCACTCCCCCTGAGCTCATGCCACCTCCCCGCGGTGTCTGTTTGCAGTGCCTTTCAAGCTGCTGAGGTTGGATGGCCAGCTGCACGTGCTGTGAGTGCAGGCCCTCAGAGGGCAGGGAAGGGAGGTGCTGCTGCTTGGGGCCTTTCCTGTGGCAGCCGGAATTGTGGGAAGGCATCGTCCCCTGGGCAGTGGCTGTGCAAGAGCCCTTCCTCTGCGCTCCTTTGAGCTCTGAGTGACCTAGTCCAGGGCTTGCTTTCCAAGATGCCGGTTGTGCTCTGGTTTTGCAACACATCTGTTGCTGCTGCCTTCTCTGTGCACACAGCAGAAGATCCCCGCACGGGGCCCTGTTTCTGGTGGGAAGTTAACTGCTGGGCCTGTGTGGGGTGGAAGCTGGAGAGCTTCTGTTCATGCTCATGTCGATGACGGGGCAGCAGGAAAAAAAGGGTTCTTCAGTCTTGTTCAGATTCACTTCAGGTCTGAATGGGGGGAAGGGGAAGACTCGCGGCAGACAGAGGCCAGCGGAGAGTGTGTGAGGAATACCCTGCCCTTTAGGGGCGGATGTAGCTGCCCCTGGTGTACCTGTGGTGCTCTCTCTCTCCTTAGCTGGGCAACACTGCCCATTTCCTAGATTGGAGGGGAATGCTTTTTTTGCCTGTGCTTCCCTCCATTGACTTCCCCGTTAGGAAAGACTTGGTCTCCTAACTCAGGTTCTTGAATCTCAGCCTTGCCGAAAGCCCGGCAGTGTGATTCGCCCTTCTCTTGCATTTCCCTGCAGATGCTATTCTGTCCAATTGGGGGGCAGCCGTGAGAAACAGGCGGGTTTGTTTCAGAGGTTCTGAGAGGCAGCTTCTTCTCTGAGCAGTGGAAACGTTTGCTGCCCTTGTGAGCAACGAGATCCTTTGCTTGGCAGCATCTCACATGAGTCTCTCACCTTTGCAGGTGCCAGATATAAGCGATTCAGCCCTCACAGCCATCAGAAAGGTTGCTGCTCAGGCCCTTGCTGGGCCTGGCGTTGTGCTTCCCAAGCGAGCATGTTTGCTTGCTTCTTAGCCTCCAGCTGACCCAGCAAGCAGCTTCTCACTGCGTGTGTGGGAGTGCTGTGCTGCGAGGGTTGGTGAAGGCTGCTCAGGAAGTGATTTGGGACTAACACTTTCCACTGGCTGGTTCCCAGGGAACTCCAGGTTTGCTCTGGCTTGACCTGAGCTGTGTGTGGTGGTGGGAGGGCGTGGCAGAGGCCGTTTCTGCAGAGCTGTGTCCTGGCTGCCTCCTAGCTAAGGGGATGGATCCCTTAAAGGCCTGGCTGATGGAGGCTGTTGTTTGCAGAGGCACTGACATGAGCGTTGGAGGGACGGCAGGGGATGTGGAGGGCTAGGCTGGAGTTTCAAACGGTGGTGGAAAGGTAGAGGAAAGGAGGCTAGTTTCTTCTGCCTGGACACGAGCATGGTCAAGAGCTGGGAGACTGCCTCCGGTGGCAGCATGGAGGGTTTGTCTTAGAAAGCTGCCAAAAGCTTTCTCATGGGAAAGCCAGGGAAAGCCTGGAAGAGTCTGAGAAGGAAGCTCCTGCCCCTCCCAGCACTGCAGGCCTTCACTTGGTCACTGCGTTTCCTACAACAGTCCTCCAGGACCTGGCATATTCTGCATATTGTACTTAGGGATCGGATGGGCTTCCTAGGAGCTCTGTGTGTCCCTAATGAACATAAGCTGCCAAGGACATGCTGCATGGCAATGTGGTGCCCTTCCTTCAGCGTGGAGTCTTTTCCCTATCTCCAGGCTTGAGCTGGTGACTCCCCCCACCAAACGCGCAGTGAGAGCTGTGAAAGAGCTTTGGGAAGAGGAAAGGAGAACAGACAGTCTCGGTGTTGAGAAAGGTAACAGAGCAGCTGATTGCTGCCAGGGTTTTGCACCTTCTCCTTCTGTCCTCCTTGGCAGGACTGCGGAGCCAAGGCTCCAGTGCAGTGCCTTAGATAGTACGAGGCACTAGATGCAGTTCTGCTCACCCATGATGGGAAGTCTCCAGTGCCTCCTGCGGGGGTAAGACCCCGTGGCAGGCCAACAGTCCCAAGTGAAGCTAGGCCCTTTGAGTTAAACTTTCCCAGGGGACTCGTGCCCTAATGTACACGGCAAAGTGCTCTTCCATGGGAGAAGGGGGAGAAGAAGGGAGTCCAAGCTGAGGAGAATCCTTGTGATTCGTTGCTTCTGTCTGGAGCAGAATGGTAATGGAAGGAGTGCCCTCTGTGAGGACCTGTCTCATGGAATCCTAGTATTTTCCTCTGATGGGAAAAGCCACCTAGAGGAGATGGTCAAAAGTCCGGTGATGTGTGCCAAGACTTCCTCGGATGTTCAAAGCAGGCAGCTTGACCC
This sequence comes from Rhea pennata, assembly GCF_028389875.1. Classification (NCBI taxonomy): domain Eukaryota; kingdom Metazoa; phylum Chordata; class Aves; order Rheiformes; family Rheidae; genus Rhea; species Rhea pennata. The sequence goes on from NW_026907677.1 coordinate 2,362,479, forward strand.
TTTGCTTGCAAGTTTTTCATTCACAATGCCAGACCAATGCTTTTGGGCTGACTGCCTCAGCAGAGAAAATGCAGCCCGTGAGATCCGACGAAGGATCGCAGGCTCTGTTTCCCTCGTGTGAAGTTATGGCCCCAAAGAGTCCCTCTTAGGTCACCAGCATGTCCCTGCGAGCCCCACTGTTCCTGGTGTGGACAGGGTAGAGCAGTAGAAAAGCATTCCCACAGGAAAGGGTGTTTCAGGCTAGAAATGAAGAGCTGGACAGGAGCCAGAGTGAGGGAGAGCCTCAGAGTGCCTTGGAAACATGGCTTCAAAGGAATCCCCTTGAGGCTTCACAGGTCTATCGCTGGCTGGAGCGGTGCTACGCAGTCACTGCTGTACAGATGGCCACCTCGATGGTGCTCTGCAGGGTTTTCTGGTCTGCTGCTTACAGGGGATGTTCCCGCTATGTACATCTCCATTCAAGAAAAGCAGCCTGCTAGAATGGAAAAAGACATGGGGAAGAGAGTCAAGGGGAAGGAGCGTCGTGGCAGGTGAGGTGCTTGGAGCTGTGTGTGAGGGTGAGCCTGTAGCCTTGTTGGTCTTGGAGATGCATGTTTCCCTTGGACATCATGGCCCTAGTGACTCTGAATGCCTTTCATCCCATACCGCAACAACTAGTAATCTCTGGCTGGATGGGCTGCACAGAGCAAGTGGTTGGGAGAGCCTCCTGCTGGCTTCCTGTTTCTGCAGACACTGCTTCCTGGGTGGAGACCCTTGGGAAAGTCAAATCCTGCCCCCCAGACATGGGGGCCTTTCCTCATTCCCCATAGCTGAAAGTAAGCAGGATTGTTTCTACCTGCCAACAGCAGGGCTAGGGCTCTAAGGACACGCTGTGAGGCTGAGGAGAGGGCTGCATGCTCTTGTGAAGCCTTTGCAAGAGGGAGGTGTTTGCCTGACCTTTGGGCCACAACGCGGGCTCTTTCCAGAGGCCAGGGAGTATGCAGTGAGAGGGGACTCAACAGAGAGGAGCTCTTTCTTGGCCTGGAAAGGATGCTGCCTTGCAAGCAGAAGGGCAGTCTCCCTCTTCCTGCCCCCAAGGCCAAGGAGCAGGGGCTGTTCTCACAGTGCCAGATTCACGTAGTGACCTTGAAGCCCTTTCCTTCATGTGAAACCTTCTCTTGGGGCTGGCACAAGCCGAGCGTGGCTACATCCTGGTGTCAGGCATCTCTCTGTGTGCCCAGAGCATCCTGAATGCCGGATCAGAGTTGTGGGCTCTGAGATAAGGGGACTGTGCGTGTGTGTGTGTGTGTGCAGAGTCCGGGAGAGGCGGGAGGGCTCCAGTGAGAGTGAGAGAGAGCCTCTGCTCCTCCTGTCATCAAAGCCTTTCCCAAGTATGTCCCTGGGGCAGGCAAGCTGCAATGAGCAGCGTAGCTGCAGAGGTAGCAGTGCTTGACTCCCTCGATGCCTTTCTCCTTCTTTGAGGCTGGGTGCCCAACTAGAATCCCAATCCATTTTCCATCCTAAAAGCAGAGTGTTTGGGAGCACTGAGCAGTGGCTAAAGGAATTGGGAGGAGAGGGGGCAACGGTGTGTCTTGGAGCCTGTCACTGTTGCTGTGCCTGCTGTTCTCCTTGCTGCCTGGAGAGAAAGCCTTGGTGTGGGCAGCCTGAGCTTTGCTACTTTTCCTTCCGGCATGTTGTGCAGCCTTGCATGACTTGGCAGGGCATGATCTCCACGTCTGATGAGGTCCTTTGGCTGCCGAAGGAGGTGCCCATCCTGTGAGCACGGGATAGAGGCCCCACTCCCCCTGAGCTCATGCCACCTCCCCGCGGTGTCTGTTTGCAGTGCCTTTCAAGCTGCTGAGGTTGGATGGCCAGCTGCACGTGCTGTGAGTGCAGGCCCTCAGAGGGCAGGGAAGCGAGGTGCTGCTGCTTGGGGCCTTTCCTGTGGCAGCCGGAATTGTGGGAAGGCATCGTCCCCTGGGCAGTGGCTGTGCAAGAGCCCTTCCTCTGCGCTCCTTTGAGCTCTGAGTGACCTAGTCCAGGGCTTGCTTTCCAAGATGCCGGTTGTGCTCTGGTTTTGCAACACATCTGTTGCTGCTGCCTTCTCTGTGCACACAGCAGAAGATCCCCGCACGGGGCCCTGTTTCTGGTGGGAAGTTAACTGCTGGGCCTGTGTGGGGTGGAAGCTGGAGAGCTTCTGTTCATGCTCATGTCGATGACGGGGCAGCAGGAAAAAAAGGGTTCTTCAGTCTTGTTCAGATTCACTTCAGGTCTGAATGGGGGGAAGGGGAAGACTCGCGGCAGACAGAGGCCAGCGGAGAGTGTGTGAGGAATACCCTGCCCTTTAGGGGCGGATGTAGCTGCCCCTGGTGTACCTGTGGTGCTCTCTCTCTCCTTAGCTGGGCAACACTGCCCATTTCCTAGATTGGAGGGGAATGCTTTTTTTGCCTGTGCTTCCCTCCATTGACTTCCCCGTTAGGAAAGACTTGGTCTCCTAACTCAGGTTCTTGAATCTCAGCCTTGCCGAAAGCCCGGCAGTGTGATTCGCCCTTCTCTTGCATTTCCCTGCAGATGCTATTCTGTCCAATTGGGGGGCAGCCGTGAGAAACAGGCGGGTTTGTTTCAGAGGTTCTGAGAGGCAGCTTCTTCTCTGAGCAGTGGAAACGTTTGCTGCCCTTGTGAGCAACGAGATCCTTTGCTTGGCAGCATCTCACATGAGTCTCTCACCTTTGCAGGTGCCAGATATAAGCGATTCAGCCCTCACAGCCATCAGAAAGGTTGCTGCTCAGGCCCTTGCTGGGCCTGGCGTTGTGCTTCCCAAGCGAGCATGTTTGCTTGCTTCTTAGCCTCCAGCTGACCCAGCAAGCAGCTTCTCACTGCGTGTGTGGGAGTGCTGTGCTGCGAGGGTTGGTGAAGGCTGCTCAGGAAGTGATTTGGGACTAACACTTTCCACTGGCTGGTTCCCAGGGAACTCCAGGTTTGCTCTGGCTTGACCTGAGCTGTGTGTCGTGGTGGGAGGGCGTGGCAGAGGCCGTTTCTGCAGAGCTGTGTCCTGGCTGCCTCCTAGCTAAGGGGATGGATCCCTTAAAGGCCTGGCTGATGGAGGCTGTTGTTTGCAGAGGCACTGACATGAGCGTTGGAGGGACGGCAGGGGATGTGGAGGGCTAGGCTGGAGTTTCAAACGGTGGTGGAAAGGTAGAGGAAAGGAGGCTAGTTTCTTCTGCCTGGACACGAGCATGGTCAAGAGCTGGGAGACTGCCTCCGGTGGCAGCATGGAGGGTTTGTCTTAGAAAGCTGCCAAAAGCTTTCTCATGGGAAAGCCAGGGAAAGCCTGGAAGAGTCTGAGAAGGAAGCTCCTGCCCCTCCCAGCACTGCAGGCCTTCACTTGGTCACTGCGTTTCCTACAACAGTCCTCCAGGACCTGGCATATTCTGCATATTGTACTTAGGGATCGGATGGGCTTCCTAGGAGCTCTGTGTGTCCCTAATGAACATAAGCTGCCAAGGACATGCTGCATGGCAATGTGGTGCCCTTCCTTCAGCGTGGAGTCTTTTCCCTATCTCCAGGCTTGAGCTGGTGACTCCCCCCACCAAACGCGCAGTGAGAGCTGTGAAAGAGCTTTGGGAAGAGGAAAGGAGAACAGACAGTCTCGGTGTTGAGAAAGGTAACAGAGCAGCTGATTGCTGCCAGGGTTTTGCACCTTCTCCTTCTGTCCTCCTTGGCAGGACTGCGGAGCCAAGGCTCCAGTGCAGTGCCTTAGATAGTACGAGGCACTAGATGCAGTTCTGCTCACCCATGATGGGAAGTCTCCAGTGCCTCCTGCGGGGGTAAGACCCCGTGGCAGGCCAACAGTCCCAAGTGAAGCTAGGCCCTTTGAGTTAAACTTTCCCAGGGGACTCGTGCCCTAATGTACACGGCAAAGTGCTCTTCCATGGGAGAAGGGGGAGAAGAAGGGAGTCCAAGCTGAGGAGAATCCTTGTGATTCGTTGCTTCTGTCTGGAGCAGAATGGTAATGGAAGGAGTGCCCTCTGTGAGGACCTGTCTCATGGAATCCTAGTATTTTCCTCTGATGGGAAAAGCCACCTAGAGGAGATGGTCAAAAGTCCGGTGATGTGTGCCAAGACTTCCTCGGATGTTCAAAGCAGGCAGCTTGACCCTTTGCTTGCAAGTTTTTCATTCACAATGCCAGACCAATGCTTTTGGGCTGACTGCCTCAGCAGAGAAAATGCAGCCCGTGAGATCCGACGAAGGATCGCAGGCTCTGTTTCCCTCGTGTGAAGTTATGGCCCCAAAGAGTCCCTCTTAGGTCACCAGCATGTCCCTGCGAGCCCCACTGTTCCTGGTGTGGACAGGGTAGAGCAGTAGAAAAGCATTCCCACAGGAAAGGGTGTTTCAGGCTAGAAATGAAGAGCTGGACAGGAGCCAGAGTGAGGGAGAGCCTCAGAGTGCCTTGGAAACATGGCTTCAAAGGAATCCCCTTGAGGCTTCACAGGTCTATCGCTGGCTGGAGCGGTGCTACGCAGTCACTGCTGTACAGATGGCCACCTCGATGGTGCTCTGCAGGGTTTTCTGGTCTGCTGCTTACAGGGGATGTTCCCGCTATGTACATCTCCATTCAAGAAAAGCAGCCTGCTAGAATGGAAAAAGACATGGGGAAGAGAGTCAAGGGGAAGGAGCGTCGTGGCAGGTGAGGTGCTTGGAGCTGTGTGTGAGGGTGAGCCTGTAGCCTTGTTGGTCTTGGAGATGCATGTTTCCCTTGGACATCATGGCCCTAGTGACTCTGAATGCCTTTCATCCCATACCGCAACAACTAGTAATCTCTGGCTGGATGGGCTGCACAGAGCAAGTGGTTGGGAGAGCCTCCTGCTGGCTTCCTGTTTCTGCAGACACTGCTTCCTGGGTGGAGACCCTTGGGAAAGTCAAATCCTGCCCCCCAGACATGGGGGCCTTTCCTCATTCCCCATAGCTGAAAGTAAGCAGGATTGTTTCTACCTGCCAACAGCAGGGCTAGGGCTCTAAGGACACGCTGTGAGGCTGAGGAGAGGGCTGCATGCTCTTGTGAAGCCTTTGCAAGAGGGAGGTGTTTGCCTGACCTTTGGGCCACAACGCGGGCTCTTTCCAGAGGCCAGGGAGTATGCAGTGAGAGGGGACTCAACAGAGAGGAGCTCTTTCTTGGCCTGGAAAGGATGCTGCCTTGCAAGCAGAAGGGCAGTCTCCCTCTTCCTGCCCCCAAGGCCAAGGAGCAGGGGCTGTTCTCACAGTGCCAGATTCACATAGTGACCTTGATGCCCTTTCCTTCATGTGAAACCTTCTCTTGGGGCTGGCACAAGCCGAGCGTGGCTACATCCTGGTGTCAGGCATCTCTCTGTGTGCCCAGAGCATCCTGAATGCCGGATCAGAGTTGTGGGCTCTGAGATAAGGGGACTGTGCGTGTGTGTGTGTGTGTGCAGAGTCCGGGAGAGGCGGGAGGGCTCCAGTGAGAGTGAGAGAGAGCCTCTGCTCCTCCTGTCATCAAAGCCTTTCCCAAGTATGTCCCTGGGGCAGGCAAGCTGCAATGAGCAGCGTAGCTGCAGAGGTAGCAGTGCTTGACTCCCTCGATGCCTTTCTCCTTCTTTGAGGCTGGGTGCCCAACTAGAATCCCAATCCATTTTCCATCCTAAAAGCAGAGTGTTTGGGAGCACTGAGCAGTGGCTAAAGGAATTGGGAGGAGAGGGGGCAACGGTGTGTCTTGGAGCCTGTCACTGTTGCTGTGCCTGCTGTTCTCCTTGCTGCCTGGAGAGAAAGCCTTGGTGTGGGCAGCCTGAGCTTTGCTACTTTTCCTTCCGGCATGTTGTGCAGCCTTGCATGACTTGGCAGGGCATGATCTCCACGTCTGATGAGGTCCTTTGGCTGCCGAAGGAGGTGCCCATCCTGTGAGCACGGGATAGAGGCCCCACTCCCCCTGAGCTCATGCCACCTCCCCGCGGTGTCTGTTTGCAGTGCCTTTCAAGCTGCTGAGGTTGGATGGCCAGCTGCACGTGCTGTGAGTGCAGGCCCTCAGAGGGCAGGGAAGCGAGGTGCTGCTGCTTGGGGCCTTTCCTGTGGCAGCCGGAATTGTGGGAAGGCATCGTCCCCTGGGCAGTGGCTGTGCAAGAGCCCTTCCTCTGCGCTCCTTTGAGCTCTGAGTGACCTAGTCCAGGGCTTGCTTTCCAAGATGCCGGTTGTGCTCTGGTTTTGCAACACATCTGTTGCTGCTGCCTTCTCTGTGCACACAGCAGAAGATCCCCGCACGGGGCCCTGTTTCTGGTGGGAAGTTAACTGCTGGGCCTGTGTGGGGTGGAAGCTGGAGAGCTTCTGTTCATGCTCATGTCGATGACGGGGCAGCAGGAAAAAAAGGGTTCTTCAGTCTTGTTCAGATTCACTTCAGGTCTGAATGGGGGGAAGGGAAGACTCGCGGCAGACAGAGGCCAGCGGAGAGTGTGTGAGGAATACCCTGCCCTTTAGGGGCGGATGTAGCTGCCCCTGGTGTACCTGTGGTGCTCTCTCTCTCCTTAGCTGGGCAACACTGCCCATTTCCTAGATTGGAGGGGAATGCTTTTTTTGCCTGTGCTTCCCTCCATTGACTTCCCCGTTAGGAAAGACTTGGTCTCCTAACTCAGGTTCTTGAATCTCAGCCTTGCCGAAAGCCCGGCAGTGTGATTCGCCCTTCTCTTGCATTTCCCTGCAGATGCTATTCTGTCCAATTGGGGGGCAGCCGTGAGAAACAGGCGGGTTTGTTTCAGAGGTTCTGAGAGGCAGCTTCTTCTCTGAGCAGTGGAAACGTTTGCTGCCCTTGTGAGCAACGAGATCCTTTGCTTGGCAGCATCTCACATGAGTCTCTCACCTTTGCAGGTGCCAGATATAAGCGATTCAGCCCTCACAGCCATCAGAAAGGTTGCTGCTCAGGCCCTTGCTGGGCCTGGCGTTGTGCTTCCCAAGCGAGCATGTTTGCTTGCTTCTTAGCCTCCAGCTGACCCAGCAAGCAGCTTCTCACTGCGTGTGTGGGAGTGCTGTGCTGCGAGGGTTGGTGAAGGCTGCTCAGGAAGTGATTTGGGACTAACACTTTCCACTGGCTGGTTCCCAGGGAACTCCAGGTTTGCTCTGGCTTGACCTGAGCTGTGTGTGGTGGTGGGAGGGCGTGGCAGAGGCCGTTTCTGCAGAGCTGTGTCCTGGCTGCCTCCTAGCTAAGGGGATGGATCCCTTAAAGGCCTGGCTGATGGAGGCTGTTGTTTGCAGAGGCACTGACATGAGCGTTGGAGGGACGGCAGGGGATGTGGAGGGCTAGGCTGGAGTTTCAAACGGTGGTGGAAAGGTAGAGGAAAGGAGGCTAGTTTCTTCTGCCTGGACACGAGCATGGTCAAGAGCTGGGAGACTGCCTCCGGTGGCAGCATGGAGGGTTTGTCTTAGAAAGCTGCCAAAAGCTTTCTCATGGGAAAGCCAGGGAAAGCCTGGAAGAGTCTGAGAAGGAAGCTCCTGCCCCTCCCAGCACTGCAGGCCTTCACTTGGTCACTGCGTTTCCTACAACAGTCCTCCAGGACCTGGCATATTCTGCATATTGTACTTAGGGATTAGATGGGCTTCCTAGGAGCTCTGTGTGTCCCTAATGAACATAAGCTGCCAAGGACATGCTGCATGGCAATGTGGTGCCCTTCCTTCAGCGTGGAGTCTTTTCCCTATCTCCAGGCTTGAGCTGGTGACTCCCCCCACCAAACGCGCAGTGAGAGCTGTGAAAGAGCTTTGGGAAGAGGAAAGGAGAACAGACAGTCTCGGTGTTGAGAAAGGTAACAGAGCAGCTGATTGCTGCCAGGGTTTTGCACCTTCTCCTTCTGTCCTCCTTGGCAGGACTGCGGAGCCAAGGCTCCAGTGCAGTGCCTTAGATAGTACGAGGCACTAGATGCAGTTCTGCTCACCCATGATGGGAAGTCTCCAGTGCCTCCTGCGGGGGTAAGACCCCGTGGCAGGCCAACAGTCCCAAGTGAAGCTAGGCCCTTTGAGTTAAACTTTCCCAGGGGACTCGTGCCCTAATGTACACGGCAAAGTGCTCTTCCATGGGAGAAGGGGGAGAAGAAGGGAGTCCAAGCTGAGGAGAATCCTTGTGATTCGTTGCTTCTGTCTGGAGCAGAATGGTAATGGAAGGAGTGCCCTCTGTGAGGACCTGTCTCATGGAATCCTAGTATTTTCCTCTGATGGGAAAAGCCACCTAGAGGAGATGGTCAAAAGTCCGGTGATGTGTGCCAAGACTTCCTCGGATGTTCAAAGCAGGCAGCTTGACCCTTTGCTTGCAAGTTTTTCATTCACAATGCCAGACCAATGCTTTTGGGCTGACTGCCTCAGCAGAGAAAATGCAGCCCGTGAGATCCGACGAAGGATCGCAGGCTCTGTTTCCCTCGTGTGAAGTTATGGCCCCAAAGAGTCCCTCTTAGGTCACCAGCATGTCCCTGCGAGCCCCACTGTTCCTGGTGTGGACAGGGTAGAGCAGTAGAAAAGCATTCCCACAGGAAAGGGTGTTTCAGGCTAGAAATGAAGAGCTGGACAGGAGCCAGAGTGAGGGAGAGCCTCAGAGTGCCTTGGAAACATGGCTTCAAAGGAATCCCCTTGAGGCTTCACAGGTCTATCGCTGGCTGGAGCGGTGCTACGCAGTCACTGCTGTACAGATGGCCACCTCGATGGTGCTCTGCAGGGTTTTCCGGTCTGCTGCTTACAGGGGATGTTCCCGCTATGTACATCTCCATTCAAGAAAAGCAGCCTGCTAGAATGGAAAAAGACATGGGGAAGAGAGTCAAGGGGAAGGAGCGTCGTGGCAGGTGAGGTGCTTGGAGCTGTGTGTGAGGGTGAGCCTGTAGCCTTGTTGGTCTTGGAGATGCATGTTTCCCTTGGACATCATGGCCCTAGTGACTCTGAATGCCTTTCATCCCATACCGCAACAACTAGTAATCTCTGGCTGGATGGGCTGCACAGAGCAAGTGGTTGGGAGAGCCTCCTGCTGGCTTCCTGTTTCTGCAGACACTGCTTCCTGGGTGGAGACCCTTGGGAAAGTCAAATCCTGCCCCCCAGACATGGGGGCCTTTCCTCATTCCCCATAGCTGAAAGTAAGCAGGATTGTTTCTACCTGCCAACAGCAGGGCTAGGGCTCTAAGGACACGCTGTGAGGCTGAGGAGAGGGCTGCATGCTCTTGTGAAGCCTTTGCAAGAGGGAGGTGTTTGCCTGACCTTTGGGCCACAACGCGGGCTCTTTCCAGAGGCCAGGGAGTATGCAGTGAGAGGGGACTCAACAGAGAGGAGCTCTTTCTTGGCCTGGAAAGGATGCTGCCTTGCAAGCAGAAGGGCAGTCTCCCTCTTCCTGCCCCCAAGGCCAAGGAGCAGGGGCTGTTCTCACAGTGCCAGATTCACATAGTGACCTTGATGCCCTTTCCTTCATGTGAAACCTTCTCTTGGGGCTGGCACAAGCCGAGCGTGGCTACATCCTGGTGTCAGGCATCTCTCTGTGTGCCCAGAGCATCCTGAATGCCGGATCAGAGTTGTGGGCTCTGAGATAAGGGGACTGTGCGTGTGTGTGTGTGTGTGCAGAGTCCGGGAGAGGCGGGAGGGCTCCAGTGAGAGTGAGAGAGAGCCTCTGCTCCTCCTGTCATCAAAGCCTTTCCCAAGTATGTCCCTGGGGCAGGCAAGCTGCAATGAGCAGCGTAGCTGCAGAGGTAGCAGTGCTTGACTCCCTCGATGCCTTTCTCCTTCTTTGAGGCTGGGTGCCCAACTAGAATCCCAATCCATTTTCCATCCTAAAAGCAGAGTGTTTGGGAGCACTGAGCAGTGGCTAAAGGAATTGGGAGGAGAGGGGGCAACGGTGTGTCTTGGAGCCTGTCACTGTTGCTGTGCCTGCTGTTCTCCTTGCTGCCTGGAGAGAAAGCCTTGGTGTGGGCAGCCTGAGCTTTGCTACTTTTCCTTCCGGCATGTTGTGCAGCCTTGCATGACTTGGCAGGGCATGATCTCCACGTCTGATGAGGTCCTTTGGCTGCCGAAGGAGGTGCCCATCCTGTGAGCACGGGATAGAGGCCCCACTCCCCCTGAGCTCATGCCACCTCCCCGCGGTGTCTGTTTGCAGTGCCTTTCAAGCTGCTGAGGTTGGATGGCCAGCTGCACGTGCTGTGAGTGCAGGCCCTCAGAGGGCAGGGAAGCGAGGTGCTGCTGCTTGGGGCCTTTCCTGTGGCAGCCGGAATTGTGGGAAGGCATCGTCCCCTGGGCAGTGGCTGTGCAAGAGCCCTTCCTCTGCGCTCCTTTGAGCTCTGAGTGACCTAGTCCAGGGCTTGCTTTCCAAGATGCCGGTTGTGCTCTGGTTTTGCAACACATCTGTTGCTGCTGCCTTCTCTGTGCACACAGCAGAAGATCCCCGCACGGGGCCCTGTTTCTGGTGGGAAGTTAACTGCTGGGCCTGTGTGGGGTGGAAGCTGGAGAGCTTCTGTTCATGCTCATGTCGATGACGGGGCAGCAGGAAAAAAAGGGTTCTTCAGTCTTGTTCAGATTCACTTCAGGTCTGAATGGGGGGAAGGGGAAGACTCGCGGCAGACAGAGGCCAGCGGAGAGTGTGTGAGGAATACCCTGCCCTTTAGGGGCGGATGTAGCTGCCCCTGGTGTACCTGTGGTGCTCTCTCTCTCCTTAGCTGGGCAACACTGCCCATTTCCTAGATTGGAGGGGAATGCTTTTTTTGCCTGTGCTTCCCTCCATTGACTTCCCCGTTAGGAAAGACTTGGTCTCCTAACTCAGGTTCTTGAATCTCAGCCTTGCCGAAAGCCCGGCAGTGTGATTCGCCCTTCTCTTGCATTTCCCTGCAGATGCTATTCTGTCCAATTGGGGGGCAGCCGTGAGAAACAGGCGGGTTTGTTTCAGAGGTTCTGAGAGGCAGCTTCTTCTCTGAGCAGTGGAAACGTTTGCTGCCCTTGTGAGCAACGAGATCCTTTGCTTGGCAGCATCTCACATGAGTCTCTCACCTTTGCAGGTGCCAGATATAAGCGATTCAGCCCTCACAGCCATCAGAAAGGTTGCTGCTCAGGCCCTTGCTGGGCCTGGCGTTGTGCTTCCCAAGCGAGCATGTTTGCTTGCTTCTTAGCCTCCAGCTGACCCAGCAAGCAGCTTCTCACTGCGTGTGTGGGAGTGCTGTGCTGCGAGGGTTGGTGAAGGCTGCTCAGGAAGTGATTTGGGACTAACACTTTCCACTGGCTGGTTCCCAGGGAACTCCAGGTTTGCTCTGGCTTGACCTGAGCTGTGTGTGGTGGTGGGAGGGCGTGGCAGAGGCCGTTTCTGCAGAGCTGTGTCCTGGCTGCCTCCTAGCTAAGGGGATGGATCCCTTAAAGGCCTGGCTGATGGAGGCTGTTGTTTGCAGAGGCACTGACATGAGCGTTGGAGGGACGGCAGGGGATGTGGAGGGCTAGGCTGGAGTTTCAAACGGTGGTGGAAAGGTAGAGGAAAGGAGGCTAGTTTCTTCTGCCTGGACACGAGCATGGTCAAGAGCTGGGAGACTGCCTCCGGTGGCAGCATGGAGGGTTTGTCTTGGAAAGCTGCCAAAAGCTTTCTCATGGGAAAGCCAGGGAAAGCCTGGAAGAGTCTGAGAAGGAAGCTCCTGCCCCTCCCAGCACTGCAGGCCTTCACTTGGTCACTGCGTTTCCTACAACAGTCCTCCAGGACCTGGCATATTCTGCATATTGTACTTAGGGATCGGATGGGCTTCCTAGGAGCTCTGTGTGTCCCTAATGAACATAAGCTGCCAAGGACATGCTGCATGGCAATGTGGTGCCCTTCCTTCAGCGTGGAGTCTTTTCCCTATCTCCAGGCTTGAGCTGGTGACTCCCCCCACCAAACGCGCAGTGAGAGCTGTGAAAGAGCTTTGGGAAGAGGAAAGGAGAACAGACAGTCTCGGTGTTGAGAAAGGTAACAGAGCAGCTGATTGCTGCCAGGGTTTTGCACCTTCTCCTTCTGTCCTCCTTGGCAGGACTGCGGAGCCAAGGCTCCAGTGCAGTGCCTTAGATAGTACGAGGCACTAGATGCAGTTCTGCTCACCCATGATGGGAAGTCTCCAGTGCCTCCTGCGGGGGTAAGACCCCGTGGCAGGCCAACAGTCCCAAGTGAAGCTAGGCCCTTTGAGTTAAACTTTCCCAGGGGACTCGTGCCCTAATGTACACGGCAAAGTGCTCTTCCATGGGAGAAGGGGGAGAAGAAGGGAGTCCAAGCTGAGGAGAATCCTTGTGATTCGTTGCTTCTGTCTGGAGCAGAATGGTAATGGAAGGAGTGCCCTCTGTGAGGACCTGTCTCATGGAATCCTAGTATTTTCCTCTGATGGGAAAAGCCACCTAGAGGAGATGGTCAAAAGTCCGGTGATGTGTGCCAAGACTTCCTCGGATGTTCAAAGCAGGCAGCTTGACCCTTTGCTTGCAAGTTTTTCATTCACAATGCCAGACCAATGCTTTTGGGCTGACTGCCTCAGCAGAGAAAATGCAGCCCGTGAGATCCGACGAAGGATCGCAGGCTCTGTTTCCCTCGTGTGAAGTTATGGCCCCAAAGAGTCCCTCTTAGGTCACCAGCATGTCCCTGCGAGCCCCACTGTTCCTGGTGTGGACAGGGTAGAGCAGTAGAAAAGCATTCCCACAGGAAAGGGTGTTTCAGGCTAGAAATGAAGAGCTGGACAGGAGCCAGAGTGAGGGAGAGCCTCAGAGTGCCTTGGAAACATGGCTTCAAAGGAATCCCCTTGAGGCTTCACAGGTCTATCGCTGGCTGGAGCGGTGCTACGCAGTCACTGCTGTACAGATGGCCACCTCGATGGTGCTCTGCAGGGTTTTCCGGTCTGCTGCTTACAGGGGATGTTCCCGCCATGTACATCTCCATTCAAGAAAAGCAGCCTGCTAGAATGGAAAAAGACATGGGGAAGAGAGTCAAGGGGAAGGAGCGTCGTGGCAGGTGAGGTGCTTGGAGCTGTGTGTGAGGGTGAGCCTGTAGCCTTGTTGGTCTTGGAGATGCATGTTTCCCTTGGACATCATGGCCCTAGTGACTCTGAATGCCTTTCATCCCATACCGCAACAACTAGTAATCTCTGGCTGGATGGGCTGCACAGAGCAAGTGGTTGGGAGAGCCTCCTGCTGGCTTCCTGTTTCTGCAGACACTGCTTCCTGGGTGGAGACCCTTGGGAAAGTCAAATCCTGCCCCCCAGACATGGGGGCCTTTCCTCATTCCCCATAGCTGAAAGTAAGCAGGATTGTTTCTACCTGCCAACAGCAGGGCTAGGGCTCTAAGGACACGCTGTGAGGCTGAGGAGAGGGCTGCATGCTCTTGTGAAGCCTTTGCAAGAGGGAGGTGTTTGCCTGACCTTTGGGCCACAACGCGGGCTCTTTCCAGAGGCCAGGGAGTATGCAGTGAGAGGGGACTCAACAGAGAGGAGCTCTTTCTTGGCCTGGAAAGGATGCTGCCTTGCAAGCAGAAGGGCAGTCTCCCTCTTCCTGCCCCCAAGGCCAAGGAGCAGGGGCTGTTCTCACAGTGCCAGATTCACGTAGTGACCTTGAAGCCCTTTCCTTCATGTGAAACCTTCTCTTGGGGCTGGCACAAGCCGAGCGTGGCTACATCCTGGTGTCAGGCATCTCTCTGTGTGCCCAGAGCATCCTGAATGCCGGATCAGAGTTGTGGGCTCTGAGATAAGGGGACTGTGCGTGTGTGTGTGTGTGTGCAGAGTCCGGGAGAGGCGGGAGGGCTCCAGTGAGAGTGAGAGAGAGCCTCTGCTCCTCCTGTCATCAAAGCCTTTCCCAAGTATGTCCCTGGGGCAGGCAAGCTGCAATGAGCAGCGTAGCTGCAGAGGTAGCAGTGCTTGACTCCCTCGATGCCTTTCTCCTTCTTTGAGGCTGGGTGCCCAACTAGAATCCCAATCCATTTTCCATCCTAAAAGCAGAGTGTTTGGGAGCACTGAGCAGTGGCTAAAGGAATTGGGAGGAGAGGGGGCAACGGTGTGTCTTGGAGCCTGTCACTGTTGCTGTGCCTGCTGTTCTCCTTGCTGCCTGGAGAGAAAGCCTTGGTGTGGGCAGCCTGAGCTTTGCTACTTTTCCTTCCGGCATGTTGTGCAGCCTTGCATGACTTGGCAGGGCATGATCTCCACGTCTGATGAGGTCCTTTGGCTGCCGAAGGAGGTGCCCATCCTGTGAGCACGGGATAGAGGCCCCACTCCCCCTGAGCTCATGCCACCTCCCCGCGGTGTCTGTTTGCAGTGCCTTTCAAGCTGCTGAGGTTGGATGGCCAGCTGCACGTGCTGTGAGTGCAGGCCCTCAGAGGGCAGGGAAGCGAGGTGCTGCTGCTTGGGGCCTTTCCTGTGGCAGCCGGAATTGTGGGAAGGCATCGTCCCCTGGGCAGTGGCTGTGCAAGAGCCCTTCCTCTGCGCTCCTTTGAGCTCTGAGTGACCTAGTCCAGGGCTTGCTTTCCAAGATGCCGGTTGTGCTCTGGTTTTGCAACACATCTGTTGCTGCTGCCTTCTCTGTGCACACAGCAGAAGATCCCCGCACGGGGCCCTGTTTCTGGTGGGAAGTTAACTGCTGGGCCTGTGTGGGGTGGAAGCTGGAGAGCTTCTGTTCATGCTCATGTCGATGACGGGGCAGCAGGAAAAAAAGGGTTCTTCAGTCTTGTTCAGATTCACTTCAGGTCTGAATGGGGGGAAGGGGAAGACTCGCGGCAGACAGAGGCCAGCGGAGAGTGTGTGAGGAATACCCTGCCCTTTAGGGGCGGATGTAGCTGCCCCTGGTGTACCTGTGGTGCTCTCTCTCTCCTTAGCTGGGCAACACTGCCCATTTCCTAGATTGGAGGGGAATGCTTTTTTTGCCTGTGCTTCCCTCCATTGACTTCCCCGTTAGGAAAGACTTGGTCTCCTAACTCAGGTTCTTGAATCTCAGCCTTGCCGAAAGCCCGGCAGTGTGATTCGCCCTTCTCTTGCATTTCCCTGCAGATGCTATTCTGTCCAATTGGGGGGCAGCCGTGAGAAACAGGCGGGTTTGTTTCAGAGGTTCTGAGAGGCAGCTTCTTCTCTGAGCAGTGGAAACGTTTGCTGCCCTTGTGAGCAACGAGATCCTTTGCTTGGCAGCATCTCACATGAGTCTCTCACCTTTGCAGGTGCCAGATATAAGCGATTTAGCCCTCACAGCCATCAGAAAGGTTGCTGCTCAGGCCCTTGCTGGGCCTGGCGTTGTGCTTCCCAAGCGAGCATGTTTGCTTGCTTCTTAGCCTCCAGCTGACCCAGCAAGCAGCTTCTCACTGCGTGTGTGGGAGTGCTGTGCTGCGAGGGTTGGTGAAGGCTGCTCAGGAAGTGATTTGGGACTAACACTTTCCACTGGCTGGTTCCCAGGGAACTCCAGGTTTGCTCTGGCTTGACCTGAGCTGTGTGTGGTGGTGGGAGGGCGTGGCAGAGGCCGTTTCTGCAGAGCTGTGTCCTGGCTGCCTCCTAGCTAAGGGGATGGATCCCTTAAAGGCCTGGCTGATGGAGGCTGTTGTTTGCAGAGGCACTGACATGAGCGTTGGAGGGACGGCAGGGGATGTGGAGGGCTAGGCTGGAGTTTCAAACGGTGGTGGAAAGGTAGAGGAAAGGAGGCTAGTTTCTTCTGCCTGGACACGAGCATGGTCAAGAGCTGGGAGACTGCCTCCGGTGGCAGCATGGAGGGTTTGTCTTGGAAAGCTGCCAAAAGCTTTCTCATGGGAAAGCCAGGGAAAGCCTGGAAGAGTCTGAGAAGGAAGCTCCTGCCCCTCCCAGCACTGCAGGCCTTCACTTGGTCACTGCGTTTCCTACAACAGTCCTCCAGGACCTGGCATATTCTGCATATTGTACTTAGGGATCGGATGGGCTTCCTAGGAGCTCTGTGTGTCCCTAATGAACATAAGCTGCCAAGGACATGCTGCATGGCAATGTGGTGCCCTTCCTTCAGCGTGGAGTCTTTTCCCTATCTCCAGGCTTGAGCTGGTGACTCCCCCCACCAAACGCGCAGTGAGAGCTGTGAAAGAGCTTTGGGAAGAGGAAAGGAGAACAGACAGTCTCGGTGTTGAGAAAGGTAACAGAGCAGCTGATTGCTGCCAGGGTTTTGCACCTTCTCCTTCTGTCCTCCTTGGCAGGACTGCGGAGCCAAGGCTCCAGTGCAGTGCCTTAGATAGTACGAGGCACTAGATGCAGTTCTGCTCACCCATGATGGGAAGTCTCCAGTGCCTCCTGCGGGGGTAAGACCCCGTGGCAGGCCAACAGTCCCAAGTGAAGCTAGGCCCTTTGAGTTAAACTTTCCCAGGGGACTCGTGCCCTAATGTACACGGCAAAGTGCTCTTCCATGGGAGAAGGGGGAGAAGAAGGGAGTCCAAGCTGAGGAGAATCCTTGTGATTCGTTGCTTCTGTCTGGAGCAGAATGGTAATGGAAGGAGTGCCCTCTGTGAGGACCTGTCTCATGGAATCCTAGTATTTTCCTCTGATGGGAAAAGCCACCTAGAGGAGATGGTCAAAAGTCCGGTGATGTGTGCCAAGACTTCCTCGGATGTTCAAAGCAGGCAGCTTGACCCTTTGCTTGCAAGTTTTTCATTCACAATGCCAGACCAATGCTTTTGGGCTGACTGCCTCAGCAGAGAAAATGCAGCCCGTGAGATCCGACGAAGGATCGCAGGCTCTGTTTCCCTCGTGTGAAGTTATGGCCCCAAAGAGTCCCTCTTAGGTCACCAGCATGTCCCTGCGAGCCCCACTGTTCCTGGTGTGGACAGGGTAGAGCAGTAGAAAAGCATTCCCACAGGAAAGGGTGTTTCAGGCTAGAAATGAAGAGCTGGACAGGAGCCAGAGTGAGGGAGAGCCTCAGAGTGCCTTGGAAACATGGCTTCAAAGGAATCCCCTTGAGGCTTCACAGGTCTATCGCTGGCTGGAGCGGTGCTACGCAGTCACTGCTGTACAGATGGCCACCTCGATGGTGCTCTGCAGGGTTTTCTGGTCTGCTGCTTACAGGGGATGTTCCCGCTATGTACATCTCCATTCAAGAAAAGCAGCCTGCTAGAATGGAGAAAGACATGGGGAAGAGAGTCAAGGGGAAGGAGCGTCGTGGCAGGTGAGGTGCTTGGAGCTGTGTGTGAGGGTGAGCCTGTAGCCTTGTTGGTCTTGGAGATGCATGTTTCCCTTGGACATCATGGCCCTAGTGACTCTGAATGCCTTTCATCCCATACCGCAACAACTAGTAATCTCTGGCTGGATGGGCTGCACAGAGCAAGTGGTTGGGAGAGCCTCCTGCTGGCTTCCTGTTTCTGCAGACACTGCTTCCTGGGTGGAGACCCTTGGGAAAGTCAAATCCTGCCCCCCAGACATGGGGGCCTTTCCTCATTCCCCATAGCTGAAAGTAAGCAGGATTGTTTCTACCTGCCAACAGCAGGGCTAGGGCTCTAAGGACACGCTGTGAGGCTGAGGAGAGGGCTGCATGCTCTTGTGAAGCCTTTGCAAGAGGGAGGTGTTTGCCTGACCTTTGGGCCACAACGCGGGCTCTTTCCAGAGGCCAGGGAGTATGCAGTGAGAGGGGACTCAACAGAGAGGAGCTCTTTCTTGGCCTGGAAAGGATGCTGCCTTGCAAGCAGAAGGGCAGTCTCCCTCTTCCTGCCCCCAAGGCCAAGGAGCAGGGGCTGTTCTCACAGTGCCAGATTCACGTAGTGACCTTGAAGCCCTTTCCTTCATGTGAAACCTTCTCTTGGGGCTGGCACAAGCCGAGCGTGGCTACATCCTGGTGTCAGGCATCTCTCTGTGTGCCCAGAGCATCCTGAATGCCGGATCAGAGTTGTGGGCTCTGAGATAAGGGGACTGTGCGTGTGTGTGTGTGTGTGCAGAGTCCGGGAGAGGCGGGAGGGCTCCAGTGAGAGTGAGAGAGAGCCTCTGCTCCTCCTGTCATCAAAGCCTTTCCCAAGTATGTCCCTGGGGCAGGCAAGCTGCAATGAGCAGCGTAGCTGCAGAGGTAGCAGTGCTTGACTCCCTCGATGCCTTTCTCCTTCTTTGAGGCTGGGTGCCCAACTAGAATCCCAATCCATTTTCCATCCTAAAAGCAGAGTGTTTGGGAGCACTGAGCAGTGGCTAAAGGAATTGGGAGGAGAGGGGGCAACGGTGTGTCTTGGAGCCTGTCACTGTTGCTGTGCCTGCTGTTCTCCTTGCTGCCTGGAGAGAAAGCCTTGGTGTGGGCAGCCTGAGCTTTGCTACTTTTCCTTCTGGCATGTTGTGCAGCCTTGCATGACTTGGCAGGGCATGATCTCCACGTCTGATGAGGTCCTTTGGCTGCCGAAGGAGGTGCCCATCCTGTGAGCACGGGATAGAGGCCCCACTCCCCCTGAGCTCATGCCACCTCCCCGCGGTGTCTGTTTGCAGTGCCTTTCAAGCTGCTGAGGTTGGATGGCCAGCTGCACGTGCTGTGAGTGCAGGCCCTCAGAGGGCAGGGAAGCGAGGTGCTGCTGCTTGGAGCCTTTCCTGTGGCAGCCGGAATTGTGGGAAGGCATCGTCCCCTGGGCAGTGGCTGTGCAAGAGCCCTTCCTCTGCGCTCCTTTGAGCTCTGAGTGACCTAGTCCAGGGCTTGCTTTCCAAGATGCCGGTTGTGCTCTGGTTTTGCAACACATCTGTTGCTGCTGCCTTCTCTGTGCACACAGCAGAAGATCCCCGCACGGGGCCCTGTTTCTGGTGGGAAGTTAACTGCTGGGCCTGTGTGGGGTGGAAGCTGGAGAGCTTCTGTTCATGCTCATGTCGATGACGGGGCAGCAGGAAAAAAAGGGTTCTTCAGTCTTGTTCAGATTCACTTCAGGTCTGAATGGGGGGAAGGGGAAGACTCGCGGCAGACAGAGGCCAGCGGAGAGTGTGTGAGGAATACCCTGCCCTTTAGGGGCGGATGTAGCTGCCCCTGGTGTACCTGTGGTGCTCTCTCTCTCCTTAGCTGGGCAACACTGCCCATTTCCTAGATTGGAGGGGAATGCTTTTTTTGCCTGTGCTTCCCTCCATTGACTTCCCCGTTAGGAAAGACTTGGTCTCCTAACTCAGGTTCTTGAATCTCAGCCTTGCCGAAAGCCCGGCAGTGTGATTCGCCCTTCTCTTGCATTTCCCTGCAGATGCTATTCTGTCCAATTGGGGGGCAGCCGTGAGAAACAGGCGGGTTTGTTTCAGAGGTTCTGAGAGGCAGCTTCTTCTCTGAGCAGTGGAAACGTTTGCTGCCCTTGTGAGCAACGAGATCCTTTGCTTGGCAGCATCTCACATGAGTCTCTCACCTTTGCAGGTGCCAGATATAAGCGATTCAGCCCTCACAGCCATCAGAAAGGTTGCTGCTCAGGCCCTTGCTGGGCCTGGCGTTGTGCTTCCCAAGCGAGCATGTTTGCTTGTTTCTTAGCCTCCAGCTGACCCAGCAAGCAGCTTCTCACTGCGTGTGTGGGAGTGCTGTGCTGCGAGGGTTGGTGAAGGCTGCTCAGGAAGTGATTTGGGACCAACACTTTCCACTGGCTGGTTCCCAGGGAACTCCAGGTTTGCTCTGGCTTGACCTGAGCTGTGTGTGGTGGTGGGAGGGCGTGGCAGAGGCCGTTTCTGCAGAGCTGTGTCCTGGCTGCCTCCTAGCTAAGGGGATGGATCCCTTAAAGGCCTGGCTGATGGAGGCTGTTGTTTGCAGAGGCACTGACATGAGCGTTGGAGGGACGGCAGGGGATGTGGAGGGCTAGGCTGGAGTTTCAAACGGTGGTGGAAAGGTAGAGGAAAGGAGGCTAGTTTCTTCTGCCTGGACACGAGCATGGTCAAGAGCTGGGAGACTGCCTCCGGTGGCAGCATGGAGGGTTTGTCTTGGAAAGCTGCCAAAAGCTTTCTCATGGGAAAGCCAGGGAAAGCCTGGAAGAGTCTGAGAAGGAAGCTCCTGCCCCTCCCAGCACTGCAGGCCTTCACTTGGTCACTGCGTTTCCTACAACAGTCCTCCAGGACCTGGCATATTCTGCATATTGTACTTAGGGATCGGATGGGCTTCCTAGGAGCTCTGTGTGTCCCTAATGAACATAAGCTGCCAAGGACATGCTGCATGGCAATGTGGTGCCCTTCCTTCAGCGTGGAGTCTTTTCCCTATCTCCAGGCTTGAGCTGGTGACTCCCCCCACCAAACGCGCAGTGAGAGCTGTGAAAGAGCTTTGGGAAGAGGAAAGGAGAACAGACAGTCTCGGTGTTGAGAAAGGTAACAGAGCAGCTGATTGCTGCCAGGGTTTTGCACCTTCTCCTTCTGTCCTCCTTGGCAGGACTGCGGAGCCAAGGCTCCAGTGCAGTGCCTTAGATAGTACGAGGCACTAGATGCAGTTCTGCTCACCCATGATGGGAAGTCTCCAGTGCCTCCTGCGGGGGTAAGACCCCGTGGCAGGCCAACAGTCCCAAGTGAAGCTAGGCCCTTTGAGTTAAACTTTCCCAGGGGACTCGTGCCCTAATGTACACGGCAAAGTGCTCTTCCATGGGAGAAGGGGGAGAAGAAGGGAGTCCAAGCTGAGGAGAATCCTTGTGATTCGTTGCTTCTGTCTGGAGCAGAATGGTAATGGAAGGAGTGCCCTCTGTGAGGACCTGTCTCATGGAATCCTAGTATTTTCCTCTGATGGGAAAAGCCACCTAGAGGAGATGGTCAAAAGTCCGGTGATGTGTGCCAAGACTTCCTCGGATGTTCAAAGCAGGCAGCTTGACCCTTTGCTTGCAAGTTTTTCATTCACAATGCCAGACCAATGCTTTTGGGCTGACTGCCTCAGCAGAGAAAATGCAGCCCGTGAGATCCGACGAAGGATCGCAGGCTCTGTTTCCCTCGTGTGAAGTTATGGCCCCAAAGAGTCCCTCTTAGGTCACCAGCATGTCCCTGCGAGCCCCACTGTTCCTGGTGTGGACAGGGTAGAGCAGTAGAAAAGCATTCCCACAGGAAAGGGTGTTTCAGGCTAGAAATGAAGAGCTGGACAGGAGCCAGAGTGAGGGAGAGCCTCAGAGTGCCTTGGAAACATGGCTTCAAAGGAATCCCCTTGAGGCTTCACAGGTCTATCGCTGGCTGGAGCGGTGCTACGCAGTCACTGCTGTACAGATGGCCACCTCGATGGTGCTCTGCAGGGTTTTCTGGTCTGCTGCTTACAGGGGATGTTCCCGCTATGTACATCTCCATTCAAGAAAAGCAGCCTGCTAGAATGGAGAAAGACATGGGGAAGAGAGTCAAGGGGAAGGAGCGTCGTGGCAGGTGAGGTGCTTGGAGCTGTGTGTGAGGGTGAGCCTGTAGCCTTGTTGGTCTTGGAGATGCATGTTTCCCTTGGACATCATGGCCCTAGTGACTCTGAATGCCTTTCATCCCATACCGCAACAACTAGTAATCTCTGGCTGGATGGGCTGCACAGAGCAAGTGGTTGGGAGAGCCTCCTGCTGGCTTCCTGTTTCTGCAGACACTGCTTCCTGGGTGGAGACCCTTGGGAAAGTCAAATCCTGCCCCCCAGACATGGGGGCCTTTCCTCATTCCCCATAGCTGAAAGTAAGCAGGATTGTTTCTACCTGCCAACAGCAGGGCTAGGGCTCTAAGGACACGCTGTGAGGCTGAGGAGAGGGCTGCATGCTCTTGTGAAGCCTTTGCAAGAGGGAGGTGTTTGCCTGACCTTTGGGCCACAACGCGGGCTCTTTCCAGAGGCCAGGGAGTATGCAGTGAGAGGGGACTCAACAGAGAGGAGCTCTTTCTTGGCCTGGAAAGGATGCTGCCTTGCAAGCAGAAGGGCAGTCTCCCTCTTCCTGCCCCCAAGGCCAAGGAGCAGGGGCTGTTCTCACAGTGCCAGATTCACGTAGTGACCTTGAAGCCCTTTCCTTCATGTGAAACCTTCTCTTGGGGCTGGCACAAGCCGAGCGTGGCTACATCCTGGTGTCAGGCATCTCTCTGTGTGCCCAGAGCATCCTGAATGCCGGATCAGAGTTGTGGGCTCTGAGATAAGGGGACTGTGCGTGTGTGTGTGTGTGTGCAGAGTCCGGGAGAGGCGGGAGGGCTCCAGTGAGAGTGAGAGAGAGCCTCTGCTCCTCCTGTCATCAAAGCCTTTCCCAAGTATGTCCCTGGGGCAGGCAAGCTGCAATGAGCAGCGTAGCTGCAGAGGTAGCAGTGCTTGACTCCCTCGATGCCTTTCTCCTTCTTTGAGGCTGGGTGCCCAACTAGAATCCCAATCCATTTTCCATCCTAAAAGCAGAGTGTTTGGGAGCACTGAGCAGTGGCTAAAGGAATTGGGAGGAGAGGGGGCAACGGTGTGTCTTGGAGCCTGTCACTGTTGCTGTGCCTGCTGTTCTCCTTGCTGCCTGGAGAGAAAGCCTTGGTGTGGGCAGCCTGAGCTTTGCTACTTTTCCTTCCGGCATGTTGTGCAGCCTTGCATGACTTGGCAGGGCATGATCTCCACATCTGATGAGGTCCTTTGGCTGCCGAAGGAGGTGCCCATCCTGTGAGCACGGGATAGAGGCCCCACTCCCCCTGAGCTCATGCCACCTCCCCGTGGTGTCTGTTTGCAGTGCCTTTCAAGCTGCTGAGGTTGGATGGCCAGCTGCACGTGCTGTGAGTGCAGGCCCTCAGAGGGCAGGGAAGCGAGGTGCTGCTGCTTGGGGCCTTTCCTGTGGCAGCCGGAATTGTGGGAAGGCATCGTCCCCTGGGCAGTGGCTGTGCAAGAGCCCTTCCTCTGCGCTCCTTTGAGCTCTGAGTGACCGAGTCCAGGGCTTGCTTTCCAAGATGCCGGTTGTGCTCTGGTTTTGCAACACATCTGTTGCTGCTGCCTTCTCTGTGCACACAGCAGAAGATCCCCGCACGGGGCCCTGTTTCTGGTGGGAAGTTAACTGTTGGGCCTGTGTGGGGTGGAAGCTGGAGAGCTTCTGTTCATGCTCATGTCGATGACGGGGCAGCAGGAAAAAAAGGGTTCTTCAGTCTTGTTCAGATTCACTTCAGGTCTGAATGGGGGGAAGGGGAAGACTCACGGCAGACAGAGGCCAGCGGAGAGTGTGTGAGGAATACCCTGCCCTTTAGGGGCGGATGTAGCTGCCCCTGGTGTACCTGTGGTGCTCTCTCTCTCCTTAGCTGGGCAACACTGCCCATTTCCTAGATTGGAGGGGAATGCTTTTTTTGCCTGTGCTTCCCTCCATTGACTTCCCCGTTAGGAAAGACTTGGTCTCCTAACTCAGGTTCTTGAATCTCAGCCTTGCCGAAAGCCCGGCAGTGTGATTCGCCCTTCTCTTGCATTTCCCTGCAGATGCTATTCTGTCCAATTGGGGGGCAGCCGTGAGAAACAGGCGGGTTTGTTTCAGAGGTTCTGAGAGGCAGCTTCTTCTCTGAGCAGTGGAAACGTTTGCTGCCCTTGTGAGCAACGAGATCCTTTGCTTGGCAGCATCTCACATGAGTCTCTCACCTTTGCAGGTGCCAGATATAAGCGATTCAGCCCTCACAGCCATCAGAAAGGTTGCTGCTCAGGCCCTTGCTGGGCCTGGCGTTGTGCTTCCCAAGCGAGCATGTTTGCTTGCTTCTTAGCCTCCAGCTGACCCAGCAAGCAGCTTCTCACTGCGTGTGTGGGAGTGCTGTGCTGCGAGGGTTGGTGAAGGCTGCTCAGGAAGTGATTTGGGACTAACACTTTCCACTGGCTGGTTCCCAGGGAACTCCAGGTTTGCTCTGGCTTGACCTGAGCTGTGTGTGGTGGTGGGAGGGCGTGGCAGAGGCCGTTTCTGCAGAGCTGTGTCCTGGCTGCCTCCTAGCTAAGGGGATGGATCCCTTAAAGGCCTGGCTGATGGAGGCTGTTGTTTGCAGAGGCACTGACATGAGCGTTGGAGGGACGGCAGGGGATGTGGAGGGCTAGGCTGGAGTTTCAAACGGTGGTGGAAAGGTAGAGGAAAGGAGGCTAGTTTCTTCTGCCTGGACACGAGCATGGTCAAGAGCTGGGAGACTGCCTCCGGTGGCAGCATGGAGGGTTTGTCTTGGAAAGCTGCCAAAAGCTTTCTCATGGGAAAGCCAGGGAAAGCCTGGAAGAGTCTGAGAAGGAAGCTCCTGCCCCTCCCAGCACTGCAGGCCTTCACTTGGTCACTGCGTTTCCTACAACAGTCCTCCAGGACCTGGCATATTCTGCATATTGTACTTAGGGATCGGATGGGCTTCCTAGGAGCTCTGTGTGTCCCTAATGAACATAAGCTGCCAAGGACATGCTGCATGGCAATGTGGTGCCCTTCCTTCAGCGTGGAGTCTTTTCCCTATCTCCAGGCTTGAGCTGGTGACTCCCCCCACCAAACGCGCAGTGAGAGCTGTGAAAGAGCTTTGGGAAGAGGAAAGGAGAACAGACAGTCTCGGTGTTGAGAAAGGTAACAGAGCAGCTGATTGCTGCCAGGGTTTTGCACCTTCTCCTTCTGTCCTCCTTGGCAGGACTGCGGAGCCAAGGCTCCAGTGCAGTGCCTTAGATAGTACGAGGCACTAGATGCAGTTCTGCTCACCCATGATGGGAAGTCTCCAGTGCCTCCTGCGGGGGTAAGACCCCGTGGCAGGCCAACAGTCCCAAGTGAAGCTAGGCCCTTTGAGTTAAACTTTCCCAGGGGACTCGTGCCCTACTGTACACGGCAAAGTGCTCTTCCATGGGAGAAGGGGTAGAAGAAGGGAGTCCAAGCTGAGGAGAATCCTTGTGATTCGTTGCTTCTGTCTGGAGCAGAATGGTAATGGAAGGAGTGCCCTCTGTGAGGACCTGTCTCATGGAATCCTAGTATTTTCCTCTGATGGGAAAAGCCACCTAGAGGAGATGGTCAAAAGTCCGGTGATGTGTGCCAAGACTTCCTCGGATGTTCAAAGCAGGCAGCTTGACCCTTTGCTTGCAAGTTTTTCATTCACAATGCGAGACCAATGCTTTTGGGCTGACTGCCTCAGCAGAGAAAATGCAGCCCGTGAGATCCGACAAAGGATCGCAGGCTCTGTTTCCCTCGTGTGAAGTTATGGCCCCAAAGAGTCCCTCTTAGGTCACCAGCACGTCCCTGCGAGCCCCACTGTTCCTGGTGTGGACAGGGTAGAGCAGTAGAAAAGCATTCCCACAGGAAAGGGTGTTTCAGGCTAGAAATGAAGAGCTGGACAGGAGCCAGAGTGAGGGAGAGCCTCAGAGTGCCTTGGAAACATGGCTTCAAAGGAATCCCCTTGAGGCTTCACAGGTCTATCGCTGGCTGGAGCGGTGCTACGCAGTCACTGCTGTACAGATGGCCACCTCGATGGTGCTCTGCAGGGTTTTCCGGTCTGCTGCTTACAGGGGATGTTCCCGCCATGTACATCTCCATTCAAGAAAAGCAGCCTGCTAGAATGGAAAAAGACATGGGGAAGAGAGTCAAGGGGAAGAAGCGTCGTGGCAGGTGAGGTGCTTGGAGCTGTGTGTGAGGGTGAGCCTGTAGCCTTGTTGGTCTTGGAGATGCATGTTTCCCTTGGACATCATGGCCCTAGTGACTCTGAATGCCTTTCATCCCATACCGCAACAACTAGTAATCTCTGGCTGGATGGGCTGCACAGAGCAAGTGGTTGGGAGAGCCTCCTGCTGGCTTCCTGTTTCTGCAGACACTGCTTCCTGGGTGGAGACCCTTGGGAAAGTCAAATCCTGCCCCCCAGACATGGGGGCCTTTCCTCATTCCCCATAGCTGAAAGTAAGCAGGATTGTTTCTACCTGCCAACAGCAGGGCTAGGGCTCTAAGGACACGCTGTGAGGCTGAGGAGAGGGCTGCATGCTCTTGTGAAGCCTTTGCAAGAGGGAGGTGTTTGCCTGACCTTTGGGCCACAACGCGGGCTCTTTCCAGAGGCCAGGGAGTATGCAGTGAGAGGGGACTCAACAGAGAGGAGCTCTTTCTTGGCCTGGAAAGGATGCTGCCTTGCAAGCAGAAGGGCAGTCTCCCTCTTCCTGCCCCCAAGGCCAAGGAGCAGGGGCTGTTCTCACAGTGCCAGATTCACGTAGTGACCTTGAAGCCCTTTCCTTCATGTGAAACCTTCTCTTGGGGCTGGCACAAGCCGAGCGTGGCTACATCCTGGTGTCAGGCATCTCTCTGTGTGCCCAGAGCATCCTGAATGCCGGATCAGAGTTGTGGGCTCTGAGATAAGGGGACTGTGCGTGTGTGTGTGTGTGTGCAGAGTCCGGGAGAGGCGGGAGGGCTCCAGTGAGAGTGAGAGAGAGCCTCTGCCCCTCCTGTCATCAAAGCCTTTCCCAAGCATGTCCCCGGGGCAGGCAAGCTGCAATGAGCAGCGTAGCTGCAGAGGTAGCAGTGCTTGACTCCCTCGATGCCTTTCTCCTTCTTTGAGGCTGGGTGCCCAACTAGAATCCATTTTCCATCCTAAAAGCAGAGTGTTTGGGAGCACTGAGCAGTGGCTAAAGGAATTGGGAGGAGAGGGGGCAACGGTGTGTCTTGGAGCCTGTCACTGTTGCTGTGCCTGCTGTTCTCCTTGCTGCCTGGAGAGAAAGCCTTGGTGTGGGCAGCCTGAGCTTTGCTACTTTTCCTTCCGGCAGGTTGTGCAGCCTTGCATGACTTGGCAGGGCATGATCTCCACGTCTGATGAGGTCCTTTGGCTGCCGAAGGAGGTGCCCATCCTGTGAGCACGGGATACAGGCCCCACTCCCCCTGGGCTCATGCCACCTCCCCGTGGTGTCTGTTTGCAGTGCCTTTCAAGCTGCTGAGGTTGGATGGCCAGCTGCACGTGCTGTGAGTGCAGGCCCTCAGAGGGCAGGGAAGGGAGGTGCTGCTGCTTGGGGCCTTTCCTGTGGCAGCCGGAATTGTGGGAAGGCATCATCCCCTGGGCAGTGGCTGTGCAAGAGCCCTTCCTCTGCGCTCCTTTGAGCTCTGAGTGACCTAGTCCAGGGCTTGCTTTCCAAGATGCCGGTTGTGCTCTGGTTTTGCAACACATCTGTTGCTGCTGCCTTCTCTGTGCACACAGCAGAAGATCCCCGCACGGGGCCCTGTTTCTGGTGGGAAGTTAACTGCTGGGCCTGTGTGGGGTGGAAGCTGGAGAGCTTCTGTTCATGCTCATGTCGATGACGGGGCAGCAGGAAAAAAAGGGTTCTTCAGTCTTGTTCAGATTCACTTCAGGTCTGAATGGGGGGGAAGGGGAAGACTCGCGGCAGACAGAGGCCAGCGGAGAGTGTGAGGAATACCCTGCCCTTTAGGGGCGGATGTAGCTGCCCCTGGTGTACCTGTGGTGCTCTCTCTCTCCTTAGCTGGGCAACACTGCCCATTTCCTAGATTGGAGGGGAATGCTTTTTTTGCCTGTGCTTCCCTCCATTGACTTCCCTGTTAGGAAAGACTTGGTCTCCTAACTCAGGTTCTTGAATCTCGGCCTTGCCGAAAGCCTGGCAGTGTGATTCGCCCTTCTCCTGCATTCCCCTGCAGATGCTATTCTGTCCAATTGGGGGGCAGCCGTGAGAAACAGGCAGGTTTGTTTCAGAGTTTCTGAGAGGCAGCTTCTTCTCTGAGCAGTGGAAACGTTTGCTGCCCTTGTGAGCAATGAGATCCTTTGCTTGGCCGCATCTCACGTGTGTCTCTCACCTTTGCAGGTGCCAGATATAAGCGATTCAGCCCTCACAGCCATCAGAAAGGTTGCTGCTCAGGCCTTTGCTGGGCCTGGCGTTGTCCTTCCCAAGCGAGCATGTTTGCTTGCTTCTTAGCCTCCAGCTGACCCAGCAAGCAGCTTCTCACTGCGTGTGTGGGAGTGCTGTGCTGCGAGGGTTGGTGAAGGCTGCTCAGGAAGTGATTTGGGACTAACACTTTCCACTGGCTGGTTCCCAGGGAACTCCAGGTTTGCTCTGGCTTGACCTGAGCTGTGTGTGGTGGTGGGAGGGCGTGGCAGAGGCCGTTTCTGCAGAGCTGTGTCCTGGCTCCCTCCTAGCTAAGGGGATGGATCCCTTAAAGTCCTGGCTGATGGAGGCTGTTGTTTGCAGAGGCACTGACATGAGTGTTGGAGGGACGGCAGGGGATGTGGAGGGCTAGGCTGGAGTTTCAAACGGTGGTGGAAAGGTAGAGGAAAGGAGGCTAGTTTCTTCTGCCTGGACACGAGCATGGTCAAGAGCTGGGAGACTGCCTCCAGTGGCAGCATGGAGGGTTTGTCTTGGAAAGCTGCCAAAAGCTTTCTCATGGGAAAGCCAGGGAAAGCCTGGAAGAGTCTGAGAAGGAAGCTCCTGCCCCTCCCAGCACTGCAGGCCTTCACTTGGTCACTGCGTTTCCTACAACAGTCCTCCAGGACCTGGCATATTCTGCATATTGTACTTAGGGATCGGATGGGCTTCCTAGGAGCTCTGTGTGTCCCTAATGAACATAAGCTGCCAAGGACATGCTGCATGGCAATGTGGTGCCCTTCCTTCAGCGTGGAGTCTTTTCCCTATCTCCAGGCTTGAGCTGGTGACTCCCCCCACCAAACGCGCAGTGAGAGCTGTGAAAGAGCTTTGGGAAGAGGAAAGGAGAACAGACAGTCTCGGTGTTGAGAAAGGTAACAGAGCAGCTGATTGCTGCCAGGGTTTTGCACCTTCTCCTTCTGTCCTCCTTGGCAGGACTGCGGAGCCAAGGCTCCAGTGCAGTGCCTTAGATAGTACGAGGCACTAGATGCAGTTCTGCTCACCCATGATGGGAAGTCTCCAGTGCCTCCTGCGGGGGTAAGACCCCGTGGCAGGCCAACAGTCCCAAGTGAAGCTAGGCCCTTTGAGTTAAACTTTCCCAGGGGACTCGTGCCCTAATGTACACGGCAAAGTGCTCTTCCATGGGAGAAGGGGGAGAAGAAGGGAGTCCAAGCTGAGGAGAATCCTTGTGATTCGTTGCTTCTGTCTGGAGCAGAATGGTAATGGAAGGAGTGCCCTCTGTGAGGACCTGTCTCATGGAATCCTAGTATTTTCCTCTGATGGGAAAAGCCACCTAGAGGAGATGGTCAAAAGTCCGGTGATGTGTGCCAAGACTTCCTCGGATGTTCAAAGCAGGCAGCTTGACCCTTTGCTTGCAAGTTTTTCATTCACAATGCCAGACCAATGCTTTTGGGCTGACTGCCTCAGCAGAGAAAATGCAGCCCGTGAGATCCGACGAAGGATCGCAGGCTCTGTTTCCCTCGTGTGAAGTTATGGCCCCAAAGAGTCCCTCTTAGGTCACCAGCACGTCCCTGCGAGCCCCACTGTTCCTGGTGTGGACAGGGTAGAGCAGTAGAAAAGCATTCCCACAGGAAAGGGTGTTTCAGGCTAGAAATGAAGAGCTGGACAGGAGAGCCAGAGTGAGGGAGAGCCTCAGAGTGCCTTGGAAACATGGCTTCAAAGGAATCCCCTTGAGGCTTCACAGGTCTATCGCTGGCTGGAGCGGTGCTACGCAGTCACTGCTGTACAGATGGCCACCTCGATGGTGCTCTGCAGGGTTTTCCGGTCTGCTGCTTACAGGGGATGTTCCCGCCATGTACATCTCCATTCAAGAAAAGCAGCCTGCTAGAATGGAAAAAGACATGGGGAAGAGAGTCAAGGGGAAGGAGCGTCGTGGCAGGTGAGGTGCTTGGAGCTGTGTGTGAGGGTGAGCCTGTAGCCTTGTTGGTCTTGGAGATGCATGTTTCCCTTGGACATCATGGCCCTAGTGACTCTGAATGCCTTTCATCCCATACCGCAACAACTAGTAATCTCTGGCTGGATGGGCTGCACAGAGCAAGTGGTTGGGAGAGCCTCCTGCTGGCTTCCTGTTTCTGCAGACACTGCTTCCTGGGTGGAGACCCTTGGGAAAGTCAAATCCTGCCCCCCAGACATGGGGGCCTTTCCTCATTCCCCATAGCTGAAAGTAAGCAGGATTGTTTCTACCTGCCAACAGCAGGGCTAGGGCTCTAAGGACACGCTGTGAGGCTGAGGAGAGGGCTGCATGCTCTTGTGAAGCCTTTGCAAGAGGGAGGTGTTTGCCTGACCTTTGGGCCACAACGCGGGCTCTTTCCAGAGGCCAGGGAGTATGCAGTGAGAGGGGACTCAACAGAGAGGAGCTCTTTCTTGGCCTGGAAAGGATGCTGCCTTGCAAGCAGAAGGGCAGTCCCCCTCTTCCTGCCCCCAAGGCCAAGGAGCAGGGGCTGTTCTCACAGTGCCAGATTCACGTAGTGACCTTGAAGCCCTTTCCTTCATGTGAAACCTTCTCTTGGGGCTGGCACAAGCCGAGCGTGGCTACATCCTGGTGTCAGGCATCTCTCTGTGTGCCCAGAGCATCCTGAATGCCGGATCAGAGTTGTGGGCTCTGAGATAAGGGGACTGTGCGTGTGTGTGTGTGTGTGTGTGTGTGTGCGTGCAGAGTCCGGGAGAGGCGGGAGGGCTCCATTGAGAGTGAGAGAGAGCCTCTGCCCCTCCTGTCATCAAAGCCTTTCCCAAGCATGTCCCCGGGGCAGGCAAGCTGCAATGAGCAGTGTAGCTGCAGAGGTAGCAGTGCTTGACTCCCTCGATGCCTTTCTCCTTCTTTGAGGCTGGGTGCCCAACTAGAATCCATTTTCCATCCTAAAAGCAGAGTGTTTGGGAGCACTGAGCAGTGGCTAAAGGAATTGGGAGGAGAGGGGGCAACGGTGTGTCTTGGAGCCTGTCACTGTTGCTGTGCCTGCTGTTCTCCTTGCTGCCTGGAGAGAAAGCCTTGGTGTGGGCAGCCTGAGCTTTGCTACTTTTCCTTCTGGCATGTTGTGCAGCCTTGCATGACTTGGCAGGGCATGATCTCCACGTCTGATGAGGTCCTTTGGCTGCCGAAGGAGGTGCCCATCCTGTGAGCACGGGATAGAGGCCCCACTCCCCCTGGGCTCATGCCACCTCCCCGTGGTGTCTGTTTGCAGTGCCTTTCAAGCTGCTGAGGTTGGATGGCCAGCTGCACGTGCTGTGAGTGCAGGCCCTCAGAGGGCAGGGAAGGGAGGTGCTGCTGCTTGGGGCCTTTCCTGTGGCAGCCGGAATTGTGGGAAAGCATCGTCCCCTGGGCAGTGGCTGTGCAAGAGCCCTTCCTCTGCGCTCCTTTGAGCTCTGAGTGACCTAGTCCAGGGCTTGCTTTCCAAGATGCCGGTTGTGCTCTGGTTTTGCAACACATCTGTTGCTGCTGCCTTCTCTGTGCACAGAGCAGAAGATCCCCACACAGGGCCCTGTTTCTGGTGGGAAGTTAACTGCTGGGCCTGTGTGGGGTGGAAGCTGGAGAGCTTCTGTTCATGCTCGTGTCGATGACGGGGCAGCAGGAAAAAAGGGTTCTTCAGTCTTGTTCAGATTCACTTCAGGTCTGAATGGGGGGAAGGGGAAGACTCGCGGCAGACAGGGGTCAGCGGAGAGTGTGAGGAATACCCTGCCCTTTAGGGGCGGATGTAGCTGCCCCTGGTGTACCTGTGGTGCTCTCTCTCTCCTTAGCTGGGCAACACTGCCCATTTCCTAGATTGGAGGGGAATGCTTTTTTTGCCTGTGCTTCCCTCCATTGACTTCCCCGTTAGGAAAGACTTGGTCTCCTAACTCAGGTTCTTGAATCTCGGCCTTGCCGAAAGCCTGGCAGTGTGATTCGCCCTTCTCCTGCATTCCCCTGCAGATGCTATTCTGTCCATTGGGGGGCAGCCGTGAGAAACAGGCAGGTTTGTTTCAGAGTTTCTGAGAGGCAGCTTCTTCTCTGAGCAGTGGAAACGTTTGCTGCCCTTGTGAGCAATGAGATCCTTTGCTTGGCCGCATCTCACGTGTCTCTCACCTTTGCAGGTGCCAGATATAAGCGATTCAGCCCTCACAGCCATCAGAAAGGTTGCTGCTCAGGCCCTTGCTGGGCCTGGCGTTGTCCTTCCCAAGTGAGTATGTTTGCTTGCTTCTTAGCCTCCAGCTGACCCAGCAAGCAGCTTCTCACTGCGTGTGTGGGAGTGCTATGCTGCGAGGGTTGGTGAAGGCTGCTCAGGAAGTGATTTGGGACTAACACTTTCCACTGGCTGGTTCCCAGGGAACTCCAGGTTTGCTCTGGCTTAACCTGAGCTGTGTGTGGTGGTGGGAGGGCGTGGCAGAGGCCGTTTCTGCAGAGCTGTGTCCTGGCTGCCTCCTAGCTAAGGGGATGGATCCCTTAAAGTCCTGGCTGATGGAGGCTGTTATTTGCAGAGGCACTGACATGAGTGTTGGAGGGACGGCAGGGGATGTGGAGGGCTAGGCTGGAGTTTCAAACGGTGGTGGAAAGGTAGAGGAAAGGAGGCTAGTTTCTTCTGCCTGGACACGAGCATGGTCAAGAGCTGGGAGACTGCCTCCGGTGGCAGCATGGAGGGTTTGTCTTGGAAAGCTGCCAAAAGCTTTCTCATGGGAAAGCCAGGGAAAGCCTGGAAGAGTCTGAGAAGGAAGCTCCTGCCCCTCCCAGCACTGCAGGCCTTCACTTGGTCACTGCGTTTCCTACAACAGTCCTCCAGGACCTGGCATATTCTGCATATTGTACTTAGGGATCGGATGGGCTTCCTAGGAGCTCTGTGTGTCCCTAATGAACATAAGCTGCCAAGGACATGCTGCATGGCAATGTGGTGCCCTTCCTTCAGCGTGGAGTCTTTTCCCTATCTCCAGGCTTGAGCTGGTGACTCCCCCCACCAAACGCGCAGTGAGAGCTGTGAAAGAGCTTTGGGAAGAGGAAAGGAGAAGAGACAGTCTCGGTGTTGAGAAAGGTAACAGAGCAGCTGATTGCTGCCAGGGTTTTGCACCTTCTCCTTCTGTCCTCCTTGGCAGGACTGTGGAGCCAAGGCTCCAGTGCAGTGCCTTAGATAGTACGAGGCACTAGATGCAGTTCTGCTCACCCATGATGGGAAGTCTCCAGTGCCTCCTGCGGGGGTAAGACCCCGTGGCAGGCCAACAGTCCCAAGTGAAGATAGTCCCTTTGAGTTAAACTTTCCCAGGGGACTCGTGCCCTAATGTACACGGCAAAGTGCTCTTCCATGGGAGAAGGGGGAGAAGAAGGGAGTCCAAGCTGAGGAGAATCCTTGTGATTCGTTGCTTCTGTCTGGAGCAGAATGGTAATGGAAGGAGTGCCCTCTGTGAGGACCTGTCTCATGGAATCCTAGTATTTTCCTCTGATGGGAAAAGCCACCTAGAGGAGATGGTCAAAAGTCCGGTGATGTGAGCCAAGACTTCCTCGGATGTTCAAAGCAGGCAGCTTGACCCTTTGCTTGCAAGTTTTTCATTCACAATGCCAGACCAATGCTTTTGGGCTGACTGCCTCAGCAGAGAAAATGCAGCCCGTGAGATCCGACGAAGGATCGCAGGCTCTGTTTCCCTCGTGTGAAGTTATGGCCCCAAAGAGTCCCTCTTAGGTCACCAGCACGTCCCTGCGAGCCCCACTGTTCCTGGTGTGGACAGGGTAGAGCAGTAGAAAAGCATTCCCACAGGAAAGGGTGTTTCAGGCTAGAAATGAAGAGCTGGACAGGAGCCAGAGTGAGGGAGAGCCTCAGAGTGCCTTGGAAACATGGCTTCAAAGGAATCCCCTTGAGGCTTCACAGGTCTATCGCTGGCTGGAGCGGTGCTACGCAGTCACTGCTGTACAGATGGCCACCTCGATGGTGCTCTGCAGGGTTTTCCGGTCTGCTGCTTACAGGGGATGTTCCCGCCATGTACATCTCCATTCAAGAAAAGCAGCCTGCTAGAATGGAAAAAGACATGGGGAAGAGAGTCAAGGGGAAGGAGCGTCGTGGCAGGTGAGGTGCTTGGAGCTGTGTGTGAGGGTGAGCCTGTAGCCTTGTTGGTCTTGGAGATGCATGTTTCCCTTGGACATCATGGCCCTAGTGACTCTGAATGCCTTTCATCCCATACCGCAACAACTAGTAATCTCTGGCTGGATGGGCTGCACAGAGCAAGTGGTTGGGAGAGCCTCCTGCTGGCTTCCTGTTTCTGCAGACACTGCTTCCTGGGTGGAGACCCTTGGGAAAGTCAAATCCTGCCCCCCAGACATGGGGGCCTTTCCTCATTCCCCATAGCTGAAAGTAAGCAGGATTGTTTCTACCTGCCAACAGCAGGGCTAGGGCTCTAAGGACACGCTGTGAGGCTGAGGAGAGGGCTGCATGCTCTTGTGAAGCCTTTGCAAGAGGGAGGTGTTTGCCTGACCTTTGGGCCACAACGCGGGCTCTTTCCAGAGGCCAGGGAGTATGCAGTGAGAGGGGACTCAACAGAGAGGAGCTCTTTCTTGGCCTGGAAAGGATGCTGCCTTGCAAGCAGAAGGGCAGTCCCCCTCTTCCTGCCCCCAAGGCCAAGGAGCAGGGGCTGTTCTCACAGTGCCAGATTCACGTAGTGACCTTGAAGCCCTTTCCTTCATGTGAAACCTTCTCTTGGGGCTGGCACAAGCCGAGCGTGGCTACATCCTGGTGTCAGGCATCTCTCTGTGTGCCCAGAGCATCCTGAATGCCGGATCAGAGTTGTGGGCTCTGAGATAAGGGGACTGTGCGTGTGTGTGTGTGTGTGTGTGTGTGTGCGTGCAGAGTCCGGGAGAGGCGGGAGGGCTCCATTGAGAGTGAGAGAGAGCCTCTGCCCCTCCTGTCATCAAAGCCTTTCCCAAGCATGTCCCCGGGGCAGGCAAGCTGCAATGAGCAGTGTAGCTGCAGAGGTAGCAGTGCTTGACTCCCTCGATGCCTTTCTCCTTCTTTGAGGCTGGGTGCCCAACTAGAATCCATTTTCCATCCTAAAAGCAGAGTGTTTGGGAGCACTGAGCAGTGGCTAAAGGAATTGGGAGGAGAGGGGGCAACGGTGTGTCTTGGAGCCTGTCACTGTTGCTGTGCCTGCTGTTCTCCTTGCTGCCTGGAGAGAAAGCCTTGGTGTGGGCAGCCTGAGCTTTGCTACTTTTCCTTCTGGCATGTTGTGCAGCCTTGCATGACTTGGCAGGGCATGATCTCCACGTCTGATGAGGTCCTTTGGCTGCCGAAGGAGGTGCCCATCCTGTGAGCATGGGATAGAGGCCCCACTCCCCCTGGGCTCATGCCACCTCCCCGTGGTGTCTGTTTGCAGTGCCTTTCAAGCTGCTGAGGTTGGATGGCCAGCTGCACGTGCTGTGAGTGCAGGCCCTCAGAGGGCAGGGAAGGGAGGTGCTGCTGCTTGGGGCCTTTCCTGTGGCAGCCGGAATTGTGGGAAAGCATCGTCCCCTGGGCAGTGGCTGTGCAAGAGCCCTTCCTCTGCGCTCCTTTGAGCTCTGAGTGACCTAGTCCAGGGCTTGCTTTCCAAGATGCCGGTTGTGCTCTGGTTTTGCAACACATCTGTTGCTGCTGCCTTCTCTGTGCACAGAGCAGAAGATCCCCACACAGGGCCCTGTTTCTGGTGGGAAGTTAACTGCTGGGCCTGTGTGGGGTGGAAGCTGGAGAGCTTCTGTTCATGCTCGTGTCGATGACGGGGCAGCAGGAAAAAAGGGTTCTTCAGTCTTGTTCAGATTCACTTCAGGTCTGAATGGGGGGAAGGGGAAGACTCGCGGCAGACAGGGGTCAGCGGAGAGTGTGAGGAATACCCTGCCCTTTAGGGGCGGATGTAGCTGCCCCTGGTGTACCTGTGGTGCTCTCTCTCTCCTTAGCTGGGCAACACTGCCCATTTCCTAGATTGGAGGGGAATGCTTTTTTTGCCTGTGCTTCCCTCCATTGACTTCCCCGTTAGGAAAGACTTGGTCTCCTAACTCAGGTTCTTGAATCTCGGCCTTGCCGAAAGCCTGGCAGTGTGATTCGCCCTTCTCCTGCATTCCCCTGCAGATGCTATTCTGTCCATTGGGGGGCAGCCGTGAGAAACAGGCAGGTTTGTTTCAGAGTTTCTGAGAGGCAGCTTCTTCTCTGAGCAGTGGAAACGTTTGCTGCCCTTGTGAGCAATGAGATCCTTTGCTTGGCCGCATCTCACGTGTCTCTCACCTTTGCAGGTGCCAGATATAAGCGATTCAGCCCTCACAGCCATCAGAAAGGTTGCTGCTCAGGCCCTTGCTGGGCCTGGCGTTGTCCTTCCCAAGTGAGTATGTTTGCTTGCTTCTTAGCCTCCAGCTGACCCAGCAAGCAGCTTCTCACTGCGTGTGTGGGAGTGCTATGCTGCGAGGGTTGGTGAAGGCTGCTCAGGAAGTGATTTGGGACTAACACTTTCCACTGGCTGGTTCCCAGGGAACTCCAGGTTTGCTCTGGCTTAACCTGAGCTGTGTGTGGTGGTGGGAGGGCGTGGCAGAGGCCGTTTCTGCAGAGCTGTGTCCTGGCTGCCTCCTAGCTAAGGGGATGGATCCCTTAAAGTCCTGGCTGATGGAGGCTGTTATTTGCAGAGGCACTGACATGAGTGTTGGAGGGACGGCAGGGGATGTGGAGGGCTAGGCTGGAGTTTCAAACGGTGGTGGAAAGGTAGAGGAAAGGAGGCTAGTTTCTTCTGCCTGGACACGAGCATGGTCAAGAGCTGGGAGACTGCCTCCGGTGGCAGCATGGAGGGTTTGTCTTGGAAAGCTGCCAAAAGCTTTCTCATGGGAAAGCCAGGGAAAGCCTGGAAGAGTCTGAGAAGGAAGCTCCTGCCCCTCCCAGCACTGCAGGCCTTCACTTGGTCACTGCGTTTCCTACAACAGTCCTCCAGGACCTGGCATATTCTGCATATTGTACTTAGGGATCGGATGGGCTTCCTAGGAGCTCTGTGTGTCCCTAATGAACATAAGCTGCCAAGGACATGCTGCATGGCAATGTGGTGCCCTTCCTTCAGCGTGGAGTCTTTTCCCTATCTCCAGGCTTGAGCTGGTGACTCCCCCCACCAAACGCGCAGTGAGAGCTGTGAAAGAGCTTTGGGAAGAGGAAAGGAGAAGAGACAGTCTCGGTGTTGAGAAAGGTAACAGAGCAGCTGATTGCTGCCAGGGTTTTGCACCTTCTCCTTCTGTCCTCCTTGGCAGGACTGTGGAGCCAAGGCTCCAGTGCAGTGCCTTAGATAGTACGAGGCACTAGATGCAGTTCTGCTCACCCATGATGGGAAGTCTCCAGTGCCTCCTGCGGGGGTAAGACCCCGTGGCAGGCCAACAGTCCCAAGTGAAGATAGTCCCTTTGAGTTAAACTTTCCCAGGGGACTCGTGCCCTAATGTACACGGCAAAGTGCTCTTCCATGGGAGAAGGGGGAGAAGAAGGGAGTCCAAGCTGAGGAGAATCCTTGTGATTCGTTGCTTCTGTCTGGAGCAGAATGGTAATGGAAGGAGTGCCCTCTGTGAGGACCTGTCTCATGGAATCCTAGTATTTTCCTCTGATGGGAAAAGCCACCTAGAGGAGATGGTCAAAAGTCCGGTGATGTGAGCCAAGACTTCCTCGGATGTTCAAAGCAGGCAGCTTGACCCTTTGCTTGCAAGTTTTTCATTCACAATGCCAGACCAATGCTTTTGGGCTGACTGCCTCAGCAGAGAAAATGCAGCCCGTGAGATCCGACGAAGGATCGCAGGCTCTGTTTCCCT
Source organism: Rhea pennata (assembly GCF_028389875.1). Classification (NCBI taxonomy): domain Eukaryota; kingdom Metazoa; phylum Chordata; class Aves; order Rheiformes; family Rheidae; genus Rhea; species Rhea pennata. Next base: position 2,399,815 of record NW_026907677.1, read on the forward strand.
CGTGTGAAGTTATGGCCCCAAAGAGTCCCTCTTAGGTCACCAGCATGTCCCTGCGAGCCCCACTGTTCCTGGTGTGGACAGGGTAGAGCAGTAGAAAAGCATTCCCACAGGAAAGGGTGTTTCAGGCTAGAAATGAAGAGCTGGACAGGAGCCAGAGTGAGGGAGAGCCTCAGAGTGCCTTGGAAACATGGCTTCAAAGGAATCCCCTTGAGGCTTCACAGGTCTATCGCTGGCTGGAGCGGTGCTACGCAGTCACTGCTGTACAGATGGCCACCTCGATGGTGCTCTGCAGGGTTTTCCGGTCTGCTGCTTACAGGGGATGTTCCCGCCATGTACATCTCCATTCAAGAAAAGCAGCCTGCTAGAATGGAAAAAGACATGGGGAAGAGAGTCAAGGGGAAGGAGCGTCGTGGCAGGTGAGGTGCTTGGAGCTGTGTGTGAGGGTGAGCCTGTAGCCTTGTTGGTCTTGGAGATGCATGTTTCCCTTGGACATCATGGCCCTAGTGACTCTGAATGCCTTTCATCCCATACCGCAACAACTAGTAATCTCTGGCTGGATGGGCTGCACAGAGCAAGTGGTTGGGAGAGCCTCCTGCTGGCTTCCTGTTTCTGCAGACACTGCTTCCTGGGTGGAGACCCTTGGGAAAGTCAAATCCTGCCCCCCAGACATGGGGGCCTTTCCTCATTCCCCATAGCTGAAAGTAAGCAGGATTGTTTCTACCTGCCAACAGCAGGGCTAGGGCTCTAAGGACACGCTGTGAGGCTGAGGAGAGGGCTGCATGCTCTTGTGAAGCCTTTGCAAGAGGGAGGTGTTTGCCTGACCTTTGGGCCACAACGCGGGCTCTTTCCAGAGGCCAGGGAGTATGCAGTGAGAGGGGACTCAACAGAGAGGAGCTCTTTCTTGGCCTGGAAAGGATGCTGCCTTGCAAGCAGAAGGGCAGTCTCCCTCTTCCTGCCCCCAAGGCCAAGGAGCAGGGGCTGTTCTCACAGTGCCAGATTCACGTAGTGACCTTGAAGCCCTTTCCTTCATGTGAAACCTTCTCTTGGGGCTGGCACAAGCCGAGCGTGGCTACATCCTGGTGTCAGGCATCTCTCTGTGTGCCCAGAGCATCCTGAATGCCGGATCAGAGTTGTGGGCTCTGAGATAAGGGGACTGTGCGTGTGTGTGTGTGTGTGCAGAGTCCGGGAGAGGCGGGAGGGCTCCAGTGAGAGTGAGAGAGAGCCTCTGCTCCTCCTGTCATCAAAGCCTTTCCCAAGTATGTCCCTGGGGCAGGCAAGCTGCAATGAGCAGCGTAGCTGCAGAGGTAGCAGTGCTTGACTCCCTCGATGCCTTTCTCCTTCTTTGAGGCTGGGTGCCCAACTAGAATCCCAATCCATTTTCCATCCTAAAAGCAGAGTGTTTGGGAGCACTGAGCAGTGGCTAAAGGAATTGGGAGGAGAGGGGGCAACGGTGTGTCTTGGAGCCTGTCACTGTTGCTGTGCCTGCTGTTCTCCTTGCTGCCTGGAGAGAAAGCCTTGGTGTGGGCAGCCTGAGCTTTGCTACTTTTCCTTCCGGCATGTTGTGCAGCCTTGCATGACTTGGCAGGGCATGATCTCCACGTCTGATGAGGTCCTTTGGCTGCCGAAGGAGGTGCCCATCCTGTGAGCACGGGATAGAGGCCCCACTCCCCCTGAGCTCATGCCACCTCCCCGCGGTGTCTGTTTGCAGTGCCTTTCAAGCTGCTGAGGTTGGATGGCCAGCTGCACGTGCTGTGAGTGCAGGCCCTCAGAGGGCAGGGAAGCGAGGTGCTGCTGCTTGGGGCCTTTCCTGTGGCAGCCGGAATTGTGGGAAGGCATCGTCCCCTGGGCAGTGGCTGTGCAAGAGCCCTTCCTCTGCGCTCCTTTGAGCTCTGAGTGACCTAGTCCAGGGCTTGCTTTCCAAGATGCCGGTTGTGCTCTGGTTTTGCAACACATCTGTTGCTGCTGCCTTCTCTGTGCACACAGCAGAAGATCCCCGCACGGGGCCCTGTTTCTGGTGGGAAGTTAACTGCTGGGCCTGTGTGGGGTGGAAGCTGGAGAGCTTCTGTTCATGCTCATGTCGATGACGGGGCAGCAGGAAAAAAAGGGTTCTTCAGTCTTGTTCAGATTCACTTCAGGTCTGAATGGGGGGAAGGGGAAGACTCGCGGCAGACAGAGGCCAGCGGAGAGTGTGTGAGGAATACCCTGCCCTTTAGGGGCGGATGTAGCTGCCCCTGGTGTACCTGTGGTGCTCTCTCTCTCCTTAGCTGGGCAACACTGCCCATTTCCTAGATTGGAGGGGAATGCTTTTTTTGCCTGTGCTTCCCTCCATTGACTTCCCCGTTAGGAAAGACTTGGTCTCCTAACTCAGGTTCTTGAATCTCAGCCTTGCCGAAAGCCCGGCAGTGTGATTCGCCCTTCTCTTGCATTTCCCTGCAGATGCTATTCTGTCCAATTGGGGGGCAGCCGTGAGAAACAGGCGGGTTTGTTTCAGAGGTTCTGAGAGGCAGCTTCTTCTCTGAGCAGTGGAAACGTTTGCTGCCCTTGTGAGCAACGAGATCCTTTGCTTGGCAGCATCTCACATGAGTCTCTCACCTTTGCAGGTGCCAGATATAAGCGATTTAGCCCTCACAGCCATCAGAAAGGTTGCTGCTCAGGCCCTTGCTGGGCCTGGCGTTGTGCTTCCCAAGCGAGCATGTTTGCTTGCTTCTTAGCCTCCAGCTGACCCAGCAAGCAGCTTCTCACTGCGTGTGTGGGAGTGCTGTGCTGCGAGGGTTGGTGAAGGCTGCTCAGGAAGTGATTTGGGACTAACACTTTCCACTGGCTGGTTCCCAGGGAACTCCAGGTTTGCTCTGGCTTGACCTGAGCTGTGTGTGGTGGTGGGAGGGCGTGGCAGAGGCCGTTTCTGCAGAGCTGTGTCCTGGCTGCCTCCTAGCTAAGGGGATGGATCCCTTAAAGGCCTGGCTGATGGAGGCTGTTGTTTGCAGAGGCACTGACATGAGCGTTGGAGGGACGGCAGGGGATGTGGAGGGCTAGGCTGGAGTTTCAAACGGTGGTGGAAAGGTAGAGGAAAGGAGGCTAGTTTCTTCTGCCTGGACACGAGCATGGTCAAGAGCTGGGAGACTGCCTCCGGTGGCAGCATGGAGGGTTTGTCTTGGAAAGCTGCCAAAAGCTTTCTCATGGGAAAGCCAGGGAAAGCCTGGAAGAGTCTGAGAAGGAAGCTCCTGCCCCTCCCAGCACTGCAGGCCTTCACTTGGTCACTGCGTTTCCTACAACAGTCCTCCAGGACCTGGCATATTCTGCATATTGTACTTAGGGATCGGATGGGCTTCCTAGGAGCTCTGTGTGTCCCTAATGAACATAAGCTGCCAAGGACATGCTGCATGGCAATGTGGTGCCCTTCCTTCAGCGTGGAGTCTTTTCCCTATCTCCAGGCTTGAGCTGGTGACTCCCCCCACCAAACGCGCAGTGAGAGCTGTGAAAGAGCTTTGGGAAGAGGAAAGGAGAACAGACAGTCTCGGTGTTGAGAAAGGTAACAGAGCAGCTGATTGCTGCCAGGGTTTTGCACCTTCTCCTTCTGTCCTCCTTGGCAGGACTGCGGAGCCAAGGCTCCAGTGCAGTGCCTTAGATAGTACGAGGCACTAGATGCAGTTCTGCTCACCCATGATGGGAAGTCTCCAGTGCCTCCTGCGGGGGTAAGACCCCGTGGCAGGCCAACAGTCCCAAGTGAAGCTAGGCCCTTTGAGTTAAACTTTCCCAGGGGACTCGTGCCCTAATGTACACGGCAAAGTGCTCTTCCATGGGAGAAGGGGGAGAAGAAGGGAGTCCAAGCTGAGGAGAATCCTTGTGATTCGTTGCTTCTGTCTGGAGCAGAATGGTAATGGAAGGAGTGCCCTCTGTGAGGACCTGTCTCATGGAATCCTAGTATTTTCCTCTGATGGGAAAAGCCACCTAGAGGAGATGGTCAAAAGTCCGGTGATGTGTGCCAAGACTTCCTCGGATGTTCAAAGCAGGCAGCTTGACCCTTTGCTTGCAAGTTTTTCATTCACAATGCCAGACCAATGCTTTTGGGCTGACTGCCTCAGCAGAGAAAATGCAGCCCGTGAGATCCGACGAAGGATCGCAGGCTCTGTTTCCCTCGTGTGAAGTTATGGCCCCAAAGAGTCCCTCTTAGGTCACCAGCATGTCCCTGCGAGCCCCACTGTTCCTGGTGTGGACAGGGTAGAGCAGTAGAAAAGCATTCCCACAGGAAAGGGTGTTTCAGGCTAGAAATGAAGAGCTGGACAGGAGAGCCAGAGTGAGGGAGAGCCTCAGAGTGCCTTGGAAACATGGCTTCAAAGGAATCCCCTTGAGGCTTCACAGGTCTATCGCTGGCTGGAGCGGTGCTACGCAGTCACTGCTGTACAGATGGCCACCTCGATGGTGCTCTGCAGGGTTTTCCGGTCTGCTGCTTACAGGGGATGTTCCCGCTATGTACATCTCCATTCAAGAAAAGCAGCCTGCTAGAATGGAGAAAGACATGGGGAAGAGAGTCAAGGGGAAGGAGCGTCGTGGCAGGTGAGGTGCTTGGAGCTGTGTGTGAGGGTGAGCCTGTAGCCTTGTTGGTCTTGGAGATGCATGTTTCCCTTGGACATCATGGCCCTAGTGACTCTGAATGCCTTTCATCCCATACCGCAACAACTAGTAATCTCTGGCTGGATGGGCTGCACAGAGCAAGTGGTTGGGAGAGCCTCCTGCTGGCTTCCTGTTTCTGCAGACACTGCTTCCTGGGTGGAGACCCTTGGGAAAGTCAAATCCTGCCCCCCAGACATGGGGGCCTTTCCTCATTCCCCATAGCTGAAAGTAAGCAGGATTGTTTCTACCTGCCAACAGCAGGGCTAGGGCTCTAAGGACACGCTGTGAGGCTGAGGAGAGGGCTGCATGCTCTTGTGAAGCCTTTGCAAGAGGGAGGTGTTTGCCTGACCTTTGGGCCACAACGCGGGCTCTTTCCAGAGGCCAGGGAGTATGCAGTGAGAGGGGACTCAACAGAGAGGAGCTCTTTCTTGGCCTGGAAAGGATGCTGCCTTGCAAGCAGAAGGGCAGTCTCCCTCTTCCTGCCCCCAAGGCCAAGGAGCAGGGGCTGTTCTCACAGTGCCAGATTCACGTAGTGACCTTGAAGCCCTTTCCTTCATGTGAAACCTTCTCTTGGGGCTGGCACAAGCCGAGCGTGGCTACATCCTGGTGTCAGGCATCTCTCTGTGTGCCCAGAGCATCCTGAATGCCGGATCAGAGTTGTGGGCTCTGAGATAAGGGGACTGTGCGTGTGTGTGTGTGTGTGCAGAGTCCGGGAGAGGCGGGAGGGCTCCAGTGAGAGTGAGAGAGAGCCTCTGCTCCTCCTGTCATCAAAGCCTTTCCCAAGTATGTCCCTGGGGCAGGCAAGCTGCAATGAGCAGCGTAGCTGCAGAGGTAGCAGTGCTTGACTCCCTCGATGCCTTTCTCCTTCTTTGAGGCTGGGTGCCCAACTAGAATCCCAATCCATTTTCCATCCTAAAAGCAGAGTGTTTGGGAGCACTGAGCAGTGGCTAAAGGAATTGGGAGGAGAGGGGGCAACGGTGTGTCTTGGAGCCTGTCACTGTTGCTGTGCCTGCTGTTCTCCTTGCTGCCTGGAGAGAAAGCCTTGGTGTGGGCAGCCTGAGCTTTGCTACTTTTCCTTCCGGCATGTTGTGCAGCCTTGCATGACTTGGCAGGGCATGATCTCCACGTCTGATGAGGTCCTTTGGCTGCCGAAGGAGGTGCCCATCCTGTGAGCACGGGATAGAGGCCCCACTCCCCCTGAGCTCATGCCACCTCCCCGCGGTGTCTGTTTGCAGTGCCTTTCAAGCTGCTGAGGTTGGATGGCCAGCTGCACGTGCTGTGAGTGCAGGCCCTCAGAGGGCAGGGAAGGGAGGTGCTGCTGCTTGGGGCCTTTCCTGTGGCAGCCGGAATTGTGGGAAGGCATCGTCCCCTGGGCAGTGGCTGTGCAAGAGCCCTTCCTCTGCGCTCCTTTGAGCTCTGAGTGACCTAGTCCAGGGCTTGCTTTCCAAGATGCCGGTTGTGCTCTGGTTTTGCAACACATCTGTTGCTGCTGCCTTCTCTGTGCACACAGCAGAAGATCCCCGCACGGGGCCCTGTTTCTGGTGGGAAGTTAACTGCTGGGCCTGTGTGGGGTGGAAGCTGGAGAGCTTCTGTTCATGCTCATGTCGATGACGGGGCAGCAGGAAAAAAAGGGTTCTTCAGTCTTGTTCAGATTCACTTCAGGTCTGAATGGGGGGAAGGGGAAGACTCACGGCAGACAGAGGCCAGCAGAGAGTGTGTGAGGAATACCCTGCCCTTTAGGGGCGGATGTAGCTGCCCCTGGTGTACCTGTGGTGCTCTCTCTCTCCTTAGCTGGGCAACACTGCCCATTTCCTAGATTGGAGGGGAATGCTTTTTTTGCCTGTGCTTCCCTCCATTGACTTCCCCGTTAGGAAAGACTTGGTCTCCTAACTCAGGTTCTTGAATCTCAGCCTTGCCGAAAGCCCGGCAGTGTGATTCGCCCTTCTCTTGCATTTCCCTGCAGATGCTATTCTGTCCAATTGGGGGGCAGCCGTGAGAAACAGGCGGGTTTGTTTCAGAGGGTCTGAGAGGCAGCTTCTTCTCTGAGCAGTGGAAACGTTTGCTGCCCTTGTGAGCAACGAGATCCTTTGCTTGGCAGCATCTCACATGAGTCTCTCACCTTTGCAGGTGCCAGATATAAGCGATTCAGCCCTCACAGCCATCAGAAAGGTTGCTGCTCAGGCCCTTGCTGGGCCTGGCGTTGTGCTTCCCAAGCGAGCATGTTTGCTTGCTTCTTAGCCTCCAGCTGACCCAGCAAGCAGCTTCTCACTGCGTGTGTGGGAGTGCTGTGCTGCGAGGGTTGGTGAAGGCTGCTCAGGAAGTGATTTGGGACTAACACTTTCCACTGGCTGGTTCCCAGGGAACTCCAGGTTTGCTCTGGCTTGACCTGAGCTGTGTGTGGTGGTGGGAGGGCGTGGCAGAGGCCGTTTCTGCAGAGCTGTGTCCTGGCTGCCTCCTAGCTAAGGGGATGGATCCCTTAAAGGCCTGGCTGATGGAGGCTGTTGTTTGCAGAGGCACTGACATGAGCGTTGGAGGGACGGCAGGGGATGTGGAGGGCTAGGCTGGAGTTTCAAACGGTGGTGGAAAGGTAGAGGAAAGGAGGCTAGTTTCTTCTGCCTGGACACGAGCATGGTCAAGAGCTGGGAGACTGCCTCCGGTGGCAGCATGGAGGGTTTGTCTTGGAAAGCTGCCAAAAGCTTTCTCATGGGAAAGCCAGGGAAAGCCTGGAAGAGTCTGAGAAGGAAGCTCCTGCCCCTCCCAGCACTGCAGGCCTTCACTTGGTCACTGCGTTTCCTACAACAGTCCTTCAGGACCTGGCATATTCTGCATATTGTACTTAGGGATCGGATGGGCTTCCTAGGAGCTCTGTGTGTCCCTAATGAACATAAGCTGCCAAGGACATGCTGCATGGCAATGTGGTGCCCTTCCTTCAGCGTGGAGTCTTTTCCCTATCTCCAGGCTTGAGCTGGTGACTCCCCCCACCAAACGCGCAGTGAGAGCTGTGAAAGAGCTTTGGGAAGAGGAAAGGAGAACAGACAGTCTCGGTGTTGAGAAAGGTAACAGAGCAGCTGATTGCTGCCAGGGTTTTGCACCTTCTCCTTCTGTCCTCCTTGGCAGGACTGCGGAGCCAAGGCTCCAGTGCAGTGCCTTAGATAGTACGAGGCACTAGATGCAGTTCTGCTCACCCATGATGGGAAGTCTCCAGTGCCTCCTGCGGGGGTAAGACCCCGTGGCAGGCCAACAGTCCCAAGTGAAGCTAGGCCCTTTGAGTTAAACTTTCCCAGGGGACTCGTGCCCTAATGTACACGGCAAAGTGCTCTTCCATGGGAGAAGGGGGAGAAGAAGGGAGTCCAAGCTGAGGAGAATCCTTGTGATTCGTTGCTTCTGTCTGGAGCAGAATGGTAATGGAAGGAGTGCCCTCTGTGAGGACCTGTCTCATGGAATCCTAATATTTTCCTCTGATGGGAAAAGCCACCTAGAGGAGATGGTCAAAAGTCCGGTGATGTGTGCCAAGACTTCCTCGGATGTTCAAAGCAGGCAGCTTGACCCTTTGCTTGCAAGTTTTTCATTCACAATGCCAGACCAATGCTTTTGGGCTGACTGCCTCAGCAGAGAAAATGCAGCCCGTGAGATCCGACGAAGGATCGCAGGCTCTGTTTCCCTCGTGTGAAGTTATGGCCCCAAAGAGTCCCTCTTAGGTCACCAGCATGTCCCTGCGAGCCCCACTGTTCCTGGTGTGGACAGGGTAGAGCAGTAGAAAAGCATTCCCACAGGAAAGGGTGTTTCAGGCTAGAAATGAAGAGCTGGACAGGAGCCAGAGTGAGGGAGAGCCTCAGAGTGCCTTGGAAACATGGCTTCAAAGGAATCCCCTTGAGGCTTCACAGGTCTATCGCTGGCTGGAGCGGTGCTACGCAGTCACTGCTGTACAGATGGCCACCTCGATGGTGCTCTGCAGGGTTTTCTGGTCTGCTGCTTACAGGGGATGTTCCCGCTATGTACATCTCCATTCAAGAAAAGCAGCCTGCTAGAATGGAGAAAGACATGGGGAAGAGAGTCAAGGGGAAGGAGCGTCGTGGCAGGTGAGGTGCTTGGAGCTGTGTGTGAGGGTGAGCCTGTAGCCTTGTTGGTCTTGGAGATGCATGTTTCCCTTGGACATCATGGCCCTAGTGACTCTGAATGCCTTTCATCCCATACCGCAACAACTAGTAATCTCTGGCTGGATGGGCTGCACAGAGCAAGTGGTTGGGAGAGCCTCCTGCTGGCTTCCTGTTTCTGCAGACACTGCTTCCTGGGTGGAGACCCTTGGGAAAGTCAAATCCTGCCCCCCAGACATGGGGGCCTTTCCTCATTCCCCATAGCTGAAAGTAAGCAGGATTGTTTCTACCTGCCAACAGCAGGGCTAGGGCTCTAAGGACACGCTGTGAGGCTGAGGAGAGGGCTGCATGCTCTTGTGAAGCCTTTGCAAGAGGGAGGTGTTTGCCTGACCTTTGGGCCACAACGCGGGCTCTTTCCAGAGGCCAGGGAGTATGCAGTGAGAGGGGACTCAACAGAGAGGAGCTCTTTCTTGGCCTGGAAAGGATGCTGCCTTGCAAGCAGAAGGGCAGTCTCCCTCTTCCTGCCCCCAAGGCCAAGGAGCAGGGGCTGTTCTCACAGTGCCAGATTCACGTAGTGACCTTGAAGCCCTTTCCTTCATGTGAAACCTTCTCTTGGGGCTGGCACAAGCCGAGCGTGGCTACATCCTGGTGTCAGGCATCTCTCTGTGTGCCCAGAGCATCCTGAATGCCGGATCAGAGTTGTGGGCTCTGAGATAAGGAGACTGTGCGTGTGTGTGTGTGTGTGCAGAGTCCGGGAGAGGCGGGAGGGCTCCAGTGAGAGTGAGAGAGAGCCTCTGCTCCTCCTGTCATCAAAGCCTTTCCCAAGTATGTCCCTGGGGCAGGCAAGCTGCAATGAGCAGCGTAGCTGCAGAGGTAGCAGTGCTTGACTCCCTCGATGCCTTTCTCCTTCTTTGAGGCTGGGTGGCCAACTAGAATCCCAATCCATTTTCCATCCTAAAAGCAGAGTGTTTGGGAGCACTGAGCAGTGGCTAAAGGAATTGGGAGGAGAGGGGGCAACGGTGTGTCTTGGAGCCTGTCACTGTTGCTGTGCCTGCTGTTCTCCTTGCTGCCTGGAGAGAAAGCCTTGGTGTGGGCAGCCTGAGCTTTGCTACTTTTCCTTCCGGCATGTTGTGCAGCCTTGCATGACTTGGCAGGGCATGATCTCCACGTCTGATGAGGTCCTTTGGCTGCCGAAGGAGGTGCCCATCCTGTGAGCACGGGATAGAGGCCCCACTCCCCCTGAGCTCATGCCACCTCCCCGCAGTGTCTGTTTGCAGTGCCTTTCAAGCTGCTGAGGTTGGATGGCCAGCTGCACGTGCTGTGAGTGCAGGCCCTCAGAGGGCAGGGAAGCGAGGTGCTGCTGCTTGGGGCCTTTCCTGTGGCAGCCGGAATTGTGGGAAGGCATCGTCCCCTGGGCAGTGGCTGTGCAAGAGCCCTTCCTCTGCGCTCCTTTGAGCTCTGAGTGACCTAGTCCAGGGCTTGCTTTCCAAGATGCCGGTTGTGCTCTGGTTTTGCAACACATCTGTTGCTGCTGCCTTCTCTGTGCACACAGCAGAAGATCCCCGCACGGGGCCCTGTTTCTGGTGGGAAGTTAACTGCTGGGCCTGTGTGGGGTGGAAGCTGGAGAGCTTCTGTTCATGCTCATGTCGATGACGGGGCAGCAGGAAAAAAAGGGTTCTTCAGTCTTGTTCAGATTCACTTCAGGTCTGAATGGGGGGAAGGGGAAGACTCGCGGCAGACAGAGGCCAGCGGAGAGTGTGTGAGGAATACCCTGCCCTTTAGGGGCGGATGTAGCTGCCCCTGGTGTACCTGTGGTGCTCTCTCTCTCCTTAGCTGGGCAACACTGCCCATTTCCTAGATTGGAGGGGAATGCTTTTTTTGCCTGTGCTTCCCTCCATTGACTTCCCCGTTAGGAAAGACTTGGTCTCCTAACTCAGGTTCTTGAATCTCAGCCTTGCCGAAAGCCCGGCAGTGTGATTCGCCCTTCTCTTGCATTTCCCTGCAGATGCTATTCTGTCCAATTGGGGGGCAGCCGTGAGAAACAGGCGGGTTTGTTTCAGAGGTTCTGAGAGGCAGCTTCTTCTCTGAGCAGTGGAAACGTTTGCTGCCCTTGTGAGCAACGAGATCCTTTGCTTGGCAGCATCTCACATGAGTCTCTCACCTTTGCAGGTGCCAGATATAAGCGATTCAGCCCTCACAGCCATCAGAAAGGTTGCTGCTCAGGCCCTTGCTGGGCCTGGCGTTGTGCTTCCCAAGCGAGCATGTTTGCTTGCTTCTTAGCCTCCAGCTGACCCAGCAAGCAGCTTCTCACTGCGTGTGTGGGAGTGCTGTGCTGCGAGGGTTGGTGAAGGCTGCTCAGGAAGTGATTTGGGACTAACACTTTCCACTGGCTGGTTCCCAGGGAACTCCAGGTTTGCTCTGGCTTGACCTGAGCTGTGTGTGGTGGTGGGAGGGCGTGGCAGAGGCCGTTTCTGCAGAGCTGTGTCCTGGCTGCCTCCTAGCTAAGGGGATGGATCCCTTAAAGGCCTGGCTGATGGAGGCTGTTGTTTGCAGAGGCACTGACATGAGCGTTGGAGGGACGGCAGGGGATGTGGAGGGCTAGGCTGGAGTTTCAAACGGTGGTGGAAAGGTAGAGGAAAGGAGGCTAGTTTCTTCTGCCTGGACACGAGCATGGTCAAGAGCTGGGAGACTGCCTCCGGTGGCAGCATGGAGGGTTTGTCTTGGAAAGCTGCCAAAAGCTTTCTCATGGGAAAGCCAGGGAAAGCCTGGAAGAGTCTGAGAAGGAAGCTCCTGCCCCTCCCAGCACTGCAGGCCTTCACTTGGTCACTGCGTTTCCTACAACAGTCCTCCAGGACCTGGCATATTCTGCATATTGTACTTAGGGATCGGATGGGCTTCCTAGGAGCTCTGTGTGTCCCTAATGAACATAAGCTGCCAAGGACATGCTGCATGGCAATGTGGTGCCCTTCCTTCAGCGTGGAGTCTTTTCCCTATCTCCAGGCTTGAGCTGGTGACTCCCCCCACCAAACGCGCAGTGAGAGCTGTGAAAGAGCTTTGGGAAGAGGAAAGGAGAACAGACAGTCTCGGTGTTGAGAAAGGTAACAGAGCAGCTGATTGCTGCCAGGGTTTTGCACCTTCTCCTTCTGTCCTCCTTGGCAGGACTGCGGAGCCAAGGCTCCAGTGCAGTGCCTTAGATAGTACGAGGCACTAGATGCAGTTCTGCTCACCCATGATGGGAAGTCTCCAGTGCCTCCTGCGGGGGTAAGACCCCGTGGCAGGCCAACAGTCCCAAGTGAAGCTAGGCCCTTTGAGTTAAACTTTCCCAGGGGACTCGTGCCCTAATGTACACGGCAAAGTGCTCTTCCATGGGAGAAGGGGGAGAAGAAGGGAGTCCAAGCTGAGGAGAATCCTTGTGATTCGTTGCTTCTGTCTGGAGCAGAATGGTAATGGAAGGAGTGCCCTCTGTGAGGACCTGTCTCATGGAATCCTAGTACTTTCCTCTGATGGGAAAAGCCACCTAGAGGAGATGGTCAAAAGTCCGGTGATGTGTGCCAAGACTTCCTCGGATGTTCAAAGCAGGCAGCTTGACCCTTTGCTTGCAAGTTTTTCATTCACAATGCCAGACCAATGCTTTTGGGTTGACTGCCTCCGCAGAGAAAATGCAGCCCGTGAGATCCGACGAAGGATCGCAGGCTCTGTTTCCCTCGTGTGAAGTTATGGCCCCAAAGAGTCCCTCTTAGGTCACCAGCACGTCCCTGCGAGCCCCACTGTTCCTGGTGTGGACAGGGTAGAGCAGTAGAAAAGATTCCCACAGGAAAGGGTGTTTCAGGCTAGAAATGAAGAGCTGGACAGGAGCCAGAGTGAGGGAGAGCCTCAGAGTGCCTTGGAAACATGGCTTCAAAGGAATCCCCTTGAGGCTTCACAGGTCTATCGCTGGCTGGAGCGGTGCTACGCAGTCACTGCTGTACAGATGGCCACTTTGATGGTGCTCTGCAGGGTTTTCCGGTCTGCTGCTTACAGGGGATGTTCCCGCCATGTACATCTCCATTCAAGAAAAGCAGCCTGCTAGAATGGAAAAAGACATGGGGAAGAGAGTCAAGGGGAAGGAGCGTCGTGGCAGGTGAGGTGCTTGGAGCTGTGTGTGAGGGTGAGCCTGTAGCCTTGTTGGTCTTGGAGATGCATGTTTCCCTTGGACATCATGGCCCTAGTGACTCTGAATGCCTTTCATCCCATACCGCAACAACTAGTAATCTCTGGCTGGATGGGCTGCACAGAGCAAGTGGTTGGGAGAGCCTCCTGCTGGCTTCCTGTTTCTGCAGACACTGCTTCCTGGGTGGAGACCCTTGGGAAAGTCAAATCCTGCCCCCCAGACATGGGGGCCTTTCCTCATTCCCCATAGCTGAAAGTAAGCAGGATTGTTTCTACCTGCCAACAGCAGGGCTAGGGCTCTAAGGACACGCTGTGAGGCTGAGGAGAGGGCTGCATGCTCTTGTGAAGCCTTTGCAAGAGGGAGGTGTTTGCCTGACCTTTGGGCCACAACGCGGGCTCTTTCCAGAGGCCAGGGAGTATGCAGTGAGAGGGGACTCAACAGAGAGGAGCTCTTTCTTGGCCTGGAAAGGATGCTGCCTTGCAAGCAGAAGGGCAGTCTCCCTCTTCCTGCCCCCAAGGCCAAGGAGCAGGGGCTGTTCTCACAGTGCCAGATTCACGTAGTGACCTTGAAGCCCTTTCCTTCATGTGAAACCTTCTCTTGGGGCTGGCACAAGCCGAGCGTGGCTACATCCTGGTGTCAGGCATCTCTCTGTGTGCCCAGAGCATCCTGAATGCCGGATCAGAGTTGTGGGCTCTGAGATAAGGGGACTGTGCGTGTGTGTGTGTGTGTGCAGAGTCCGGGAGAGGCGGGAGGGCTCCAGTGAGAGTGAGAGAGAGCCTCTGCTCCTCCTGTCATCAAAGCCTTTCCCAAGTATGTCCCTGGGGCAGGCAAGCTGCAATGAGCAGCGTAGCTGCAGAGGTAGCAGTGCTTGACTCCCTCGATGCCTTTCTCCTTCTTTGAGGCTGGGTGCCCAACTAGAATCCCAATCCATTTTCCATCCTAAAAGCAGAGTGTTTGGGAGCACTGAGCAGTGGCTAAAGGAATTGGGAGGAGAGGGGGCAACGGTGTGTCTTGGAGCCTGTCACTGTTGCTGTGCCTGCTGTTCTCCTTGCTGCCTGGAGAGAAAGCCTTGGTGTGGGCAGCCTGAGCTTTGCTACTTTTCCTTCCGGCATGTTGTGCAGCCTTGCATGACTTGGCAGGGCATGATCTCCACGTCTGATGAGGTCCTTTGGCTGCCGAAGGAGGTGCCCATCCTGTGAGCACGGGATAGAGGCCCCACTCCCCCTGAGCTCATGCCACCTCCCCGTGGTGTCTGTTTGCAGTGCCTTTCAAGCTGCTGAGGTTGGATGGCCAGCTGCACGTGCTGTGAGTGCAGGCCCTCAGAGGGCAGGGAAGGGAGGTGCTGCTGCTTGGGGCCTTTCCTGTGGCAGCCGGAATTGTGGGAAGGCATCGTCCCCTGGGCAGTGGCTGTGCAAGAGCCCTTCCTCTGCGCTCCTTTGAGCTCTGAGTGACCTAGTCCAGGGCTTGCTTTCCAAGATGCCGGTTGTGCTCTGGTTTTGCAACACATCTGTTGCTGCTGCCTTCTCTGTGCACACAGCAGAAGATCCCCGCACGGGGCCCTGTTTCTGGTGAGAAGTTAACTGCTGGGCCTGTGTGGGGTGGAAGCTGGAGAGCTTCTGTTCATGCTCATGTCGATGACGGGGCAGCAGGAAAAAAAGGGTTCTTCAGTCTTGTTCAGATTCACTTCAGGTCTGAATGGGGGGAAGGGGAAGACTCACGGCAGACAGAGGCCAGCAGAGAGTGTGTGAGGAATACCCTGCCCTTTAGGGGCGGATGTAGCTGCCCCTGGTGTACCTGTGGTGCTCTCTCTCTCCTTAGCTGGGCAACACTGCCCATTTCCTAGATTGGAGGGGAATGCTTTTTTTGCCTGTGCTTCCCTCCATTGACTTCCCCGTTAGGAAAGACTTGGTCTCCTAACTCAGGTTCTTGAATCTCAGCCTTGCCGAAAGCCCGGCAGTGTGATTCGCCCTTCTCTTGCATTTCCCTGCAGATGCTATTCTGTCCAATTGGGGGGCAGCCGTGAGAAACAGGCGGGTTTGTTTCAGAGGTTCTGAGAGGCAGCTTCTTCTCTGAGCAGTGGAAACGTTTGCTGCCCTTGTGAGCAACGAGATCCTTTGCTTGGCAGCATCTCACATGAGTCTCTCACCTTTGCAGGTGCCAGATATAAGCGATTCAGCCCTCACAGCCATCAGAAAGGTTGCTGCTCAGGCCCTTGCTGGGCCTGGCGTTGTGCTTCCCAAGCGAGCATGTTTGCTTGCTTCTTAGCCTCCAGCTGACCCAGCAAGCAGCTTCTCACTGCGTGTGTGGGAGTGCTGTGCTGCGAGGGTTGGTGAAGGCTGCTCAGGAAGTGATTTGGGACTAACACTTTCCACTGGCTGGTTCCCAGGGAACTCCAGGTTTGCTCTGGCTTGACCTGAGCTGTGTGTGGTGGTGGGAGGGCGTGGCAGAGGCCGTTTCTGCAGAGCTGTGTCCTGGCTGCCTCCTAGCTAAGGGGATGGATCCCTTAAAGGCCTGGCTGATGGAGGCTGTTGTTTGCAGAGGCACTGACATGAGCGTTGGAGGGACGGCAGGGGATGTGGAGGGCTAGGCTGGAGTTTCAAACGGTGGTGGAAAGGTAGAGGAAAGGAGGCTAGTTTCTTCTGCCTGGACACGAGCATGGTCAAGAGCTGGGAGACTGCCTCCGGTGGCAGCATGGAGGGTTTGTCTTGGAAAGCTGCCAAAAGCTTTCTCATGGGAAAGCCAGGGAAAGCCTGGAAGAGTCTGAGAAGGAAGCTCCTGCCCCTCCCAGCACTGCAGGCCTTCACTTGGTCACTGCGTTTCCTACAACAGTCCTCCAGGACCTGGCATATTCTGCATATTGTACTTAGGGATCGGATGGGCTTCCTAGGAGCTCTGTGTGTCCCTAATGAACATAAGCTGCCAAGGACATGCTGCATGGCAATGTGGTGCCCTTCCTTCAGCGTGGAGTCTTTTCCCTATCTCCAGGCTTGAGCTGGTGACTCCCCCCACCAAACGCGCAGTGAGAGCTGTGAAAGAGCTTTGGGAAGAGGAAAGGAGAACAGACAGTCTCGGTGTTGAGAAAGGTAACAGAGCAGCTGATTGCTGCCAGGGTTTTGCACCTTCTCCTTCTGTCCTCCTTGGCAGGACTGCGGAGCCAAGGCTCCAGTGCAGTGCCTTAGATAGTACGAGGCACTAGATGCAGTTCTGCTCACCCATGATGGGAAGTCTCCAGTGCCTCCTGCGGGGGTAAGACCCCGTGGCAGGCCAACAGTCCCAAGTGAAGCTAGTCCCTTTGAGTTAAACTTTCCCAGGGGACTCGTGCCCTACTGTACACGGCAAAGTGCTCTTCCATGGGAGAAGGGGGAGAAGAAGGGAGTCCAAGCTGAGGAGAATCCTTGTGATTCGTTGCTTCTGTCTGGAGCAGAATGGTAATGGAAGGAGTGCCCTCTGTGAGGACCTGTCTCATGGAATCCTAGTATTTTCCTCTGATGGGAAAAGCCACCTAGAGGAGATGGTCAAAAGTCCGGTGATGTGTGCCAAGACTTCCTCGGATGTTCAAAGCAGGCAGCTTGACCCTTTGCTTGCAAGTTTTTCATTCACAATGCCAGACCAATGCTTTTGGGCTGACTGCCTCAGCAGAGAAAATGCAGCCCGTGAGATCCGACGAAGGATCGCAGGCTCTGTTTCCCTCGTGTGAAGTTATGGCCCCAAAGAGTCCCTCTTAGGTCACCAGCACGTCCCTGCGAGCCCCACTGTTCCTGGTGTGGACAGGGTAGAGCAGTAGAAAAGCATTCCCACAGGAAAGGGTGTTTCAGGCTAGAAATGAAGAGCTGGACAGGAGCCAGAGTGAGGGAGAGCCTCAGAGTGCCTTGGAAACATGGCTTCAAAGGAATCCCCTTGAGGCTTCACAGGTCTATCGCTGGCTGGAGCGGTGCTACGCAGTCACTGCTGTACAGATGGCCACCTCGATGGTGCTCTGCAGGGTTTTCCGGTCTGCTGCTTACAGGGGATGTTCCCGCTATGTACATCTCCATTCAAGAAAAGCAGCCTGCTAGAATGGAAAAAGACATGGGGAAGAGAGTCAAGGGGAAGGAGCGTCGTGGCAGGTGAGGTGCTTGGAGCTGTGTGTGAGGGTGAGCCTGTAGCCTTGTTGGTCTTGGAGATGCATGTTTCCCTTGGACATCATGGCCCTAGTGACTCTGAATGCCTTTCATCCCATACCGCAACAACTAGTAATCTCTGGCTGGATGGGCTGCACAGAGCAAGTGGTTGGGAGAGCCTCCTGCTGGCTTCCTGTTTCTGCAGACACTGCTTCCTGGGTGGAGACCCTTGGGAAAGTCAAATCCTGCCCCCCAGACATGGGGGCCTTTCCTCATTCCCCATAGCTGAAAGTAAGCAGGATTGTTTCTACCTGCCAACAGCAGGGCTAGGGCTCTAAGGACACGCTGTGAGGCTGAGGAGAGGGCTGCATGCTCTTGTGAAGCCTTTGCAAGAGGGAGGTGTTTGCCTGACCTTTGGGCCACAACGCGGGCTCTTTCCAGAGGCCAGGGAGTATGCAGTGAGAGGGGACTCAACAGAGAGGAGCTCTTTCTTGGCCTGGAAAGGATGCTGCCTTGCAAGCAGAAGGGCAGTCTCCCTCTTCCTGCCCCCAAGGCCAAGGAGCAGGGGCTGTTCTCACAGTGCCAGATTCACGTAGTGACCTTGAAGCCCTTTCCTTCATGTGAAACCTTCTCTTGGGGCTGGCACAAGCCGAGCGTGGCTACATCCTGGTGTCAGGCATCTCTCTGTGTGCCCAGAGCATCCTGAATGCCGGATCAGAGTTGTGGGCTCTGAGATAAGGGGACTGTGCGTGTGTGTGTGTGTGTGCAGAGTCCGGGAGAGGCGGGAGGGCTCCAGTGAGAGTGAGAGAGAGCCTCTGCTCCTCCTGTCATCAAAGCCTTTCCCAAGTATGTCCCTGGGGCAGGCAAGCTGCAATGAGCAGCGTAGCTGCAGAGGTAGCAGTGCTTGACTCCCTCGATGCCTTTCTCCTTCTTTGAGGCTGGGTGCCCAACTAGAATCCCAATCCATTTTCCATCCTAAAAGCAGAGTGTTTGGGAGCACTGAGCAGTGGCTAAAGGAATTGGGAGGAGAGGGGGCAACGGTGTGTCTTGGAGCCTGTCACTGTTGCTGTGCCTGCTGTTCTCCTTGCTGCCTGGAGAGAAAGCCTTGGTGTGGGCAGCCTGAGCTTTGCTACTTTTCCTTCCGGCATGTTGTGCAGCCTTGCATGACTTGGCAGGGCATGATCTCCACGTCTGATGAGGTCCTTTGGCTGCCGAAGGAGGTGCCCATCCTGTGAGCACGGGATAGAGGCCCCACTCCCCCTGAGCTCATGCCACCTCCCCGCGGTGTCTGTTTGCAGTGCCTTTCAAGCTGCTGAGGTTGGATGGCCAGCTGCACGTGCTGTGAGTGCAGGCCCTCAGAGGGCAGGGAAGCGAGGTGCTGCTGCTTGGGGCCTTTCCTGTGGCAGCCGGAATTGTGGGAAGGCATCGTCCCCTGGGCAGTGGCTGTGCAAGAGCCCTTCCTCTGCGCTCCTTTGAGCTCTGAGTGACCTAGTCCAGGGCTTGCTTTCCAAGATGCCGGTTGTGCTCTGGTTTTGCAACACATCTGTTGCTGCTGCCTTCTCTGTGCACACAGCAGAAGATCCCCGCACGGGGCCCTGTTTCTGGTGGGAAGTTAACTGCTGGGCCTGTGTGGGGTGGAAGCTGGAGAGCTTCTGTTCATGCTCATGTCGATGACGGGGCAGCAGGAAAAAAAGGGTTCTTCAGTCTTGTTCAGATTCACTTCAGGTCTGAATGGGGGGAAGGGGAAGACTCGCGGCAGACAGAGGCCAGCGGAGAGTGTGTGAGGAATACCCTGCCCTTTAGGGGCGGATGTAGCTGCCCCTGGTGTACCTGTGGTGCTCTCTCTCTCCTTAGCTGGGCAACACTGCCCATTTCCTAGATTGGAGGGGAATGCTTTTTTTGCCTGTGCTTCCCTCCATTGACTTCCCCGTTAGGAAAGACTTGGTCTCCTAACTCAGGTTCTTGAATCTCGGCCTTGCCGAAAGCCTGGCAGTGTGATTCGCCCTTCTCCTGCATTCCCCTGCAGATGCTATTCTGTCCAATTGGGGGGCAGCCGTGAGAAACAGGCAGGTTTGTTTCAGAGGTTCTGAGAGGCAGCTTCTTCTCTGAGCAGTGGAAACGTTTGCTGCCCTTGTGAGCAATGAGATCCTTTGCTTGGCCGCATCTCACGTGTGTCTCTCACCTTTGCAGGTGCCAGATATAAGCGATTCAGCCCTCACAGCCATCAGAAAGGTTGCTGCTCAGGCCCTTGCTGGGCCTGGCGTTGTCCTTCCCAAGCGAGCATGTTTGCTTGCTTCTTAGCCTCCAGCTGACCCAGCAAGCAGCTTCTCACTGCGTGTGTGGGAGTGCAGTGCTGCGAGGGTTGGTGAAGGCTGCTCAGGAAGTGATTTGGGACTAACACTTTCCACTGGCTGGTTCCCAGGGAACTCCAGGTTTGCTCTGGCTTGACCTGAGCTGTGTGTGGTGGTGGGAGGGCGTGGCAGAGGCCGTTTCTGCAGAGCTGTGTCCTGGCTCCCTCCTAGCTAAGGGGATGGATCCCTTAAAGTCCTGGCTGATGGAGGCTGTTGTTTGCAGAGGCACTGACATGAGCGTTGGAGGGATGGCAGGGGATGTGGAGGGCTAGGCTGGAGTTTCAAACGGTGGTGGAAAGGTAGAGGAAAGGAGGCTAGTTTCTTCTGCCTGGACACGAGCATGGTCAAGAGCTGGGAGACTGCCTCCGGTGGCAGCATGGAGGGTTTGTCTTGGAAAGCTGCCAAAAGCTTTCTCATGGGAAAGCCAGGGAAAGCCTGGAAGAGTCTGAGAAGGAAGCTCCTGCCCCTCCCAGCACTGCAGGCCTTCACTTGGTCACTGCGTTTCCTACAACAGTCCTCCAGGACCTGGCATATTCTGCATATTGTACTTAGGGATCGGATGGGCTTCCTAGGAGCTCTGTGTGTCCCTAATGAACATAAGCTGCCAAGGACATGCTGCATGGCAATGTGGTGCCCTTTCTTCAGCGTGGAGTCTTTTCCCTATCTCTAGGCTTGAGCTGGTGACTCCCCCCACCAAACGCGCAGTGAGAGCTGTGAAAGAGCTTTGGGAAGAGGAAAGGAGAACAGACAGTCTCGGTGTTGAGAAAGGTAACAGAGCAGCTGATTGCTGCCAGGGTTTTGCACCTTCTCCTTCTGTCCTCCTTGGCAGGACTGCGGAGCCAAGGCTCCAGTGCAGTGCCTTAGATAGTACGAGGCACTAGATGCAGTTCTGCTCACCCATGATGGGAAGTCTCCAGTGCCTCCTGCGGGGGTAAGACCCCGTGGCAGGCCAACAGTCCCAAGTGAAGCTAGGCCCTTTGAGTTAAACTTTCCCAGGGGACTCGTGCCCTACTGTACACGGCAAAGTGCTCTTCCATGGGAGAAGGGGGAGAAGAAGGGAGTCCAAGCTGAGGAGAATCCTTGTGATTCGTTGCTTCTGTCTGGAGCAGAATGGTAATGGAAGGAGTGCCCTCTGTGAGGACCTGTCTCATGGAATCCTAGTATTTTCCTCTGATGGGAAAAGCCACCTAGAGGAGATGGTCAAAAGTCCGGTGATGTGTGCCAAGACTTCCTCGGATGTTCAAAGCAGGCAGCTTGACCCTTTGCTTGCAAGTTTTTCATTCACAATGCCAGACCAATGCTTTTGGGCTGACTGCCTCAGCAGAGAAAATGCAGCCCGTGAGATCCGACGAAGGATCGCAGGCTCTGTTTCCCTCGTGTGAAGTTATGGCCCCAAAGAGTCCCTCTTAGGTCACCAGCACGTCCCTGCGAGCCCCACTGTTCCTGGTGTGGACAGGGTAGAGCAGTAGAAAAGCATTCCCACAGGAAAGGGTGTTTCAGGCTAGAAATGAAGAGCTGGACAGGAGCCAGAGTGAGGGAGAGCCTCAGAGTGCCTTGGAAACATGGCTTCAAAGGAATCCCCTTGAGGCTTCACAGGTCTATCGCTGGCTGGAGCGGTGCTACGCAGTCACTGCTGTACAGATGGCCACCTCGATGGTGCTCTGCAGGGTTTTCCGGTCTGCTGCTTACAGGGGATGTTCCCGCCATGTACATCTCCATTCAAGAAAAGCAGCCTGCTAGAATGGAAAAAGACATGGGGAAGAGAGTCAAGGGGAAGGAGCGTCGTGGCAGGTGAGGTGCTTGGAGCTGTGTGTGAGGGTGAGCCTGTAGCCTTGTTGGTCTTGGAGATGCATGTTTCCCTTGGACATCATGGCCCTAGTGACTCTGAATGCCTTTCATCCCATACCGCAACAACTAGTAATCTCTGGCTGGATGGGCTGCACAGAGCAAGTAGTTGGGAGAGCCTCCTGCTGGCTTCCTGTTTCTGCTGACACTGCTTCCTGGGTGGAGACCCTTGGGAAAGTCAAATCCTGCCCCCCAGACATGGGGGCCTTTCCTCATTCCCCATAGCTGAAAGTAAGCAGGATTGTTTCTACCTGCCAACAGCAGGGCTAGGGCTCTAAGGACACGCTGTGAGGCTGAGGAGAGGGCTGCATGCTCTTGTGAAGCCTTTGCAAGAGGGAGGTGTTTGCCTGACCTTTGGGCCACAACGCGGGCTCTTTCCAGAGGCCAGGGAGTATGCAGTGAGAGGGGACTCAACAGAGAGGAGCTCTTTCTTGGCCTGGAAAGGATGCTGCCTTGCAAGCAGAAGGGCAGTCCCCCTCTTCCTGCCCCCAAGGCCAAGGAGCAGGGGCTGTTCTCACAGTGCCAGATTCACGTAGTGACCTTGAAGCCCTTTCCTTCATGTGAAACCTTCTCTTGGGGCTGGCACAAGCCGAGCGTGGCTACATCCTGGTGTCAGGCATCTCTCTGTGTGCCCAGAGCATCCTGAATGCCGGATCAGAGTTGTGGGCTCTGAGATAAGGGGACTGTGCGTGTGTGTGTGTGTGTGTGTGTTTGTGCGTGCAGAGTCTGGGAGAGGCGGGAGGGCTCCATTGAGAGTGAGAGAGAGCCTCTGCCCCTCCTGTCATCAAAGCCTTTCCCAAGCATGTCCCCGGGGCAGGCAAGCTGCAATGAGCAGCGTAGCTGCAGAGGTAGCAGTGCTTGACTCCCTCGATGCCTTTCTCCTTCTTTGAGGCTGGGTGCCCAACTAGAATCCATTTTCCATCCTAAAAGCAGAGTGTTTGGGAGCACTGAGCAGTGGCTAAAGGAATTGGGAGGAGAGGGGGCAACGGTGTGTCTTGGAGCCTGTCACTGTTGCTGTGCCTGCTGTTCTCCTTGCTGCCTGGAGAGAAAGCCTTGGTGTGGGCAGCCTGAGCTTTGCTACTTTTCCTTCCGGCATGTTGTGCAGCCTTGCATGACTTGGCAGGGCATGATCTCCACATCTGATGAGGTCCTTTGGCTGCCGAAGGAGGTGCCCATCCTGTGAGCACGGGATAGAGGCCCCACTCCCCCTGGGCTCATGCCACCTCCCCGCGGTGTCTGTTTGCAGTGCCTTTCAAGCTGCTGAGGTTGGATGGCCAGCTGCACGTGCTGTGAGTGCAGGCCCTCAGAGGGCAGGGAAGGGAGGTGCTGCTGCTTGGGGCCTTTCCTGTGGCAGCCGGAATTGTGGGAAAGCATCGTCCCCTGGGCAGTGGCTGTGCAAGAGCCCTTCCTCTGCGCTCCTTTGAGCTCTGAGTGACCTAGTCCAGGGCTTGCTTTCCAAGATGCCGGTTGTGCTCTGGTTTTGCAACACATCTGTTGCTGCTGCCTTCTCTGTGCACAGAGCAGAAG
The DNA here is from genome assembly GCF_028389875.1 of Rhea pennata. Classification (NCBI taxonomy): domain Eukaryota; kingdom Metazoa; phylum Chordata; class Aves; order Rheiformes; family Rheidae; genus Rhea; species Rhea pennata. The sequence goes on from NW_026907677.1 coordinate 2,422,493, forward strand.
ATCCCCGCACGGGGCCCTGTTTCTGGTGGGAAGTTAACTGCTGGGCCTGTGTGGGGTGGAAGCTGGAGAGCTTCTGTTCATGCTCGTGTCGATGACGGGGCAGCAGGAAAAAAGGGTTCTTCAGTCTTGTTCAGATTCACTTCAGGTCTGAATGGGGGGAAGGGGAAGACTCGCGGCAGACAGGGGTCAGCGGAGAGTGTGAGGAATACCCTGCCCTTTAGGGGCGGATGTAGCTGCCCCTGGTGTACCTGTGGTGCTCTCTCTCTCCTTAGCTGGGCAACACTGCCCATTTCCTAGATTGGAGGGGAATGCTTTTTTTGCCTGTGCTTCCCTCCATTGACTTCCCCGTTAGGAAAGACTTGGTCTCCTAACTCAGGTTCTTGAATCTCGGCCTTGCCGAAAGCCTGGCAGTGTGATTCGCCCTTCTCCTGCATTCCCCTGCAGATGCTATTCTGTCCAATTGGGGGGCAGCCGTGAGAAACAGGCAGGTTTGTTTCAGAGTTTCTGAGAGGCAGCTTCTTCTCTGAGCAGTGGAAACGTTTGCTGCCCTTGTGAGCAATGAGATCCTTTGCTTGGCCGCATCTCACGTGTGTCTCTCACCTTTGCAGGTGCCAGATATAAGCGATTCAGCCCTCACAGCCATCAGAAAGGTTGCTGCTCAGGCCCTTGCTGGGCCTGGCGTTGTCCTTCCCAAGCGAGCATGTTTGCTTGCTTCTTAGCCTCCAGCTGACCCAGCAAGCAGCTTCTCACTGCGTGTGTGGGAGTGCTATGCTGCGAGGGTTGGTAAAGGCTGCTCAGGAAGTGATTTGGGACTAACACTTTCCACTGGCTGGTTCCCAGGGAACTCCAGGTTTGCTCTGGCTTGACCTGAGCTGTGTGTGGTGGTGGGAGGGCGTGGCAGAGGCCGTTTCTGCAGAGCTGTGTCCTGGCTGCCTCCTAGCTAAGGGGATGGATCCCTTAAAGGCCTGGCTGATGGAGGCTGTTGTTTGCAGAGGCACTGACATGAGCGTTGGAGGGACGGCAGGGGATGTGGAGGGCTAGGCTGGAGTTTCAAACGGTGGTGGAAAGGTAGAGGAAAGGAGGCTAGTTTCTTCTGCCTGGACACGAGCATGGTCAAGAGCTGGGAGACTGCCTCCGGTGGCAGCATGGAGGGTTTGTCTTGGAAAGCTGCCAAAAGCTTTCTCATGGGAAAGCCAGGGAAAGCCTGGAAGAGTCTGAGAAGGAAGCTCCTGCCCCTCCCAGCACTGCAGGCCTTCACTTGGTCACTGCGTTTCCTACAACAGTCCTCCAGGACCTGGCATATTCTGCATATTGTACTTAGGGATCGGATGGGCTTCCTAGGAGCTCTGTGTGTCCCTAATGAACATAAGCTGCCAAGGACATGCTGCATGGCAATGTGGTGCCCTTCCTTCAGCGTGGAGTCTTTTCCCTATCTCCAGGCTTGAGCTGGTGACTCCCCCCACCAAACGCGCAGTGAGAGCTGTGAAAGAGCTTTGGGAAGAGGAAAGGAGAACAGACAGTCTCGGTGTTGAGAAAGGTAACAGAGCAGCTGATTGCTGCCAGGGTTTTGCACCTTCTCCTTCTGTCCTCCTTGGCAGGACTGCGGAGCCAAGGCTCCAGTGCAGTGCCTTAGATAGTACGAGGCACTAGATGCAGTTCTGCTCACCCATGATGGGAAGTCTCCAGTGCCTCCTGCGGGGGTAAGACCCCGTGGCAGGCCAACAGTCCCAAGTGAAGATAGTCCCTTTGAGTTAAACTTTCCCAGGGGACTCGTGCCCTAATGTACACGGCAAAGTGCTCTTCCATGGGAGAAGGGGGAGAAGAAGGGAGTCCAAGCTGAGGAGAATCCTTGTGATTCGTTGCTTCTGTCTGGAGCAGAATGGTAATGGAAGGAGTGCCCTCTGTGAGGACCTGTCTCATGGAATCCTAGTATTTTCCTCTGATGGGAAAAGCCACCTAGAGGAGATGGTCAAAAGTCCGGTGATGTGTGCCAAGACTTCCTCGGATGTTCAAAGCAGGCAGCTTGACCCTTTGCTTGCAAGTTTTTCATTCACAATGCCAGACCAATGCTTTTGGGCTGACTGCCTCAGCAGAGAAAATGCAGCCCGTGAGATCCGACGAAGGATCGCAGGCTCTGTTTCCCTCGTGTGAAGTTATGGCCCCAAAGAGTCCCTCTTAGGTCACCAGCATGTCCCTGCGAGCCCCACTGTTCCTGGTGTGGACAGGGTAGAGCAGTAGAAAAGCATTCCCACAGGAAAGGGTGTTTCAGGCTAGAAATGAAGAGCTGGACAGGAGCCAGAGTGAGGGAGAGCCTCAGAGTGCCTTGGAAACATGGCTTCAAAGGAATCCCCTTGAGGCTTCACAGGTCTATCGCTGGCTGGAGCGGTGCTACGCAGTCACTGCTGTACAGATGGCCACCTCGATGGTGCTCTGCAGGGTTTTCCGGTCTGCTGCTTACAGGGGATGTTCCCGCCATGTACATCTCCATTCAAGAAAAGCAGCCTGCTAGAATGGAAAAAGACATGGGGAAGAGAGTCAAGGGGAAGGAGCGTCGTGGCAGGTGAGGTGCTTGGAGCTGTGTGTGAGGGTGAGCCTGTAGCCTTGTTGGTCTTGGAGATGCATGTTTCCCTTGGACATCATGGCCCTAGTGACTCTGAATGCCTTTCATCCCATACCGCAACAACTAGTAATCTCTGGCTGGATGGGCTGCACAGAGCAAGTGGTTGGGAGAGCCTCCTGCTGGCTTCCTGTTTCTGCAGACACTGCTTCCTGGGTGGAGACCCTTGGGAAAGTCAAATCCTGTCCCCCAGACATGGGGGCCTTTCCTCATTCCCCATAGCTGAAAGTAAGCAGGATTGTTTCTACCTGCCAACAGCAGGGCTAGGGCTCTAAGGACACGCTGTGAGGCTGAGGAGAGGGCTGCATGCTCTTGTGAAGCCTTTGCAAGAGGGAGGTGTTTGCCTGACCTTTGGGCCACAACGCGGGCTCTTTCCAGAGGCCAGGGAGTATGCAGTGAGAGGGGACTCAACAGAGAGGAGCTCTTTCTTGGCCTGGAAAGGATGCTGCCTTGCAAGCAGAAGGGCAGTCTCCCTCTTCCTGCCCCCAAGGCCAAGGAGCAGGGGCTGTTCTCACAGTGCCAGATTCACGTAGTGACCTTGAAGCCCTTTCCTTCATGTGAAACCTTCTCTTGGGGCTGGCACAAGCCGAGCGTGGCTACATCCTGGTGTCAGGCATCTCTCTGTGTGCCCAGAGCATCCTGAATGCCGGATCAGAGTTGTGGGCTCTGAGATAAGGGGACTGTGCGTGTGTGTGTGTGTGTGCAGAGTCCGGGAGAGGCGGGAGGGCTCCAGTGAGAGTGAGAGAGAGCCTCTGCTCCTCCTGTCATCAAAGCCTTTCCCAAGTATGTCCCTGGGGCAGGCAAGCTGCAATGAGCAGCGTAGCTGCAGAGGTAGCAGTGCTTGACTCCCTCGATGCCTTTCTCCTTCTTTGAGGCTGGGTGCCCAACTAGAATCCATTTTCCATCCTAAAAGCAGAGTGTTTGGGAGCACTGAGCAGTGGCTAAAGGAATTGGGAGGAGAGGGGGCAACGGTGTGTCTTGGAGCCTGTCACTGTTGCTGTGCCTGCTGTTCTCCTTGCTGCCTGGAGAGAAAGCCTTGGTGTGGGCAGCCTGAGCTTTGCTACTTTTCCTTCCGGCATGTTGTGCAGCCTTGCATGACTTGGCAGGGCATGATCTCCACGTCTGATGAGGTCCTTTGGCTGCTGAAGGAGGTGCCCATCCTGTGAGCACGGGATAGAGGCCCCACTCCCCCTGAGCTCATGCCACCTCCCCGCGGTGTCTGTTTGCAGTGCCTTTCAAGCTGCTGAGGTTGGATGGCCAGCTGCACGTGCTGTGAGTGCAGGCCCTCAGAGGGCAGGGAAGCGAGGTGCTGCTGCTTGGGGCCTTTCCTGTGGCAGCCGGAATTGTGGGAAGGCATCGTCCCCTGGGCAGTGGCTGTGCAAGAGCCCTTCCTCTGCGCTCCTTTGAGCTCTGAGTGACCTAGTCCAGGGCTTGCTTTCCAAGATGCCGGTTGTGCTCTGGTTTTGCAACACATCTGTTGCTGCTGCCTTCTCTGTGCACACAGCAGAAGATCCCCGCACGGGGCCCTGTTTCTGGTGGGAAGTTAACTGCTGGGCCTGTGTGGGGTGGAAGCTGGAGAGCTTCTGTTCATGCTCATGTCGATGACGGGGCAGCAGGAAAAAAAGGGTTCTTCAGTCTTGTTCAGATTCACTTCAGGTCTGAATGGGGGGAAGGGGAAGACTCGCGGCAGACAGAGGCCAGCGGAGAGTGTGTGAGGAATACCCTGCCCTTTAGGGGCGGATGTAGCTGCCCCTGGTGTACCTGTGGTGCTCTCTCTCTCCTTAGCTGGGCAACACTGCCCATTTCCTAGATTGGAGGGGAATGCTTTTTTTGCCTGTGCTTCCCTCCATTGACTTCCCCGTTAGGAAAGACTTGGTCTCCTAACTCAGGTTCTTGAATCTCAGCCTTGCCGAAAGCCCGGCAGTGTGATTCGCCCTTCTCTTGCATTTCCCTGCAGATGCTATTCTGTCCAATTGGGGGGCAGCCGTGAGAAACAGGCGGGTTTGTTTCAGAGGTTCTGAGAGGCAGCTTCTTCTCTGAGCAGTGGAAACGTTTGCTGCCCTTGTGAGCAACGAGATCCTTTGCTTGGCAGCATCTCACATGAGTCTCTCACCTTTGCAGGTGCCAGATATAAGCGATTCAGCCCTCACAGCCATCAGAAAGGTTGCTGCTCAGGCCCTTGCTGGGCCTGGCGTTGTGCTTCCCAAGCGAGCATGTTTGCTTGCTTCTTAGCCTCCAGCTGACCCAGCAAGCAGCTTCTCACTGCGTGTGTGGGAGTGCTGTGCTGCGAGGGTTGGTGAAGGCTGCTCAGGAAGTGATTTGGGACTAACACTTTCCACTGGCTGGTTCCCAGGGAACTCCAGGTTTGCTCTGGCTTGACCTGAGCTGTGTGTGGTGGTGGGAGGGCGTGGCAGAGGCCGTTTCTGCAGAGCTGTGTCCTGGCTGCCTCCTAGCTAAGGGGATGGATCCCTTAAAGGCCTGGCTGATGGAGGCTGTTGTTTGCAGAGGCACTGACATGAGCGTTGGAGGGACGGCAGGGGATGTGGAGGGCTAGGCTGGAGTTTCAAACGGTGGTGGAAAGGTAGAGGAAAGGAGGCTAGTTTCTTCTGCCTGGACACGAGCATGGTCAAGAGCTGGGAGACTGCCTCCGGTGGCAGCATGGAGGGTTTGTCTTGGAAAGCTGCCAAAAGCTTTCTCATGGGAAAGCCAGGGAAAGCCTGGAAGAGTCTGAGAAGGAAGCTCCTGCCCCTCCCAGCACTGCAGGCCTTCACTTGGTCACTGCGTTTCCTACAACAGTCCTCCAGGACCTGGCATATTCTGCATATTGTACTTAGGGATCGGATGGGCTTCCTAGGAGCTCTGTGTGTCCCTAATGAACATAAGCTGCCAAGGACATGCTGCATGGCAATGTGGTGCCCTTCCTTCAGCGTGGAGTCTTTTCCCTATCTCCAGGCTTGAGCTGGTGACTCCCCCCACCAAACGCGCAGTGAGAGCTGTGAAAGAGCTTTGGGAAGAGGAAAGGAGAACAGACAGTCTCGGTGTTGAGAAAGGTAACAGAGCAGCTGATTGCTGCCAGGGTTTTGCACCTTCTCCTTCTGTCCTCCTTGGCAGGACTGCGGAGCCAAGGCTCCAGTGCAGTGCCTTAGATAGTACGAGGCACTAGATGCAGTTCTGCTCACCCATGATGGGAAGTCTCCAGTGCCTCCTGCGGGGGTAAGACCCCGTGGCAGGCCAACAGTCCCAAGTGAAGCTAGGCCCTTTGAGTTAAACTTTCCCAGAGGACTCGTGCCCTAATGTACACGGCAAAGTGCTCTTCCATGGGAGAAGGGGGAGAAGAAGGGAGTCCAAGCTGAGGAGAATCCTTGTGATTCGTTGCTTCTGTCTGGAGCAGAATGGTAATGGAAGGAGTGCCCTCTGTGAGGACCTGTCTCATGGAATCCTAGTATTTTCCTCTGATGGGAAAAGCCACCTAGAGGAGATGGTCAAAAGTCCGGTGATGTGTGCCAAGACTTCCTCGGATGTTCAAAGCAGGCAGCTTGACCCTTTGCTTGCAAGTTTTTCATTCACAATGCCAGACCAATGCTTTTGGGCTGACTGCCTCAGCAGAGAAAATGCAGCCCGTGAGATCCGACGAAGGATCGCAGGCTCTGTTTCCCTCGTGTGAAGTTATGGCCCCAAAGAGTCCCTCTTAGGTCACCAGCATGTCCCTGCGAGCCCCACTGTTCCTGGTGTGGACAGGGTAGAGCAGTAGAAAAGCATTCCCACAGGAAAGGGTGTTTCAGGCTAGAAATGAAGAGCTGGACAGGAGCCAGAGTGAGGGAGAGCCTCAGAGTGCCTTGGAAACATGGCTTCAAAGGAATCCCCTTGAGGCTTCACAGGTCTATCGCTGGCTGGAGCGGTGCTACGCAGTCACTGCTGTACAGATGGCCACCTCGATGGTGCTCTGCAGGGTTTTCTGGTCTGCTGCTTACAGGGGATGTTCCCGCTATGTACATCTCCATTCAAGAAAAGCAGCCTGCTAGAATGGAGAAAGACATGGGGAAGAGAGTCAAGGGGAAGGAGCGTCGTGGCAGGTGAGGTGCTTGGAGCTGTGTGTGAGGGTGAGCCTGTAGCCTTGTTGGTCTTGGAGATGCATGTTTCCCTTGGACATCATGGCCCTAGTGACTCTGAATGCCTTTCATCCCATACCGCAACAACTAGTAATCTCTGGCTGGATGGGCTGCACAGAGCAAGTGGTTGGGAGAGCCTCCTGCTGGCTTCCTGTTTCTGCAGACACTGCTTCCTGGGTGGAGACCCTTGGGAAAGTCAAATCCTGCCCCCCAGACATGGGGGCCTTTCCTCATTCCCCATAGCTGAAAGTAAGCAGGATTGTTTCTACCTGCCAACAGCAGGGCTAGGGCTCTAAGGACACGCTGTGAGGCTGAGGAGAGGGCTGCATACTCTTGTGAAGCCTTTGCAAGAGGGAGGTGTTTGCCTGACCTTTGGGCCACAACGCGGGCTCTTTCCAGAGGCCAGGGAGTATGCAGTGAGAGGGGACTCAACAGAGAGGAGCTCTTTCTTGGCCTGGAAAGGATGCTGCCTTGCAAGCAGAAGGGCAGTCTCCCTCTTCCTGCCCCCAAGGCCAAGGAGCAGGGGCTGTTCTCACAGTGCCAGATTCACGTAGTGACCTTGAAGCCCTTTCCTTCATGTGAAACCTTCTCTTGGGGCTGGCACAAGCCGAGCGTGGCTACATCCTGGTGTCAGGCATCTCTCTGTGTGCCCAGAGCATCCTGAATGCCGGATCAGAGTTGTGGGCTCTGAGATAAGGGGACTGTGCGTGTGTGTGTGTGTGTGTGCAGAGTCCGGGAGAGGCGGGAGGGCTCCAGTGAGAGTGAGAGAGAGCCTCTGCTCCTCCTGTCATCAAAGCCTTTCCCAAGTATGTCCCTGGGGCAGGCAAGCTGCAATGAGCAGCGTAGCTGCAGAGGTAGCAGTGCTTGACTCCCTCGATGCCTTTCTCCTTCTTTGAGGCTGGGTGCCCAACTAGAATCCATTTTCCATCCTAAAAGCAGAGTGTTTGGGAGCACTGAGCAGTGGCTAAAGGAATTGGGAGGAGAGGGGGCAACGGTGTGTCTTGGAGCCTGTCACTGTTGCTGTGCCTGCTGTTCTCCTTGCTGCCTGGAGAGAAAGCCTTGGTGTGGGCAGCCTGAGCTTTGCTACTTTTCCTTCCGGCATGTTGTGCAGCCTTGCATGACTTGGCAGGGCATGATCTCCACGTCTGATGAGGTCCTTTGGCTGCCGAAGGAGGTGCCCATCCTGTGAGCACGGGATACAGGCCCCACTCCCCCTGGGCTCATGCCACCTCCCCGCGGTGTCTGTTTGCAGTGCCTTTCAAGCTGCTGAGGTTGGATGGCCAGCTGCACGTGCTGTGAGTGCAGGCCCTCAGAGGGCAGGGAAGCGAGGTGCTGCTGCTTGGGGCCTTTCCTGTGGCAGCCGGAATTGTGGGAAGGCATCGTCCCCTGGGCAGTGGCTGTGCAAGAGCCCTTCCTCTGCGCTCCTTTGAGCTCTGAGTGACCTAGTCCAGGGCTTGCTTTCCAAGATGCCGGTTGTGCTCTGGTTTTGCAACACATCTGTTGCTGCTGCCTTCTCTGTGCACACAGCAGAAGATCCCCGCACGGGGCCCTGTTTCTGGTGGGAAGTTAACTGCTGGGCCTGTGTGGGGTGGAAGCTGGAGAGCTTCTGTTCATGCTCATGTCGATGACGGGGCAGCAGGAAAAAAAGGGTTCTTCAGTCTTGTTCAGATTCACTTCAGGTCTGAATGGGGGGAAGGGGAAGACTCGCGGCAGACAGAGGCCAGCGGAGAGTGTGTGAGGAATACCCTGCCCTTTAGGGGCGGATGTAGCTGCCCCTGGTGTACCTGTGGTGCTCTCTCTCTCCTTAGCTGGGCAACACTGCCCATTTCCTAGATTGGAGGGGAATGCTTTTTTTGCCTGTGCTTCCCTCCATTGACTTCCCCGTTAGGAAAGACTTGGTCTCCTAACTCAGGTTCTTGAATCTCAGCCTTGCCGAAAGCCCGGCAGTGTGATTCGCCCTTCTCTTGCATTTCCCTGCAGATGCTATTCTGTCCAATTGGGGGGCAGCCGTGAGAAACAGGCGGGTTTGTTTCAGAGGTTCTGAGAGGCAGCTTCTTCTCTGAGCAGTGGAAACGTTTGCTGCCCTTGTGAGCAATGAGATCCTTTGCTTGGCCGCATCTCACATGAGTCTCTCACCTTTGCAGGTGCCAGATATAAGCGATTCAGCCCTCACAGCCATCAGAAAGGTTGCTGCTCAGGCCCTTGCTGGGCCTGGCGTTGTGCTTCCCAAGCGAGCATGTTTGCTTGCTTCTTAGCCTCCAGCTGACCCAGCAAGCAGCTTCTCACTGCGTGTGTGGGAGTGCTGTGCTGCGAGGGTTGGTGAAGGCTGCTCAGGAAGTGATTTGGGACTAACACTTTCCACTGGCTGGTTCCCAGGGAACTCCAGGTTTGCTCTGGCTTGACCTGAGCTGTGTGTGGTGGTGGGAGGGCGTGGCAGAGGCCGTTTCTGCAGAGCTGTGTCCTGGCTGCCTCCTAGCTAAGGGGATGGATCCCTTAAAGGCCTGGCTGATGGAGGCTGTTGTTTGCAGAGGCACTGACATGAGCGTTGGAGGGACGGCAGGGGATGTGGAGGGCTAGGCTGGAGTTTCAAACGGTGGTGGAAAGGTAGAGGAAAGGAGGCTAGTTTCTTCTGCCTGGACATGAGCATGGTCAAGAGCTGGGAGACTGCCTCCGGTGGCAGCATGGAGGGTTTGTCTTGGAAAGCTGCCAAAAGCTTTCTCATGGGAAAGCCAGGGAAAGCCTGGAAGAGTCTGAGAAGGAAGCTCCTGCCCCTCCCAGCACTGCAGGCCTTCACTTGGTCACTGCGTTTCCTACAACAGTCCTCCAGGACCTGGCATATTCTGCATATTGTACTTAGGGATCGGATGGGCTTCCTAGGAGCTCTGTGTGTCCCTAATGAACATAAGCTGCCAAGGACATGCTGCATGGCAATGTGGTGCCCTTCCTTCAGCGTGGAGTCTTTTCCCTATCTCCAGGCTTGAGCTGGTGACTCCCCCCACCAAACGCGCAGTGAGAGCTGTGAAAGAGCTTTCGGAAGAGGAAAGGAGAACAGACAGTCTCGGTGTTGAGAAAGGTAACAGAGCAGCTGATTGCTGCCAGGGTTTTGCACCTTCTCCTTCTGTCCTCCTTGGCAGGACTGCGGAGCCAAGGCTCCAGTGCAGTGCCTTAGATAGTACGAGGCACTAGATGCAGTTCTGCTCACCCATGATGGGAAGTCTCCAGTGCCTCCTGCGGGGGTAAGACCCCGTGGCAGGCCAACAGTCCCAAGTGAAGCTAGGCCCTTTGAGTTAAACTTTCCCAGGGGACTCGTGCCCTAATGTACACGGCAAAGTGCTCTTCCATGGGAGAAGGGGGAGAAGAAGGGAGTCCAAGCTGAGGAGAATCCTTGTGATTCGTTGCTTCTGTCTGGAGCAGAATGGTAATGGAAGGAGTGCCCTCTGTGAGGACCTGTCTCATGGAATCCTAGTATTTTCCTCTGATGGGAAAAGCCACCTAGAGGAGATGGTCAAAAGTCCGGTGATGTGTGCCAAGACTTCCTCGGATGTTCAAAGCAGGCAGCTTGACCCTTTGCTTGCAAGTTTTTCATTCACAATGCCAGACCAATGCTTTTGGGCTGACTGCCTCAGCAGAGAAAATGCAGCCCGTGAGATCCGACGAAGGATCGCAGGCTCTGTTTCCCTCGTGTGAAGTTATGGCCCCAAAGAGTCCCTCTTAGGTCACCAGCATGTCCCTGCGAGCCCCACTGTTCCTGGTGTGGACAGGGTAGAGCAGTAGAAAAGCATTCCCACAGGAAAGGGTGTTTCAGGCTAGAAATGAAGAGCTGGACAGGAGCCAGAGTGAGGGAGAGCCTCAGAGTGCCTTGGAAACATGGCTTCAAAGGAATCCCCTTGAGGCTTCACAGGTCTATCGCTGGCTGGAGCGGTGCTACGCAGTCACTGCTGTACAGATGGCCACCTCGATGGTGCTCTGCAGGGTTTTCTGGTCTGCTGCTTACAGGGGATGTTCCCGCTATGTACATCTCCATTCAAGAAAAGCAGCCTGCTAGAATGGAGAAAGACATGGGGAAGAGAGTCAAGGGGAAGGAGCGTCGTGGCAGGTGAGGTGCTTGGAGCTGTGTGTGAGGGTGAGCCTGTAGCCTTGTTGGTCTTGGAGATGCATGTTTCCCTTGGACATCATGGCCCTAGTGACTCTGAATGCCTTTCATCCCATACCGCAACAACTAGTAATCTCTGGCTGGATGGGCTGCACAGAGCAAGTGGTTGGGAGAGCCTCCTGCTGGCTTCCTGTTTCTGCAGACACTGCTTCCTGGGTGGAGACCCTTGGGAAAGTCAAATCCTGCCCCCCAGACATGGGGGCCTTTCCTCATTCCCCATAGCTGAAAGTAAGCAGGATTGTTTCTACCTGCCAACAGCAGGGCTAGGGCTCTAAGGACACGCTGTGAGGCTGAGGAGAGGGCTGCATACTCTTGTGAAGCCTTTGCAAGAGGGAGGTGTTTGCCTGACCTTTGGGCCACAACGCGGGCTCTTTCCAGAGGCCAGGGAGTATGCAGTGAGAGGGGACTCAACAGAGAGGAGCTCTTTCTTGGCCTGGAAAGGATGCTGCCTTGCAAGCAGAAGGGCAGTCTCCCTCTTCCTGCCCCCAAGGCCAAGGAGCAGGGGCTGTTCTCACAGTGCCAGATTCACGTAGTGACCTTGAAGCCCTTTCCTTCATGTGAAACCTTCTCTTGGGGCTGGCACAAGCCGAGCGTGGCTACATCCTGGTGTCAGGCATCTCTCTGTGTGCCCAGAGCATCCTGAATGCCGGATCAGAGTTGTGGGCTCTGAGATAAGGGGACTGTGCGTGTGTGTGTGTGTGTGTGCAGAGTCCGGGAGAGGCGGGAGGGCTCCAGTGAGAGTGAGAGAGAGCCTCTGCTCCTCCTGTCATCAAAGCCTTTCCCAAGTATGTCCCTGGGGCAGGCAAGCTGCAATGAGCAGCGTAGCTGCAGAGGTAGCAGTGCTTGACTCCCTCGATGCCTTTCTCCTTCTTTGAGGCTGGGTGCCCAACTAGAATCCATTTTCCATCCTAAAAGCAGAGTGTTTGGGAGCACTGAGCAGTGGCTAAAGGAATTGGGAGGAGAGGGGGCAACGGTGTGTCTTGGAGCCTGTCACTGTTGCTGTGCCTGCTGTTCTCCTTGCTGCCTGGAGAGAAAGCCTTGGTGTGGGCAGCCTGAGCTTTGCTACTTTTCCTTCCGGCATGTTGTGCAGCCTTGCATGACTTGGCAGGGCATGATCTCCACGTCTGATGAGGTCCTTTGGCTGCCGAAGGAGGTGCCCATCCTGTGAGCACGGGATACAGGCCCCACTCCCCCTGGGCTCATGCCACCTCCCCGCGGTGTCTGTTTGCAGTGCCTTTCAAGCTGCTGAGGTTGGATGGCCAGCTGCACGTGCTGTGAGTGCAGGCCCTCAGAGGGCAGGGAAGCGAGGTGCTGCTGCTTGGGGCCTTTCCTGTGGCAGCCGGAATTGTGGGAAGGCATCGTCCCCTGGGCAGTGGCTGTGCAAGAGCCCTTCCTCTGCGCTCCTTTGAGCTCTGAGTGACCTAGTCCAGGGCTTGCTTTCCAAGATGCCGGTTGTGCTCTGGTTTTGCAACACATCTGTTGCTGCTGCCTTCTCTGTGCACACAGCAGAAGATCCCCGCACGGGGCCCTGTTTCTGGTGGGAAGTTAACTGCTGGGCCTGTGTGGGGTGGAAGCTGGAGAGCTTCTGTTCATGCTCATGTCGATGACGGGGCAGCAGGAAAAAAAGGGTTCTTCAGTCTTGTTCAGATTCACTTCAGGTCTGAATGGGGGGAAGGGGAAGACTCGCGGCAGACAGAGGCCAGCGGAGAGTGTGTGAGGAATACCCTGCCCTTTAGGGGCGGATGTAGCTGCCCCTGGTGTACCTGTGGTGCTCTCTCTCTCCTTAGCTGGGCAACACTGCCCATTTCCTAGATTGGAGGGGAATGCTTTTTTTGCCTGTGCTTCCCTCCATTGACTTCCCCGTTAGGAAAGACTTGGTCTCCTAACTCAGGTTCTTGAATCTCAGCCTTGCCGAAAGCCCGGCAGTGTGATTCGCCCTTCTCTTGCATTTCCCTGCAGATGCTATTCTGTCCAATTGGGGGGCAGCCGTGAGAAACAGGCGGGTTTGTTTCAGAGGTTCTGAGAGGCAGCTTCTTCTCTGAGCAGTGGAAACGTTTGCTGCCCTTGTGAGCAATGAGATCCTTTGCTTGGCCGCATCTCACATGAGTCTCTCACCTTTGCAGGTGCCAGATATAAGCGATTCAGCCCTCACAGCCATCAGAAAGGTTGCTGCTCAGGCCCTTGCTGGGCCTGGCGTTGTGCTTCCCAAGCGAGCATGTTTGCTTGCTTCTTAGCCTCCAGCTGACCCAGCAAGCAGCTTCTCACTGCGTGTGTGGGAGTGCTGTGCTGCGAGGGTTGGTGAAGGCTGCTCAGGAAGTGATTTGGGACTAACACTTTCCACTGGCTGGTTCCCAGGGAACTCCAGGTTTGCTCTGGCTTGACCTGAGCTGTGTGTGGTGGTGGGAGGGCGTGGCAGAGGCCGTTTCTGCAGAGCTGTGTCCTGGCTGCCTCCTAGCTAAGGGGATGGATCCCTTAAAGGCCTGGCTGATGGAGGCTGTTGTTTGCAGAGGCACTGACATGAGCGTTGGAGGGACGGCAGGGGATGTGGAGGGCTAGGCTGGAGTTTCAAACGGTGGTGGAAAGGTAGAGGAAAGGAGGCTAGTTTCTTCTGCCTGGACATGAGCATGGTCAAGAGCTGGGAGACTGCCTCCGGTGGCAGCATGGAGGGTTTGTCTTGGAAAGCTGCCAAAAGCTTTCTCATGGGAAAGCCAGGGAAAGCCTGGAAGAGTCTGAGAAGGAAGCTCCTGCCCCTCCCAGCACTGCAGGCCTTCACTTGGTCACTGCGTTTCCTACAACAGTCCTCCAGGACCTGGCATATTCTGCATATTGTACTTAGGGATCGGATGGGCTTCCTAGGAGCTCTGTGTGTCCCTAATGAACATAAGCTGCCAAGGACATGCTGCATGGCAATGTGGTGCCCTTCCTTCAGCGTGGAGTCTTTTCCCTATCTCCAGGCTTGAGCTGGTGACTCCCCCCACCAAACGCGCAGTGAGAGCTGTGAAAGAGCTTTGGGAAGAGGAAAGGAGAACAGACAGTCTCGGTGTTGAGAAAGGTAACAGAGCAGCTGATTGCTGCCAGGGTTTTGCACCTTCTCCTTCTGTCCTCCTTGGCAGGACTGCGGAGCCAAGGCTCCAGTGCAGTGCCTTAGATAGTACGAGGCACTAGATGCAGTTCTGCTCACCCATGATGGGAAGTCTCCAGTGCCTCCTGCGGGGGTAAGACCCCGTGGCAGGCCAACAGTCCCAAGTGAAGCTAGGCCCTTTGAGTTAAACTTTCCCAGGGGACTCGTGCCCTAATGTACACGGCAAAGTGCTCTTCCATGGGAGAAGGGGGAGAAGAAGGGAGTCCAAGCTGAGGAGAATCCTTGTGATTCGTTGCTTCTGTCTGGAGCAGAATGGTAATGGAAGGAGTGCCCTCTGTGAGGACCTGTCTCATGGAATCCTAGTATTTTCCTCTGATGGGAAAAGCCACCTAGAGGAGATGGTCAAAAGTCCGGTGATGTGTGCCAAGACTTCCTCGGATGTTCAAAGCAGGCAGCTTGACCCTTTGCTTGCAAGTTTTTCATTCACAATGCCAGACCAATGCTTTTGGGCTGACTGCCTCAGCAGAGAAAATGCAGCCCGTGAGATCCGACGAAGGATCGCAGGCTCTGTTTCCCTCGTGTGAAGTTATGGCCCCAAAGAGTCCCTCTTAGGTCACCAGCATGTCCCTGCGAGCCCCACTGTTCCTGGTGTGGACAGGGTAGAGCAGTAGAAAAGCATTCCCACAGGAAAGGGTGTTTCAGGCTAGAAATGAAGAGCTGGACAGGAGCCAGAGTGAGGGAGAGCCTCAGAGTGCCTTGGAAACATGGCTTCAAAGGAATCCCCTTGAGGCTTCACAGGTCTATCGCTGGCTGGAGCGGTGCTACGCAGTCACTGCTGTACAGATGGCCACCTCGATGGTGCTCTGCAGGGTTTTCTGGTCTGCTGCTTACAGGGGATGTTCCCGCTATGTACATCTCCATTCAAGAAAAGCAGCCTGCTAGAATGGAGAAAGACATGGGGAAGAGAGTCAAGGGGAAGGAGCGTCGTGGCAGGTGAGGTGCTTGGAGCTGTGTGTGAGGGTGAGCCTGTAGCCTTGTTGGTCTTGGAGATGCATGTTTCCCTTGGACATCATGGCCCTAGTGACTCTGAATGCCTTTCATCCCATACCGCAACAACTAGTAATCTCTGGCTGGATGGGCTGCACAGAGCAAGTGGTTGGGAGAGCCTCCTGCTGGCTTCCTGTTTCTGCAGACACTGCTTCCTGGGTGGAGACCCTTGGGAAAGTCAAATCCTGCCCCCCAGACATGGGGGCCTTTCCTCATTCCCCATAGCTGAAAGTAAGCAGGATTGTTTCTACCTGCCAACAGCAGGGCTAGGGCTCTAAGGACACGCTGTGAGGCTGAGGAGAGGGCTGCATACTCTTGTGAAGCCTTTGCAAGAGGGAGGTGTTTGCCTGACCTTTGGGCCACAACGCGGGCTCTTTCCAGAGGCCAGGGAGTATGCAGTGAGAGGGGACTCAACAGAGAGGAGCTCTTTCTTGGCCTGGAAAGGATGCTGCCTTGCAAGCAGAAGGGCAGTCTCCCTCTTCCTGCCCCCAAGGCCAAGGAGCAGGGGCTGTTCTCACAGTGCCAGATTCACGTAGTGACCTTGAAGCCCTTTCCTTCATGTGAAACCTTCTCTTGGGGCTGGCACAAGCCGAGCGTGGCTACATCCTGGTGTCAGGCATCTCTCTGTGTGCCCAGAGCATCCTGAATGCCGGATCAGAGTTGTGGGCTCTGAGATAAGGGGACTGTGCGTGTGTGTGTGTGTGTGCAGAGTCCGGGAGAGGCGGGAGGGCTCCAGTGAGAGTGAGAGAGAGCCTCTGCTCCTCCTGTCATCAAAGCCTTTCCCAAGTATGTCCCTGGGGCAGGCAAGCTGCAATGAGCAGCGTAGCTGCAGAGGTAGCAGTGCTTGACTCCCTCGATGCCTTTCTCCTTCTTTGAGGCTGGGTGCCCAACTAGAATCCATTTTCCATCCTAAAAGCAGAGTGTTTGGGAGCACTGAGCAGTGGCTAAAGGAATTGGGAGGAGAGGGGGCAACGGTGTGTCTTGGAGCCTGTCACTGTTGCTGTGCCTGCTGTTCTCCTTGCTGCCTGGAGAGAAAGCCTTGGTGTGGGCAGCCTGAGCTTTGCTACTTTTCCTTCCGGCATGTTGTGCAGCCTTGCATGACTTGGCAGGGCATGATCTCCACGTCTGATGAGGTCCTTTGGCTGCTGAAGGAGGTGCCCATCCTGTGAGCACGGGATAGAGGCCCCACTCCCCCTGAGCTCATGCCACCTCCCCGCGGTGTCTGTTTGCAGTGCCTTTCAAGCTGCTGAGGTTGGATGGCCAGCTGCACGTGCTGTGAGTGCAGGCCCTCAGAGGGCAGGGAAGCGAGGTGCTGCTGCTTGGGGCCTTTCCTGTGGCAGCCGGAATTGTGGGAAGGCATCGTCCCCTGGGCAGTGGCTGTGCAAGAGCCCTTCCTCTGCGCTCCTTTGAGCTCTGAGTGACCTAGTCCAGGGCTTGCTTTCCAAGATGCCGGTTGTGCTCTGGTTTTGCAACACATCTGTTGCTGCTGCCTTCTCTGTGCACACAGCAGAAGATCCCCGCACGGGGCCCTGTTTCTGGTGGGAAGTTAACTGCTGGGCCTGTGTGGGGTGGAAGCTGGAGAGCTTCTGTTCATGCTCATGTCGATGACGGGGCAGCAGGAAAAAAAGGGTTCTTCAGTCTTGTTCAGATTCACTTCAGGTCTGAATGGGGGGAAGGGGAAGACTCGCGGCAGACAGAGGCCAGCGGAGAGTGTGTGAGGAATACCCTGCCCTTTAGGGGCGGATGTAGCTGCCCCTGGTGTACCTGTGGTGCTCTCTCTCTCCTTAGCTGGGCAACACTGCCCATTTCCTAGATTGGAGGGGAATGCTTTTTTTGCCTGTGCTTCCCTCCATTGACTTCCCCGTTAGGAAAGACTTGGTCTCCTAACTCAGGTTCTTGAATCTCAGCCTTGCCGAAAGCCCGGCAGTGTGATTCGCCCTTCTCTTGCATTTCCCTGCAGATGCTATTCTGTCCAATTGGGGGGCAGCCGTGAGAAACAGGCGGGTTTGTTTCAGAGGTTCTGAGAGGCAGCTTCTTCTCTGAGCAGTGGAAACGTTTGCTGCCCTTGTGAGCAACGAGATCCTTTGCTTGGCAGCATCTCACATGAGTCTCTCACCTTTGCAGGTGCCAGATATAAGCGATTCAGCCCTCACAGCCATCAGAAAGGTTGCTGCTCAGGCCCTTGCTGGGCCTGGCGTTGTGCTTCCCAAGCGAGCATGTTTGCTTGCTTCTTAGCCTCCAGCTGACCCAGCAAGCAGCTTCTCACTGCGTGTGTGGGAGTGCTGTGCTGCGAGGGTTGGTGAAGGCTGCTCAGGAAGTGATTTGGGACTAACACTTTCCACTGGCTGGTTCCCAGGGAACTCCAGGTTTGCTCTGGCTTGACCTGAGCTGTGTGTGGTGGTGGGAGGGCGTGGCAGAGGCCGTTTCTGCAGAGCTGTGTCCTGGCTGCCTCCTAGCTAAGGGGATGGATCCCTTAAAGGCCTGGCTGATGGAGGCTGTTGTTTGCAGAGGCACTGACATGAGCGTTGGAGGGACGGCAGGGGATGTGGAGGGCTAGGCTGGAGTTTCAAACGGTGGTGGAAAGGTAGAGGAAAGGAGGCTAGTTTCTTCTGCCTGGACACGAGCATGGTCAAGAGCTGGGAGACTGCCTCCGGTGGCAGCATGGAGGGTTTGTCTTGGAAAGCTGCCAAAAGCTTTCTCATGGGAAAGCCAGGGAAAGCCTGGAAGAGTCTGAGAAGGAAGCTCCTGCCCCTCCCAGCACTGCAGGCCTTCACTTGGTCACTGCGTTTCCTACAACAGTCCTCCAGGACCTGGCATATTCTGCATATTGTACTTAGGGATCGGATGGGCTTCCTAGGAGCTCTGTGTGTCCCTAATGAACATAAGCTGCCAAGGACATGCTGCATGGCAATGTGGTGCCCTTCCTTCAGCGTGGAGTCTTTTCCCTATCTCCAGGCTTGAGCTGGTGACTCCCCCCACCAAACGCGCAGTGAGAGCTGTGAAAGAGCTTTGGGAAGAGGAAAGGAGAACAGACAGTCTCGGTGTTGAGAAAGGTAACAGAGCAGCTGATTGCTGCCAGGGTTTTGCACCTTCTCCTTCTGTCCTCCTTGGCAGGACTGCGGAGCCAAGGCTCCAGTGCAGTGCCTTAGATAGTACGAGGCACTAGATGCAGTTCTGCTCACCCATGATGGGAAGTCTCCAGTGCCTCCTGCGGGGGTAAGACCCCGTGGCAGGCCAACAGTCCCAAGTGAAGCTAGGCCCTTTGAGTTAAACTTTCCCAGAGGACTCGTGCCCTAATGTACACGGCAAAGTGCTCTTCCATGGGAGAAGGGGGAGAAGAAGGGAGTCCAAGCTGAGGAGAATCCTTGTGATTCGTTGCTTCTGTCTGGAGCAGAATGGTAATGGAAGGAGTGCCCTCTGTGAGGACCTGTCTCATGGAATCCTAGTATTTTCCTCTGATGGGAAAAGCCACCTAGAGGAGATGGTCAAAAGTCCGGTGATGTGTGCCAAGACTTCCTCGGATGTTCAAAGCAGGCAGCTTGACCCTTTGCTTGCAAGTTTTTCATTCACAATGCCAGACCAATGCTTTTGGGCTGACTGCCTCAGCAGAGAAAATGCAGCCCATGAGATCCGACGAAGGATCGCAGGCTCTGTTTCCCTCGTGTGAAGTTATGGCCCCAAAGAGTCCCTCTTAGGTCACCAGCATGTCCCTGCGAGCCCCACTGTTCCTGGTGTGGACAGGGTAGAGCAGTAGAAAAGCATTCCCACAGGAAAGGGTGTTTCAGGCTAGAAATGAAGAGCTGGACAGGAGCCAGAGTGAGGGAGAGCCTCAGAGTGCCTTGGAAACATGGCTTCAAAGGAATCCCCTTGAGGCTTCACAGGTCTATCGCTGGCTGGAGCGGTGCTACGCAGTCACTGCTGTACAGATGGCCACCTCGATGGTGCTCTGCAGGGTTTTCTGGTCTGCTGCTTACAGGGGATGTTCCCGCTATGTACATCTCCATTCAAGAAAAGCAGCCTGCTAGAATGGAGAAAGACATGGGGAAGAGAGTCAAGGGGAAGGAGCGTCGTGGCAGGTGAGGTGCTTGGAGCTGTGTGTGAGGGTGAGCCTGTAGCCTTGTTGGTCTTGGAGATGCATGTTTCCCTTGGACATCATGGCCCTAGTGACTCTGAATGCCTTTCATCCCATACCGCAACAACTAGTAATCTCTGGCTGGATGGGCTGCACAGAGCAAGTGGTTGGGAGAGCCTCCTGCTGGCTTCCTGTTTCTGCAGACACTGCTTCCTGGGTGGAGACCCTTGGGAAAGTCAAATCCTGCCCCCCAGACATGGGGGCCTTTCCTCATTCCCCATAGCTGAAAGTAAGCAGGATTGTTTCTACCTGCCAACAGCAGGGCTAGGGCTCTAAGGACACGCTGTGAGGCTGAGGAGAGGGCTGCATACTCTTGTGAAGCCTTTGCAAGAGGGAGGTGTTTGCCTGACCTTTGGGCCACAACGCGGGCTCTTTCCAGAGGCCAGGGAGTATGCAGTGAGAGGGGACTCAACAGAGAGGAGCTCTTTCTTGGCCTGGAAAGGATGCTGCCTTGCAAGCAGAAGGGCAGTCTCCCTCTTCCTGCCCCCAAGGCCAAGGAGCAGGGGCTGTTCTCACAGTGCCAGATTCACGTAGTGACCTTGAAGCCCTTTCCTTCATGTGAAACCTTCTCTTGGGGCTGGCACAAGCCGAGCGTGGCTACATCCTGGTGTCAGGCATCTCTCTGTGTGCCCAGAGCATCCTGAATGCCGGATCAGAGTTGTGGGCTCTGAGATAAGGGGACTGTGCGTGTGTGTGTGTGTGTGCAGAGTCCGGGAGAGGCGGGAGGGCTCCAGTGAGAGTGAGAGAGAGCCTCTGCTCCTCCTGTCATCAAAGCCTTTCCCAAGTATGTCCCTGGGGCAGGCAAGCTGCAATGAGCAGCGTAGCTGCAGAGGTAGCAGTGCTTGACTCCCTCGATGCCTTTCTCCTTCTTTGAGGCTGGGTGCCCAACTAGAATCCATTTTCCATCCTAAAAGCAGAGTGTTTGGGAGCACTGAGCAGTGGCTAAAGGAATTGGGAGGAGAGGGGGCAACGGTGTGTCTTGGAGCCTGTCACTGTTGCTGTGCCTGCTGTTCTCCTTGCTGCCTGGAGAGAAAGCCTTGGTGTGGGCAGCCTGAGCTTTGCTACTTTTCCTTCCGGCATGTTGTGCAGCCTTGCATGACTTGGCAGGGCATGATCTCCACGTCTGATGAGGTCCTTTGGCTGCCGAAGGAGGTGCCCATCCTGTGAGCACGGGATAGAGGCCCCACTCCCCCTGGGCTCATGCCACCTCCCCGCGGTGTCTGTTTGCAGTGCCTTTCAAGCTGCTGAGGTTGGATGGCCAGCTGCACGTGCTGTGAGTGCAGGCCCTCAGAGGGCAGGGAAGCGAGGTGCTGCTGCTTGGGGCCTTTCCTGTGGCAGCCGGAATTGTGGGAAGGCATCGTCCCCTGGGCAGTGGCTGTGCAAGAGCCCTTCCTCTGCGCTCCTTTGAGCTCTGAGTGACCTAGTCCAGGGCTTGCTTTCCAAGATGCCGGTTGTGCTCTGGTTTTGCAACACATCTGTTGCTGCTGCCTTCTCTGTGCACACAGCAGAAGATCCCTGCACGGGGCCCTGTTTCTGGTGGGAAGTTAACTGCTGGGCCTGTGTGGGGTGGAAGCTGGAGAGCTTCTGTTCATGCTCATGTCGATGACGGGGCAGCAGGAAAAAAAGGGTTCTTCAGTCTTGTTCAGATTCACTTCAGGTCTGAATGGGGGGAAGGGGAAGACTCGCGGCAGACAGAGGCCAGCGGAGAGTGTGTGAGGAATACCCTGCCCTTTAGGGGCGGATGTAGCTGCCCCTGGTGTACCTGTGGTGCTCTCTCTCTCCTTAGCTGGGCAACACTGCCCATTTCCTAGATTGGAGGGGAATGCTTTTTTTGCCTGTGCTTCCCTCCATTGACTTCCCCGTTAGGAAAGACTTGGTCTCCTAACTCAGGTTCTTGAATCTCAGCCTTGCCGAAAGCCCGGCAGTGTGATTCGCCCTTCTCTTGCATTTCCCTGCAGATGCTATTCTGTCCAATTGGGGGGCAGCCGTGAGAAACAGGCGGGTTTGTTTCAGAGGTTCTGAGAGGCAGCTTCTTCTCTGAGCAGTGGAAACGTTTGCTGCCCTTGTGAGCAACGAGATCCTTTGCTTGGCAGCATCTCACATGAGTCTCTCACCTTTGCAGGTGCCAGATATAAGCGATTCAGCCCTCACAGCCATCAGAAAGGTTGCTGCTCAGGCCCTTGCTGGGCCTGGCGTTGTGCTTCCCAAGCGAGCATGTTTGCTTGCTTCTTAGCCTCCAGCTGACCCAGCAAGCAGCTTCTCACTGCGTGTGTGGGAGTGCTGTGCTGCGAGGGTTGGTGAAGGCTGCTCAGGAAGTGATTTGGGACTAACACTTTCCACTGGCTGGTTCCCAGGGAACTCCAGGTTTGCTCTGGCTTGACCTGAGCTGTGTGTGGTGGTGGGAGGGCGTGGCAGAGGCCGTTTCTGCAGAGCTGTGTCCTGGCTGCCTCCTAGCTAAGGGGATGGATCCCTTAAAGGCCTGGCTGATGGAGGCTGTTGTTTGCAGAGGCACTGACATGAGCGTTGGAGGGACGGCAGGGGATGTGGAGGGCTAGGCTGGAGTTTCAAACGGTGGTGGAAAGGTAGAGGAAAGGAGGCTAGTTTCTTCTGCCTGGACATGAGCATGGTCAAGAGCTGGGAGACTGCCTCCGGTGGCAGCATGGAGGGTTTGTCTTGGAAAGCTGCCAAAAGCTTTCTCATGGGAAAGCCAGGGAAAGCCTGGAAGAGTCTGAGAAGGAAGCTCCTGCCCCTCCCAGCACTGCAGGCCTTCACTTGGTCACTGCGTTTCCTACAACAGTCCTCCAGGACCTGGCATATTCTGCATATTGTACTTAGGGATCGGATGGGCTTCCTAGGAGCTCTGTGTGTCCCTAATGAACATAAGCTGCCAAGGACATGCTGCATGGCAATGTGGTGCCCTTCCTTCAGCGTGGAGTCTTTTCCCTATCTCCAGGCTTGAGCTGGTGACTCCCCCCACCAAACGCGCAGTGAGAGCTGTGAAAGAGCTTTCGGAAGAGGAAAGGAGAACAGACAGTCTCGGTGTTGAGAAAGGTAACAGAGCAGCTGATTGCTGCCAGGGTTTTGCACCTTCTCCTTCTGTCCTCCTTGGCAGGACTGCGGAGCCAAGGCTCCAGTGCAGTGCCTTAGATAGTACGAGGCACTAGATGCAGTTCTGCTCACCCATGATGGGAAGTCTCCAGTGCCTCCTGCGGGGGTAAGACCCCGTGGCAGGCCAACAGTCCCAAGTGAAGCTAGGCCCTTTGAGTTAAACTTTCCCAGGGGACTCGTGCCCTAATGTACACGGCAAAGTGCTCTTCCATGGGAGAAGGGGGAGAAGAAGGGAGTCCAAGCTGAGGAGAATCCTTGTGATTCGTTGCTTCTGTCTGGAGCAGAATGGTAATGGAAGGAGTGCCCTCTGTGAGGACCTGTCTCATGGAATCCTAGTATTTTCCTCTGATGGGAAAAGCCACCTAGAGGAGATGGTCAAAAGTCCGGTGATGTGTGCCAAGACTTCCTCGGATGTTCAAAGCAGGCAGCTTGACCCTTTGCTTGCAAGTTTTTCATTCACAATGCCAGACCAATGCTTTTGGGCTGACTGCCTCAGCAGAGAAAATGCAGCCCGTGAGATCCGACGAAGGATCGCAGGCTCTGTTTCCCTCGTGTGAAGTTATGGCCCCAAAGAGTCCCTCTTAGGTCACCAGCATGTCCCTGCGAGCCCCACTGTTCCTGGTGTGGACAGGGTAGAGCAGTAGAAAAGCATTCCCACAGGAAAGGGTGTTTCAGGCTAGAAATGAAGAGCTGGACAGGAGCCAGAGTGAGGGAGAGCCTCAGAGTGCCTTGGAAACATGGCTTCAAAGGAATCCCCTTGAGGCTTCACAGGTCTATCGCTGGCTGGAGCGGTGCTACGCAGTCACTGCTGTACAGATGGCCACCTCGATGGTGCTCTGCAGGGTTTTCTGGTCTGCTGCTTACAGGGGATGTTCCCGCTATGTACATCTCCATTCAAGAAAAGCAGCCTGCTAGAATGGAGAAAGACATGGGGAAGAGAGTCAAGGGGAAGGAGCGTCGTGGCAGGTGAGGTGCTTGGAGCTGTGTGTGAGGGTGAGCCTGTAGCCTTGTTGGTCTTGGAGATGCATGTTTCCCTTGGACATCATGGCCCTAGTGACTCTGAATGCCTTTCATCCCATACCGCAACAACTAGTAATCTCTGGCTGGATGGGCTGCACAGAGCAAGTGGTTGGGAGAGCCTCCTGCTGGCTTCCTGTTTCTGCAGACACTGCTTCCTGGGTGGAGACCCTTGGGAAAGTCAAATCCTGCCCCCCAGACATGGGGGCCTTTCCTCATTCCCCATAGCTGAAAGTAAGCAGGATTGTTTCTACCTGCCAACAGCAGGGCTAGGGCTCTAAGGACACGCTGTGAGGCTGAGGAGAGGGCTGCATACTCTTGTGAAGCCTTTGCAAGAGGGAGGTGTTTGCCTGACCTTTGGGCCACAACGCGGGCTCTTTCCAGAGGCCAGGGAGTATGCAGTGAGAGGGGACTCAACAGAGAGGAGCTCTTTCTTGGCCTGGAAAGGATGCTGCCTTGCAAGCAGAAGGGCAGTCTCCCTCTTCCTGCCCCCAAGGCCAAGGAGCAGGGGCTGTTCTCACAGTGCCAGATTCACGTAGTGACCTTGAAGCCCTTTCCTTCATGTGAAACCTTCTCTTGGGGCTGGCACAAGCCGAGCGTGGCTACATCCTGGTGTCAGGCATCTCTCTGTGTGCCCAGAGCATCCTGAATGCCGGATCAGAGTTGTGGGCTCTGAGATAAGGGGACTGTGCGTGTGTGTGTGTGTGTGCAGAGTCTGGGAGAGGCGGGAGGGCTCCAGTGAGAGTGAGAGAGAGCCTCTGCTGTCATCAAAGCCTTTCCCAAGTATGTCCCTGGGGCAGGCAAGCTGCAATGAGCAGCGTAGCTGCAGAGGTAGCAGTGCTTGACTCCCTCGATGCCTTTCTCCTTCTTTGAGGCTGGGTGCCCAACTAGAATCCCAATCCATTTTCCATCCTAAAAGCAGAGTGTTTGGGAGCACTGAGCAGTGGCTAAAGGAATTGGGAGGAGAGGGGGCAACGGTGTGTCTTGGAGCCTGTCACTGTTGCTGTGCCTGCTGTTCTCCTTGCTGCCTGGAGAGAAAGCCTTGGTGTGGGCAGCCTGAGCTTTGCTACTTTTCCTTCCGGCATGTTGTGCAGCCTTGCATGACTTGGCAGGGCATGATCTCCACGTCTGATGAGGTCCTTTGGCTGCCGAAGGAGGTGCCCATCCTGTGAGCACGGGATAGAGGCCCCACTCCCCCTGAGCTCATGCCACCTCCCCGCGGTGTCTGTTTGCAGTGCCTTTCAAGCTGCTGAGGTTGGATGGCCAGCTGCACGTGCTGTGAGTGCAGGCCCTCAGAGGGCAGGGAAGCGAGGTGCTGCTGCTTGGGGCCTTTCCTGTGGCAGCCGGAATTGTGGGAAGGCATCGTCCCCTGGGCAGTGGCTGTGCAAGAGCCCTTCCTCTGCGCTCCTTTGAGCTCTGAGTGACCTAGTCCAGGGCTTGCTTTCCAAGATGCCGGTTGTGCTCTGGTTTTGCAACACATCTGTTGCTGCTGCCTTCTCTGTGCACACAGCAGAAGTTCCCCACACAGGGCCCTGTTTCTGGTGGGAAGTTAACTGCTGGGCCTGTGTGGGGTGGAAGCTGGAGAGCTTCTGTTCATGCTCATGTCGATGACGGGGCAGCAGGAAAAAAAGGGTTCTTCAGTCTTGTTCAGATTCACTTCAGGTCTGAATGGGGGGAAGGGGAAGACTCGCGGCAGACAGAGGCCAGCGGAGAGTGTGTGAGGAATACCCTGCCCTTTAGGGGCGGATGTAGCTGCCCCTGGTGTACCTGTGGTGCTCTCTCTCTCCTTAGCTGGGCAACACTGCCCATTTCCTAGATTGGAGGGGAATGCTTTTTTTGCCTGTGCTTCCCTCCATTGACTTCCCCGTTAGGAAAGACTTGGTCTCCTAACTCAGGTTCTTGAATCTCAGCCTTGCCGAAAGCCCGGCAGTGTGATTCGCCCTTCTCTTGCATTTCCCTGCAGATGCTATTCTGTCCAATTGGGGGGCAGCCGTGAGAAACAGGCGGGTTTGTTTCAGAGGTTCTGAGAGGCAGCTTCTTCTCTGAGCAGTGGAAACGTTTGCTGCCCTTGTGAGCAACGAGATCCTTTGCTTGGCAGCATCTCACATGAGTCTCTCACCTTTGCAGGTGCCAGATATAAGCGATTCAGCCCTCACAGCCATCAGAAAGGTTGCTGCTCAGGCCCTTGCTGGGCCTGGCGTTGTGCTTCCCAAGCGAGCATGTTTGCTTGCTTCTTAGCCTCCAGCTGACCCAGCAAGCAGCTTCTCACTGCGTGTGTGGGAGTGCTGTGCTGCGAGGGTTGGTGAAGGCTGCTCAGGAAGTGATTTGGGACTAACACTTTCCACTGGCTGGTTCCCAGGGAACTCCAGGTTTGCTCTGGCTTGACCTGAGCTGTGTGTGGTGGTGGGAGGGCGTGGCAGAGGCCGTTTCTGCAGAGCTGTGTCCTGGCTGCCTCCTAGCTAAGGGGATGGATCCCTTAAAGGCCTGGCTGATGGAGGCTGTTGTTTGCAGAGGCACTGACATGAGCGTTGGAGGGACGGCAGGGGATGTGGAGGGCTAGGCTGGAGTTTCAAACGGTGGTGGAAAGGTAGAGGAAAGGAGGCTAGTTTCTTCTGCCTGGACACGAGCATGGTCAAGAGCTGGGAGACTGCCTCCGGTGGCAGCATGGAGGGTTTGTCTTGGAAAGCTGCCAAAAGCTTTCTCATGGGAAAGCCAGGGAAAGCCTGGAAGAGTCTGAGAAGGAAGCTCCTGCCCCTCCCAGCACTGCAGGCCTTCACTTGGTCACTGCGTTTCCTACAACAGTCCTCCAGGACCTGGCATATTCTGCATATTGTACTTAGGGATCGGATGGGCTTCCTAGGAGCTCTGTGTGTCCCTAATGAACATAAGCTGCCAAGGACATGCTGCATGGCAATGTGGTGCCCTTCCTTCAGCGTGGAGTCTTTTCCCTATCTCCAGGCTTGAGCTGGTGACTCCCCCCACCAAACGCGCAGTGAGAGCTGTGAAAGAGCTTTGGGAAGAGGAAAGGAGAACAGACAGTCTCGGTGTTGAGAAAGGTAACAGAGCAGCTGATTGCTGCCAGGGTTTTGCACCTTCTCCTTCTGTCCTCCTTGGCAGGACTGCGGAGCCAAGGCTCCAGTGCAGTGCCTTAGATAGTACGAGGCACTAGATGCAGTTCTGCTCACCCATGATGGGAAGTCTCCAGTGCCTCCTGCGGGGGTAAGACCCCGTGGCAGGCCAACAGTCCCAAGTGAAGCTAGGCCCTTTGAGTTAAACTTTCCCAGGGGACTCGTGCCCTAATGTACACGGCAAAGTGCTCTTCCATGGGAGAAGGGGGAGAAGAAGGGAGTCCAAGCTGAGGAGAATCCTTGTGATTCGTTGCTTCTGTCTGGAGCAGAATGGTAATGGAAGGAGTGCCCTCTGTGAGGACCTGTCTCATGGAATCCTAGTATTTTCCTCTGATGGGAAAAGCCACCTAGAGGAGATGGTCAAAAGTCCGGTGATGTGTGCCAAGACTTCCTCGGATGTTCAAAGCAGGCAGCTTGACCCTTTGCTTGCAAGTTTTTCATTCACAATGCCAGACCAATGCTTTTGGGTTGACTGCCTCAGCAGAGAAAATGCAGCCCGTGAGATCCGACGAAGGATCGCAGGCTCTGTTTCCCTCGTGTGAAGTTATGGCCCCAAAGAGTCCCTCTTAGGTCACCAGCATGTCCCTGCGAGCCCCACTGTTCCTGGTGTGGACAGGGTAGAGCAGTAGAAAAGCATTCCCACAGGAAAGGGTGTTTCAGGCTAGAAATGAAGAGCTGGACAGGAGCCAGAGTGAGGGAGAGCCTCAGAGTGCCTTGGAAACATGGCTTCAAAGGAATCCCCTTGAGGCTTCACAGGTCTATCGCTGGCTGGAGCGGTGCTACGCAGTCACTGCTGTACAGATGGCCACCTCGATGGTGCTCTGCAGGGTTTTCTGGTCTGCTGCTTACAGGGGATGTTCCCGCTATGTACATCTCCATTCAAGAAAAGCAGCCTGCTAGAATGGAGAAAGACATGGGGAAGAGAGTCAAGGGGAAGGAGCGTCGTGGCAGGTGAGGTGCTTGGAGCTGTGTGTGAGGGTGAGCCTGTAGCCTTGTTGGTCTTGGAGATGCATGTTTCCCTTGGACATCATGGCCCCAGTGACTCTGAATGCCTTTCATCCCATACCGCAACAACTAGTAATCTCTGGCTGGATGGGCTGCACAGAGCAAGTGGTTGGGAGAGCCTCCTGCTGGCTTCCTGTTTCTGCAGACACTGCTTCCTGGGTGGAGACCCTTGGGAAAGTCAAATCCTGCCCCCCAGACATGGGGGCCTTTCCTCATTCCCCATAGCTGAAAGTAAGCAGGATTGTTTCTACCTGCCAACAGCAGGGCTAGGGCTCTAAGGACACGCTGTGAGGCTGAGGAGAGGGCTGCATGCTCTTGTGAAGCCTTTGCAAGAGGGAGGTGTTTGCCTGACCTTTGGGCCACAACGCGGGCTCTTTCCAGAGGCCAGGGAGTATGCAGTGAGAGGGGACTCAACAGAGAGGAGCTCTTTCTTGGCCTGGAAAGGATGCTGCCTTGCAAGCAGAAGGGCAGTCTCCCTCTTCCTGCCCCCAAGGCCAAGGAGCAGGGGCTGTTCTCACAGTGCCAGATTCACGTAGTGACCTTGAAGCCCTTTCCTTCATGTGAAACCTTCTCTTGGGGCTGGCACAAGCCGAGCGTGGCTACATCCTGGTGTCAGGCATCTCTCTGTGTGCCCAGAGCATCCTGAATGCCGGATCAGAGTTGTGGGCTCTGAGATAAGGGGACTGTGCGTGTGTGTGTGTGTGTGCAGAGTCCGGGAGAGGCGGGAGGGCTCCAGTGAGAGTGAGAGAGAGCCTCTGCTCCTCCTGTCATCAAAGCCTTTCCCAAGTATGTCCCTGGGGCAGGCAAGCTGCAATGAGCAGCGTAGCTGCAGAGGTAGCAGTGCTTGACTCCCTCGATGCCTTTCTCCTTCTTTGAGGCTGGGTGCCCAACTAGAATCCCAATCCATTTTCCATCCTAAAAGCAGAGTGTTTGGGAGCACTGAGCAGTGGCTAAAGGAATTGGGAGGAGAGGGGGCAACGGTGTGTCTTGGAGCCTGTCACTGTTGCTGTGCCTGCTGTTCTCCTTGCTGCCTGGAGAGAAAGCCTTGGTGTGGGCAGCCTGAGCTTTGCTACTTTTCCTTCCGGCATGTTGTGCAGCCTTGCATGACTTGGCAGGGCATGATCTCCACGTCTGATGAGGTCCTTTGGCTGCCGAAGGAGGTGCCCATCCTGTGAGCACGGGATAGAGGCCCCACTCCCCCTGAGCTCATGCCACCTCCCCGCGGTGTCTGTTTGCAGTGCCTTTCAAGCTGCTGAGGTTGGATGGCCAGCTGCACGTGCTGTGAGTGCAGGCCCTCAGAGGGCAGGGAAGCGAGGTGCTGCTGCTTGGGGCCTTTCCTGTGGCAGCCGGAATTGTGGGAAGGCATCGTCCCCTGGGCAGTGGCTGTGCAAGAGCCCTTCCTCTGCGCTCCTTTGAGCTCTGAGTGACCTAGTCCAGGGCTTGCTTTCCAAGATGCCGGTTGTGCTCTGGTTTTGCAACACATCTGTTGCTGCTGCCTTCTCTGTGCACACAGCAGAAGATCCCCGCACGGGGCCCTGTTTCTGGTGGGAAGTTAACTGCTGGGCCTGTGTGGGGTGGAAGCTGGAGAGCTTCTGTTCATGCTCATGTCGATGACGGGGCAGCAGGAAAAAAAGGGTTCTTCAGTCTTGTTCAGATTCACTTCAGGTCTGAATGGGGGGAAGGGGAAGACTCGCGGCAGACAGAGGCCAGCGGAGAGTGTGTGAGGAATACCCTGCCCTTTAGGGGCGGATGTAGCTGCCCCTGGTGTACCTGTGGTGCTCTCTCTCTCCTTAGCTGGGCAACACTGCCCATTTCCTAGATTGGAGGGGAATGCTTTTTTTGCCTGTGCTTCCCTCCATTGACTTCCCCGTTAGGAAAGACTTGGTCTCCTAACTCAGGTTCTTGAATCTCAGCCTTGCCGAAAGCCCGGCAGTGTGATTCGCCCTTCTCTTGCATTTCCCTGCAGATGCTATTCTGTCCAATTGGGGGGCAGCCGTGAGAAACAGGCGGGTTTGTTTCAGAGGTTCTGAGAGGCAGCTTCTTCTCTGAGCAGTGGAAACGTTTGCTGCCCTTGTGAGCAACGAGATCCTTTGCTTGGCAGCATCTCACATGAGTCTCTCACCTTTGCAGGTGCCAGATATAAGCGATTCAGCCCTCACAGCCATCAGAAAGGTTGCTGCTCAGGCCCTTGCTGGGCCTGGCGTTGTGCTTCCCAAGCGAGCATGTTTGCTTGCTTCTTAGCCTCCAGCTGACCCAGCAAGCAGCTTCTCACTGCGTGTGTGGGAGTGCTGTGCTGCGAGGGTTGGTGAAGGCTGCTCAGGAAGTGATTTGGGACTAACACTTTCCACTGGCTGGTTCCCAGGGAACTCCAGGTTTGCTCTGGCTTGACCTGAGCTGTGTGTGGTGGTGGGAGGGCGTGGCAGAGGCCGTTTCTGCAGAGCTGTGTCCTGGCTGCCTCCTAGCTAAGGGGATGGATCCCTTAAAGGCCTGGCTGATGGAGGCTGTTGTTTGCAGAGGCACTGACATGAGCGTTGGAGGGACGGCAGGGGATGTGGAGGGCTAGGCTGGAGTTTCAAACGGTGGTGGAAAGGTAGAGGAAAGGAGGCTAGTTTCTTCTGCCTGGACACGAGCATGGTCAAGAGCTGGGAGACTGCCTCCGGTGGCAGCATGGAGGGTTTGTCTTGGAAAGCTGCCAAAAGCTTTCTCATGGGAAAGCCAGGGAAAGCCTGGAAGAGTCTGAGAAGGAAGCTCCTGCCCCTCCCAGCACTGCAGGCCTTCACTTGGTCACTGCGTTTCCTACAACAGTCCTCCAGGACCTGGCATATTCTGCAT
Organism: Rhea pennata; assembly: GCF_028389875.1. Lineage (NCBI taxonomy): Eukaryota > Metazoa > Chordata > Aves > Rheiformes > Rheidae > Rhea > Rhea pennata. The sequence continues at coordinate 2,452,723 of NW_026907677.1, forward strand.
ATTGTACTTAGGGATCGGATGGGCTTCCTAGGAGCTCTGTGTGTCCCTAATGAACATAAGCTGCCAAGGACATGCTGCATGGCAATGTGGTGCCCTTCCTTCAGCGTGGAGTCTTTTCCCTATCTCCAGGCTTGAGCTGGTGACACCCCCCACCAAACGCGCAGTGAGAGCTGTGAAAGAGCTTTGGGAAGAGGAAAGGAGAACAGACAGTCTCGGTGTTGAGAAAGGTAACAGAGCAGCTGATTGCTGCCAGGGTTTTGCACCTTCTCCTTCTGTCCTCCTTGGCAGGACTGCGGAGCCAAGGCTCCAGTGCAGTGCCTTAGATAGTACGAGGCACTAGATGCAGTTCTGCTCACCCATGATGGGAAGTCTCCAGTGCCTCCTGCGGGGGTAAGACCCCGTGGCAGGCCAACAGTCCCAAGTGAAGCTAGGCCCTTTGAGTTAAACTTTCCCAGGGGACTCGTGCCCTAATGTACACGGCAAAGTGCTCTTCCATGGGAGAAGGGGGAGAAGAAGGGAGTCCAAGCTGAGGAGAATCCTTGTGATTCGTTGCTTCTGTCTGGAGCAGAATGGTAATGGAAGGAGTGCCCTCTGTGAGGACCTGTCTCATGGAATCCTAATATTTTCCTCTGATGGGAAAAGCCACCTAGAGGAGATGGTCAAAAGTCCGGTGATGTGTGCCAAGACTTCCTCGGATGTTCAAAGCAGGCAGCTTGACCCTTTGCTTGCAAGTTTTTCATTCACAATGCCAGACCAATGCTTTTGGGCTGACTGCCTCAGCAGAGAAAATGCAGCCCGTGAGATCCGACGAAGGATCGCAGGCTCTGTTTCCCTCGTGTGAAGTTATGGCCCCAAAGAGTCCCTCTTAGGTCACCAGCATGTCCCTGCGAGCCCCACTGTTCCTGGTGTGGACAGGGTAGAGCAGTAGAAAAGCATTCCCACAGGAAAGGGTGTTTCAGGCTAGAAATGAAGAGCTGGACAGGAGCCAGAGTGAGGGAGAGCCTCAGAGTGCCTTGGAAACATGGCTTCAAAGGAATCCCCTTGAGGCTTCACAGGTCTATCGCTGGCTGGAGCGGTGCTACGCAGTCACTGCTGTACAGATGGCCACCTCGATGGTGCTCTGCAGGGTTTTCTGGTCTGCTGCTTACAGGGGATGTTCCCGCTATGTACATCTCCATTCAAGAAAAGCAGCCTGCTAGAATGGAGAAAGACATGGGGAAGAGAGTCAAGGGGAAGGAGCGTCGTGGCAGGTGAGGTGCTTGGAGCTGTGTGTGAGGGTGAGCCTGTAGCCTTGTTGGTCTTGGAGATGCATGTTTCCCTTGGACATCATGGCCCTAGTGACTCTGAATGCCTTTCATCCCATACCGCAACAACTAGTAATCTCTGGCTGGATGGGCTGCACAGAGCAAGTGGTTGGGAGAGCCTCCTGCTGGCTTCCTGTTTCTGCAGACACTGCTTCCTGGGTGGAGACCCTTGGGAAAGTCAAATCCTGCCCCCCAGACATGGGGGCCTTTCCTCATTCCCCATAGCTGAAAGTAAGCAGGATTGTTTCTACCTGCCAACAGCAGGGCTAGGGCTCTAAGGACACGCTGTGAGGCTGAGGAGAGGGCTGCATGCTCTTGTGAAGCCTTTGCAAGAGGGAGGTGTTTGCCTGACCTTTGGGCCACAACGCGGGCTCTTTCCAGAGGCCAGGGAGTATGCAGTGAGAGGGGACTCAACAGAGAGGAGCTCTTTCTTGGCCTGGAAAGGATGCTGCCTTGCAAGCAGAAGGGCAGTCTCCCTCTTCCTGCCCCCAAGGCCAAGGAGCAGGGGCTGTTCTCACAGTGCCAGATTCACGTAGTGACCTTGAAGCCCTTTCCTTCATGTGAAACCTTCTCTTGGGGCTGGCACAAGCCGAGCGTGGCTACATCCTGGTGTCAGGCATCTCTCTGTGTGCCCAGAGCATCCTGAATGCCGGATCAGAGTTGTGGGCTCTGAGATAAGGGGACTGTGCGTGTGTGTGTGTGTGTGCAGAGTCCGGGAGAGGCGGGAGGGCTCCAGTGAGAGTGAGAGAGAGCCTCTGCTCCTCCTGTCATCAAAGCCTTTCCCAAGTATGTCCCTGGGGCAGGCAAGCTGCAATGAGCAGCGTAGCTGCAGAGGTAGCAGTGCTTGACTCCCTCGATGCCTTTCTCCTTCTTTGAGGCTGGGTGCCCAACTAGAATCCCAATCCATTTTCCATCCTAAAAGCAGAGTGTTTGGGAGCACTGAGCAGTGGCTAAAGGAATTGGGAGGAGAGGGGGCAACGGTGTGTCTTGGAGCCTGTCACTGTTGCTGTGCCTGCTGTTCTCCTTGCTGCCTGGAGAGAAAGCCTTGGTGTGGGCAGCCTGAGCTTTGCTACTTTTCCTTCCGGCATGTTGTGCAGCCTTGCATGACTTGGCAGGGCATGATCTCCACGTCTGATGAGGTCCTTTGGCTGCCGAAGGAGGTGCCCATCCTGTGAGCACGGGATAGAGGCCCCACTCCCCCTGAGCTCATGCCACCTCCCCGCGGTGTCTGTTTGCAGTGCCTTTCAAGCTGCTGAGGTTGGATGGCCAGCTGCACGTGCTGTGAGTGCAGGCCCTCAGAGGGCAGGGAAGCGAGGTGCTGCTGCTTGGGGCCTTTCCTGTGGCAGCCGGAATTGTGGGAAGGCATCGTCCCCTGGGCAGTGGCTGTGCAAGAGCCCTTCCTCTGCGCTCCTTTGAGCTCTGAGTGACCTAGTCCAGGGCTTGCTTTCCAAGATGCCGGTTGTGCTCTGGTTTTGCAACACATCTGTTGCTGCTGCCTTCTCTGTGCACACAGCAGAAGATCCCCGCACGGGGCCCTGTTTCTGGTGGGAAGTTAACTGCTGGGCCTGTGTGGGGTGGAAGCTGGAGAGCTTCTGTTCATGCTCATGTCGATGACGGGGCAGCAGGAAAAAAAGGGTTCTTCAGTCTTGTTCAGATTCACTTCAGGTCTGAATGGGGGGAAGGGGAAGACTCGCGGCAGACAGAGGCCAGCGGAGAGTGTGTGAGGAATACCCTGCCCTTTAGGGGCGGATGTAGCTGCCCCTGGTGTACCTGTGGTGCTCTCTCTCTCCTTAGCTGGGCAACACTGCCCATTTCCTAGATTGGAGGGGAATGCTTTTTTTGCCTGTGCTTCCCTCCATTGACTTCCCCGTTAGGAAAGACTTGGTCTCCTAACTCAGGTTCTTGAATCTCAGCCTTGCCGAAAGCCTGGCAGTGTGATTCGCCCTTCTCTTGCATTTCCCTGCAGATGCTATTCTGTCCAATTGGGGGGCAGCCGTGAGAAACAGGCGGGTTTGTTTCAGAGGTTCTGAGAGGCAGCTTCTTCTCTGAGCAGTGGAAACGTTTGCTGCCCTTGTGAGCAACGAGATCCTTTGCTTGGCAGCATCTCACATGAGTCTCTCACCTTTGCAGGTGCCAGATATAAGCGATTCAGCCCTCACAGCCATCAGAAAGGTTGCTGCTCAGGCCCTTGCTGGGCCTGGCGTTGTGCTTCCCAAGCGAGCATGTTTGCTTGCTTCTTAGCCTCCAGCTGACCCAGCAAGCAGCTTCTCACTGCGTGTGTGGGAGTGCTGTGCTGCGAGGGTTGGTGAAGGCTGCTCAGGAAGTGATTTGGGACTAATACTTTCCACTGGCTGGTTCCCAGGGAACTCCAGGTTTGCTCTGGCTTGACCTGAGCTGTGTGTGGTGGTGGGAGGGCGTGGCAGAGGCCGTTTCTGCAGAGCTGTGTCCTGGCTGCCTCCTAGCTAAGGGGATGGATCCCTTAAAGGCCTGGCTGATGGAGGCTGTTGTTTGCAGAGGCACTGACATGAGCGTTGGAGGGACGGCAGGGGATGTGGAGGGCTAGGCTGGAGTTTCAAACGGTGGTGGAAAGGTAGAGGAAAGGAGGCTAGTTTCTTCTGCCTGGACACGAGCATGGTCAAGAGCTGGGAGACTGCCTCCGGTGGCAGCATGGAGGGTTTGTCTTGGAAAGCTGCCAAAAGCTTTCTCATGGGAAAGCCAGGGAAAGCCTGGAAGAGTCTGAGAAGGAAGCTCCTGCCCCTCCCAGCACTGCAGGCCTTCACTTGGTCACTGCGTTTCCTACAACAGTCCTCCAGGACCTGGCATATTCTGCATATTGTACTTAGGGATCGGATGGGCTTCCTAGGAGCTCTGTGTGTCCCTAATGAACATAAGCTGCCAAGGACATGCTGCATGGCAATGTGGTGCCCTTCCTTCAGCGTGGAGTCTTTTCCCTATCTCCAGGCTTGAGCTGGTGACTCCCCCCACCAAACGCGCAGTGAGAGCTGTGAAAGAGCTTTGGGAAGAGGAAAGGAGAACAGACAGTCTCGGTGTTGAGAAAGGTAACAGAGCAGCTGATTGCTGCCAGGGTTTTGCACCTTCTCCTTCTGTCCTCCTTGGCAGGACTGCGGAGCCAAGGCTCCAGTGCAGTGCCTTAGATAGTACGAGGCACTAGATGCAGTTCTGCTCACCCATGATGGGAAGTCTCCAGTGCCTCCTGCGGGGGTAAGACCCCGTGGCAGGCCAACAGTCCCAAGTGAAGCTAGGCCCTTTGAGTTAAACTTTCCCAGGGGACTCGTGCCCTAATGTACACGGCAAAGTGCTCTTCCATGGGAGAAGGGGGAGAAGAAGGGAGTCCAAGCTGAGGAGAATCCTTGTGATTCGTTGCTTCTGTCTGGAGCAGAATGGTAATGGAAGGAGTGCCCTCTGTGAGGACCTGTCTCATGGAATCCTAGTATTTTCCTCTGATGGGAAAAGCCACCTAGAGGAGATGGTCAAAAGTCCGGTGATGTGTGCCAAGACTTCCTCGGATGTTCAAAGCAGGCAGCTTGACCCTTTGCTTGCAAGTTTTTCATTCACAATGCCAGACCAATGCTTTTGGGTTGACTGCCTCAGCAGAGAAAATGCAGCCCGTGAGATCCGACGAAGGATCGCAGGCTCTGTTTCCCTCGTGTGAAGTTATGGCCCCAAAGAGTCCCTCTTAGGTCACCAGCATGTCCCTGCGAGCCCCACTGTTCCTGGTGTGGACAGGGTAGAGCAGTAGAAAAGCATTCCCACAGGAAAGGGTGTTTCAGGCTAGAAATGAAGAGCTGGACAGGAGCCAGAGTGAGGGAGAGCCTCAGAGTGCCTTGGAAACATGGCTTCAAAGGAATCCCCTTGAGGCTTCACAGGTCTATCGCTGGCTGGAGCGGTGCTACGCAGTCACTGCTGTACAGATGGCCACCTCGATGGTGCTCTGCAGGGTTTTCTGGTCTGCTGCTTACAGGGGATGTTCCCGCTATGTACATCTCCATTCAAGAAAAGCAGCCTGCTAGAATGGAGAAAGACATGGGGAAGAGAGTCAAGGGGAAGGAGCGTCGTGGCAGGTGAGGTGCTTGGAGCTGTGTGTGAGGGTGAGCCTGTAGCCTTGTTGGTCTTGGAGATGCATGTTTCCCTTGGACATCATGGCCCCAGTGACTCTGAATGCCTTTCATCCCATACCGCAACAACTAGTAATCTCTGGCTGGATGGGCTGCACAGAGCAAGTGGTTGGGAGAGCCTCCTGCTGGCTTCCTGTTTCTGCAGACACTGCTTCCTGGGTGGAGACCCTTGGGAAAGTCAAATCCTGCCCCCCAGACATGGGGGCCTTTCCTCATTCCCCATAGCTGAAAGTAAGCAGGATTGTTTCTACCTGCCAACAGCAGGGCTAGGGCTCTAAGGACACGCTGTGAGGCTGAGGAGAGGGCTGCATGCTCTTGTGAAGCCTTTGCAAGAGGGAGGTGTTTGCCTGACCTTTGGGCCACAACGCGGGCTCTTTCCAGAGGCCAGGGAGTATGCAGTGAGAGGGGACTCAACAGAGAGGAGCTCTTTCTTGGCCTGGAAAGGATGCTGCCTTGCAAGCAGAAGGGCAGTCTCCCTCTTCCTGCCCCCAAGGCCAAGGAGCAGGGGCTGTTCTCACAGTGCCAGATTCACGTAGTGACCTTGAAGCCCTTTCCTTCATGTGAAACCTTCTCTTGGGGCTGGCACAAGCCGAGCGTGGCTACATCCTGGTGTCAGGCATCTCTCTGTGTGCCCAGAGCATCCTGAATGCCGGATCAGAGTTGTGGGCTCTGAGATAAGGGGACTGTGCGTGTGTGTGTGTGTGTGCAGAGTCCGGGAGAGGCGGGAGGGCTCCAGTGAGAGTGAGAGAGAGCCTCTGCTCCTCCTGTCATCAAAGCCTTTCCCAAGTATGTCCCTGGGGCAGGCAAGCTGCAATGAGCAGCGTAGCTGCAGAGGTAGCAGTGCTTGACTCCCTCGATGCCTTTCTCCTTCTTTGAGGCTGGGTGCCCAACTAGAATCCATTTTCCATCCTAAAAGCAGAGTGTTTGGGAGCACTGAGCAGTGGCTAAAGGAATTGGGAGGAGAGGGGGCAACGGTGTGTCTTGGAGCCTGTCACTGTTGCTGTGCCTGCTGTTCTCCTTGCTGCCTGGAGAGAAAGCCTTGGTGTGGGCAGCCTGAGCTTTGCTACTTTTCCTTCCGGCATGTTGTGCAGCCTTGCATGACTTGGCAGGGCATGATCTCCACGTCTGATGAGGTCCTTTGGCTGCTGAAGGAGGTGCCCATCCTGTGAGCACGGGATAGAGGCCCCACTCCCCCTGAGCTCATGCCACCTCCCCGCGGTGTCTGTTTGCAGTGCCTTTCAAGCTGCTGAGGTTGGATGGCCAGCTGCACGTGCTGTGAGTGCAGGCCCTCAGAGGGCAGGGAAGCGAGGTGCTGCTGCTTGGGGCCTTTCCTGTGGCAGCCGGAATTGTGGGAAGGCATTGTCCCCTGGGCAGTGGCTGTGCAAGAGCCCTTCGCTCTGCGCTCCTTTGAGCTCTGAGTGACCTAGTCCAGGGCTTGCTTTCCAAGATGCCGGTTGTGCTCTGGTTTTGCAACACATCTGTTGCTGCTGCCTTCTCTGTGCACACAGCAGAAGATCCCCACACGGGGCCCTGTTTCTGGTGGGAAGTTAACTGCTGGGCCTGTGTGGGGTGGAAGCTGGAGAGCTTCTGTTCATGCTCATGTCGATGACGGGGCAGCAGGAAAAAAAGGGTTCTTTAGTCTTGTTCAGATTCACTTCAGGTCTGAATGGGGGGAAGGGGAAGACTCGCGGCAGACAGAGGCCAGCGGAGAGTGTGTGAGGAATACCCTGCCCTTTAGGGGCGGATGTAGCTGCCCCTGGTGTACCTGTGGTGCTCTCTCTCTCCTTAGCTGGGCAACACTGCCCATTTCCTAGATTGGAGGGGAATGCTTTTTTTGCCTGTGCTTCCCTCCATTGACTTCCCCGTTAGGAAAGACTTGGTCTCCTAACTCAGGTTCTTGAATCTCGGCCTTGCCGAAAGCCTGGCAGTGTGATTCGCCCTTCTCCTGCATTCCCCTGCAGATGCTATTCTGTCCAATTGGGGGGCAGCCGTGAGAAACAGGCAGGTTTGTTTCAGAGTTTCTGAGAGGCAGCTTCTTCTCTGAGCAGTGGAAACGTTTGCTGCCCTTGTGAGCAATGAGATCCTTTGCTTGGCCGCATCTCACGTGTGTCTCTCACCTTTGCAGGTGCCAGATATAAGCGATTCAGCCCTCACAGCCATCAGAAAGGTTGCTGCTCAGGCCCTTGCTGGGCCTGGCGTTGTCCTTCCCAAGCGAGCATGTTTGCTTGCTTCTTAGCCTCCAGCTGACCCAGCAAGCAGCTTCTCACTGCGTGTGTGGGAGTGCAGTGCTGCGAGGGTTGGTGAAGGCTGCTCAGGAAGTGATTTGGGACTAACACTTTCCACTGGCTGGTTCCCAGGGAACTCCAGGTTTGCTCTGGCTTGACCTGAGCTGTGTGTGGTGGTGGGAGGGCGTGGCAGAGGCCGTTTCTGCAGAGCTGTGTCCTGGCTCCCTCCTAGCTAAGGGGATGGATCCCTTAAAGTCCTGGCTGATGGAGGCTGTTGTTTGCAGAGGCACTGACATGAGCGTTGGAGGGATGGCAGGGGATGTGGAGGGCTAGGCTGGAGTTTCAAACGGTGGTGGAAAGGTAGAGGAAAGGAGGCTAGTTTCTTCTGCCTGGACACGAGCATGGTCAAGAGCTGGGAGACTGCCTCCGGTGGCAGCATGGAGGGTTTGTCTTGGAAAGCTGCCAAAAGCTTTCTCATGGGAAAGCCAGGGAAAGCCTGGAAGAGTCTGAGAAGGAAGCTCCTGCCCCTCCCAGCACTGCAGGCCTTCACTTGGTCACTGCGTTTCCTACAACAGTCCTCCAGGACCTGGCATATTCTGCATATTGTACTTAGGGATCGGATGGGCTTCCTAGGAGCTCTGTGTGTCCCTAATGAACATAAGCTGCCTAGGACATGCTGCATGGCAATCTGGTGCCCTTCCTTCAGCATGGAGTCTTTTCCCTATCTCCAGGCTTGAGCTGGTGACTCCCCCCACCAAACGCGCAGTGAGAGCTGTGAAAGAGCTTTGGGAAGAGGAAAGGAGAACAGACAGTCTCGGTGTTGAGAAAGGTAACAGAGCAGCTGATTGCTGCCAGGGTTTTGCACCTTCTCCTTCTGTCCTCCTTGGCAGGACTGCGGAGCCAAGGCTCCAGTGCAGTGCCTTAGATAGTACGAGGCACTAGATGCAGTTCTGCTCACCCATGATGGGAAGTCTCCAGTGCCTCCTGCGGGGGTAAGACCCCGTGGCAGGCCAACAGTCCCAAGTGAAGCTAGGCCCTTTGAGTTAAACTTTCCCAGGGGACTCGTGCCCTACTGTACACGGCAAAGTGCTCTTCCATGGGAGAAGGGGGAGAAGAAGGGAGTCCAAGCTGAGGAGAATCCTTGTGATTCGTTGCTTCTGTCTGGAGCAGAATGGTAATGGAAGGAGTGCCCTCTGTGAGGACCTGTCTCATGGAATCCTAGTACTTTCCTCTGATGGGAAAAGCCACCTAGAGGAGATGGTCAAAAGTCCGGTGATGTGTGCCAAGACTTCCTCGGATGTTCAAAGCAGGCAGCTTGACCCTTTGCTTGCAAGTTTTTCATTCACAATGCCAGACCAATGCTTTTGGGTTGACTGCCTCCGCAGAGAAAATGCAGCCCGTGAGATCCGACGAAGGATCGCAGGCTCTGTTTCCCTCGTGTGAAGTTATGGCCCCAAAGAGTCCCTCTTAGGTCACCAGCACGTCCCTGCGAGCCCCACTGTTCCTGGTGTGGACAGGGTAGAGCATTAGAAAAGATTTCCACAGGAAAGGGTGTTTCAGGCTAGAAATGAAGAGCTGGACAGGAGCCAGAGTGAGGGAGAGCCTCAGAGTGCCTTGGAAACATGGCTTCAAAGGAATCCCCTTGAGGCTTCACAGGTCTATCGCTGGCTGGAGCGGTGCTACGCAGTCACTGCTGTACAGATGGCCACTTCGATGGTGCTCTGCAGGGTTTTCCGGTCTGCTGCTTACAGGGGATGTTCCCGCCATGTACATCTCCATTCAAGAAAAGCAGCCTGCTAGAATGGAAAAAGACATGGGGAAGAGAGTCAAGGGGAAGGAGCGTCGTGGCAGGTGAGGTGCTTGGAGCTGTGTGTGAGGGTGAGCCTGTAGCCTTGTTGGTCTTGGAGATGCATGTTTCCCTTGGACATCATGGCCCTAGTGACTCTGAATGCCTTTCATCCCATACCGCAACAACTAGTAATCTCTGGCTGGATGGGCTGCACAGAGCAAGTGGTTGGGAGAGCCTCCTGCTGGCTTCCTGTTTCTGCAGACACTGCTTCCTGGGTGGAGACCCTTGGGAAAGTCAAATCCTGCCCCCCAGACATGGGGGCCTTTCCTCATTCCCCATAGCTGAAAGTAAGCAGGATTGTTTCTACCTGCCAACAGCAGGGCTAGGGCTCTAAGGACACGCTGTGAGGCTGAGGAGAGGGCTGCATGCTCTTGTGAAGCCTTTGCAAGAGGGAGGTGTTTGCCTGACCTTTGGGCCACAACGCGGGCTCTTTCCAGAGGCCAGGGAGTATGCAGTGAGAGGGGACTCAACAGAGAGGAGCTCTTTCTTGGCCTGGAAAGGATGCTGCCTTGCAAGCAGAAGGGCAGTCTCCCTCTTCCTGCCCCCAAGGCCAAGGAGCAGGGGCTGTTCTCACAGTGCCAGATTCACGTAGTGACCTTGAAGCCCTTTCCTTCATGTGAAACCTTCTCTTGGGGCTGGCACAAGCCGAGCGTGGCTACATCCTGGTGTCAGGCATCTCTCTGTGTGCCCAGAGCATCCTGAATGCCGGATCAGAGTTGTGGGCTCTGAGATAAGAGGACTGTGCGTGTGTGTGTGTGTGTGCAGAGTCCGGGAGAGGCGGGAGGGCTCCAGTGAGAGTGAGAGAGAGCCTCTGCTCCTCCTGTCATCAAAGCCTTTCCCAAGTATGTCCCTGGGGCAGGCAAGCTGCAATGAGCAGCGTAGCTGCAGAGGTAGCAGTGCTTGACTCCCTCGATGCCTTTCTCCTTCTTTGAGGCTGGGTGCCCAACTAGAATCCCAATCCATTTTCCATACTAAAAGCAGAGTGTTTGGGAGCACTGAGCAGTGGCTAAAGGAATTGGGAGGAGAGGGGGCAACGGTGTGTCTTGGAGCCTGTCACTGTTGCTGTGCCTGCTGTTCTCCTTGCTGCCTGGAGAGAAAGCCTTGGTGTGGGCAGCCTGAGCTTTGCTACTTTTCCTTCCGGCATGTTGTGCAGCCTTGCATGACTTGGCAGGGCATGATCTCCACGTCTGATGAGGTCCTTTGGCTGCCGAAGGAGGTGCCCATCCTGTGAGCACGGGATAGAGGCCCCACTCCCCCTGAGCTCATGCCACCTCCCCGCGGTGTCTGTTTGCAGTGCCTTTCAAGCTGCTGAGGTTGGATGGCCAGCTGCACGTGCTGTGAGTGCAGGCCCTCAGAGGGCAGGGAAGGGAGGTGCTGCTGCTTGGGGCCTTTCCTGTGGCAGCCGGAATTGTGGGAAGGCATTGTCCCCTGGGCAGTGGCTGTGCAAGAGCCCTTCCTCTGCGCTCCTTTGAGCTCTGAGTGACCTAGTCCAGGGCTTGCTTTCCAAGATGCCGGTTGTGCTCTGGTTTTGCAACACATCTGTTGCTGCTGCCTTCTCTGTGCACACAGCAGAAGATCCCCGCACGGGGCCCTGTTTCTGGTGGGAAGTTAACTGCTGGGCCTGTGTGGGGTGGAAGCTGGAGAGCTTCTGTTCATGCTCATGTCGATGACGGGGCAGCAGGAAAAAAAGGGTTCTTCAGTCTTGTTCAGATTCACTTCAGGTCTGAATGGGGGGAAGGGGAAGACTCGCGGCAGACAGAGGCCAGCGGAGAGTGTGTGAGGAATACCCTGCCCTTTAGGGGCGGATGTAGCTGCCCCTGGTGTACCTGTGGTGCTCTCTCTCTCCTTAGCTGGGCAACACTGCCCATTTCCTAGATTGGAGGGGAATGCTTTTTTTGCCTGTGCTTCCCTCCATTGACTTCCCCGTTAGGAAAGACTTGGTCTCCTAACTCAGGTTCTTGAATCTCAGCCTTGCCGAAAGCCCGGCAGTGTGATTCGCCCTTCTCTTGCATTTCCCTGCAGATGCTATTCTGTCCAATTGGGGGGCAGCCGTGAGAAACAGGCGGGTTTGTTTCAGAGGTTCTGAGAGGCAGCTTCTTCTCTGAGCAGTGGAAACGTTTGCTGCCCTTGTGAGCAACGAGATCCTTTGCTTGGCAGCATCTCACATGAGTCTCTCACCTTTGCAGGTGCCAGATATAAGCGATTCAGCCCTCACAGCCATCAGAAAGGTTGCTGCTCAGGCCCTTGCTGGGCCTGGCGTTGTGCTTCCCAAGCGAGCATGTTTGCTTGCTTCTTAGCCTCCAGCTGACCCAGCAAGCAGCTTCTCACTGCGTGTGTGGGAGTGCTGTGCTGCGAGGGTTGGTGAAGGCTGCTCAGGAAGTGATTTGGGACTAATACTTTCCACTGGCTGGTTCCCAGGGAACTCCAGGTTTGCTCTGGCTTGACCTGAGCTGTGTGTGGTGGTGGGAGGGCGTGGCAGAGGCCGTTTCTGCAGAGCTGTGTCCTGGCTGCCTCCTAGCTAAGGGGATGGATCCCTTAAAGGCCTGGCTGATGGAGGCTGTTGTTTGCAGAGGCACTGACATGAGCGTTGGAGGGACGGCAGGGGATGTGGAGGGCTAGGCTGGAGTTTCAAACGGTGGTGGAAAGGTAGAGGAAAGGAGGCTAGTTTCTTCTGCCTGGACACGAGCATGGTCAAGAGCTGGGAGACTGCCTCCGGTGGCAGCATGGAGGGTTTGTCTTGGAAAGCTGCCAAAAGCTTTCTCATGGGAAAGCCAGGGAAAGCCTGGAAGAGTCTGAGAAGGAAGCTCCTGCCCCTCCCTGCACTGGAGGCCTTCACTTGGTCACTGCGTTTCCTACAACAGTCCTCCAGGACCTGGCATATTCTGCATATTGTACTTAGGGATCGGATGGGCTTCCTAGGAGCTCTGTGTGTCCCTAATGAACATAAGCTGCCAAGGACATGCTGCATGGCAATGTGGTGCCCTTCCTTCAGCGTGGAGTCTTTTCCCTATCTCCAGGCTTGAGCTGGTGACACCCCCCACCAAACGCGCAGTGAGAGCTGTGAAAGAGCTTTGGGAAGAGGAAAGGAGAACAGACAGTCTCGGTGTTGAGAAAGGTAACAGAGCAGCTGATTGCTGCCAGGGTTTTGCACCTTCTCCTTCTGTCCTCCTTGGCAGGACTGCGGAGCCAAGGCTCCAGTGCAGTGCCTTAGATAGTACGAGGCACTAGATGCAGTTCTGCTCACCCATGATGGGAAGTCTCCAGTGCCTCCTGCGGGGGTAAGACCCCGTGGCAGGCCAACAGTCCCAAGTGAAGCTAGGCCCTTTGAGTTAAACTTTCCCAGGGGACTCGTGCCCTAATGTACACGGCAAAGTGCTCTTCCATGGGAGAAGGGGGAGAAGAAGGGAGTCCAAGCTGAGGAGAATCCTTGTGATTCGTTGCTTCTGTCTGGAGCAGAATGGTAATGGAAGGAGTGCCCTCTGTGAGGACCTGTCTCATGGAATCCTAATATTTTCCTCTGATGGGAAAAGCCACCTAGAGGAGATGGTCAAAAGTCCGGTGATGTGTGCCAAGACTTCCTCGGATGTTCAAAGCAGGCAGCTTGACCCTTTGCTTGCAAGTTTTTCATTCACAATGCCAGACCAATGCTTTTGGGCTGACTGCCTCAGCAGAGAAAATGCAGCCCGTGAGATCCGACGAAGGATCGCAGGCTCTGTTTCCCTCGTGTGAAGTTATGGCCCCAAAGAGTCCCTCTTAGGTCACCAGCATGTCCCTGCGAGCCCCACTGTTCCTGGTGTGGACAGGGTAGAGCAGTAGAAAAGCATTCCCACAGGAAAGGGTGTTTCAGGCTAGAAATGAAGAGCTGGACAGGAGCCAGAGTGAGGGAGAGCCTCAGAGTGCCTTGGAAACATGGCTTCAAAGGAATCCCCTTGAGGCTTCACAGGTCTATCGCTGGCTGGAGCGGTGCTACGCAGTCACTGCTGTACAGATGGCCACCTTGATGGTGCTCTGCAGGGTTTTCCGGTCTGCTGCTTACAGGGGATGTTCCCGCCATGTACATCTCCATTCAAGAAAAGCAGCCTGCTAGAATGGAAAAAGACATGGGGAAGAGAGTCAAGGGGAAGGAGCGTCGTGGCAGGTGAGGTGCTTGGAGCTGTGTGTGAGGGTGAGCCTGTAGCCTTGTTGGTCTTGGAGATGCATGTTTCCCTTGGACATCATGGCCCTAGTGACTCTGAATGCCTTTCATCCCATACCGCAACAACTAGTAATCTCTGGCTGGATGGGCTGCACAGAGCAAGTGGTTGGGAGAGCCTCCTGCTGGCTTCCTGTTTCTGCAGACACTGCTTCCTGGGTGGAGACCCTTGGGAAAGTCAAATCCTGCCCCCCAGACATGGGGGCCTTTCCTCATTCCCCATAGCTGAAAGTAAGCAGGATTGTTTCTACCTGCCAACAGCAGGGCTAGGGCTCTAAGGACACGCTGTGAGGCTGAGGAGAGGGCTGCATGCTCTTGTGAAGCCTTTGCAAGAGGGAGGTGTTTGCCTGACCTTTGGGCCACAATGCGGGCTCTTTCCAGAGGCCAGGGAGTATGCAGTGAGAGGGGACTCAACAGAGAGGAGCTCTTTCTTGGCCTGGAAAGGATGCTGCCTTGCAAGCAGAAGGGCAGTCTCCCTCTTCCTGCCCCCAAGGCCAAGGAGCAGGGGCTGTTCTCACAGTGCCAGATTCACGTAGTGACCTTGAAGCCCTTTCCTTCATGTGAAACCTTCTCTTGGGGCTGGCACAAGCCGAGCGTGGCTACATCCTGGTGTCAGGCATCTCTCTGTGTGCCCAGAGCATCCTGAATGCCGGATCAGAGTTGTGGGCTCTGAGATAAGGGGACTGTGCGTGTGTGTGTGTGTGTGCAGAGTCCGGGAGAGGCGGGAGGGCTCCAGTGAGAGTGAGAGAGAGCCTCTGCTCCTCCTGTCATCAAAGCCTTTCCCAAGTATGTCCCTGGGGCAGGCAAGCTGCAATGAGCAGCGTAGCTGCAGAGGTAGCAGTGCTTGACTCCCTCGATGCCTTTCTCCTTCTTTGAGGCTGGGTGCCCAACTAGAATCCATTTTCCATCCTAAAAGCAGAGTGTTTGGGAGCACTGAGCAGTGGCTAAAGGAATTGGGAGGAGAGGGGGCAACGGTGTGTCTTGGAGCCTGTCACTGTTGCTGTGCCTGCTGTTCTCCTTGCTGCCTGGAGAGAAAGCCTTGGTGTGGGCAGCCTGAGCTTTGCTACTTTTCCTTCCGGCATGTTGTGCAGCCTTGCATGACTTGGCAGGGCATGATCTCCACGTCTGATGAGGTCCTTTGGCTGCCAAAGGAGGTGCCCATCCTGTGAGCACGGGATAGAGGCCCCACTCCCCCTGGGCTCATGCCACCTCCCCGTGGTGTCTGTTTGCAGTGCCTTTCAAGCTGCTGAGGTTGGATGGCCAGCTGCACGTGCTGTGAGTGCAGGCCCTCAGAGGGCAGGGAAGGGAGGTGCTGCTGCTTGGGGCCTTTCCTGTGGCAGCCGGAATTGTGGGAAGGCATTGTCCCCTGGGCAGTGGCTGTGCAAGAGCCCTTCCTCTGCGCTCCTTTGAGCTCTGAGTGACCTAGTCCAGGGCTTGCTTTCCAAGATGCCGGTTGTGCTCTGGTTTTGCAACACATCTGTTGCTGCTGCCTTCTCTGTGCACACAGCAGAAGATCCCCACACGGGGCCCTGTTTCTGGTGGGAAGTTAACTGCTGGGCCTGTGTGGGGTGGAAGCTGGAGAGCTTCTGTTCATGCTCATGTCGATGACGGGGCAGCAGGAAAAAAAGGGTTCTTTAGTCTTGTTCAGATTCACTTCAGGTCTGAATGGGGGGAAGGGGAAGACTCGCGGCAGACAGAGGCCAGCGGAGAGTGTGTGAGGAATACCCTGCCCTTTAGGGGCGGATGTAGCTGCCCCTGGTGTACCTGTGGTGCTCTCTCTCTCCTTAGCTGGGCAACACTGCCCATTTCCTAGATTGGAGGGGAATGCTTTTTTTGCCTGTGCTTCCCTCCATTGACTTCCCCGTTAGGAAAGACTTGGTCTCCTAACTCAGGTTCTTGAATCTCGGCCTTGCCGAAAGCCTGGCAGTGTGATTCGCCCTTCTCCTGCATTCCCCTGCAGATGCTATTCTGTCCAATTGGGGGGCAGCCGTGAGAAACAGGCAGGTTTGTTTCAGAGTTTCTGAGAGGCAGCTTCTTCTCTGAGCAGTGGAAACGTTTGCTGCCCTTGTGAGCAATGAGATCCTTTGCTTGGCCGCATCTCACGTGTGTCTCTCACCTTTGCAGGTGCCAGATATAAGCGATTCAGCCCTCACAGCCATCAGAAAGGTTGCTGCTCAGGCCCTTGCTGGGCCTGGCGTTGTCCTTCCCAAGCGAGCATGTTTGCTTGCTTCTTAGCCTCCAGCTGACCCAGCAAGCAGCTTCTCACTGCGTGTGTGGGAGTGCAGTGCTGCGAGGGTTGGTGAAGGCTGCTCAGGAAGTGATTTGGGACTAACACTTTCCACTGGCTGGTTCCCAGGGAACTCCAGGTTTGCTCTGGCTTGACCTGAGCTGTGTGTGGTGGTGGGAGGGCGTGGCAGAGGCCGTTTCTGCAGAGCTGTGTCCTGGCTCCCTCCTAGCTAAGGGGATGGATCCCTTAAAGTCCTGGCTGATGGAGGCTGTTGTTTGCAGAGGCACTGACATGAGCGTTGGAGGGATGGCAGGGGATGTGGAGGGCTAGGCTGGAGTTTCAAACGGTGGTGGAAAGGTAGAGGAAAGGAGGCTAGTTTCTTCTGCCTGGACACGAGCATGGTCAAGAGCTGGGAGACTGCCTCCGGTGGCAGCATGGAGGGTTTGTCTTGGAAAGCTGCCAAAAGCTTTCTCATGGGAAAGCCAGGGAAAGCCTGGAAGAGTCTGAGAAGGAAGCTCCTGCCCCTCCCTGCACTGGAGGCCTTCACTTGGTCACTGCGTTTCCTACAACAGTCCTCCAGGACCTGGCATATTCTGCATATTGTACTTAGGGATCGGATGGGCTTCCTAGGAGCTCTGTGTGTCCCTAATGAACATAAGCTGCCTAGGACATGCTGCATGGCAATGTGGTGCCCTTCCTTCAGCGTGGAGTCTTTTCCCTATCTCCAGGCTTGAGCTGGTGACTCCCCCCACCAAACGCGCAGTGAGAGCTGTGAAAGAGCTTTGGGAAGAGGAAAGGAGAACAGACAGTCTCGGTGTTGAGAAAGGTAACAGAGCAGCTGATTGCTGCCAGGGTTTTGCACCTTCTCCTTCTGTCCTCCTTGGCAGGACTGCGGAGCCAAGGCTCCAGTGCAGTGCCTTAGATAGTACGAGGCACTAGATGCAGTTCTGCTCACCCATGATGGGAAGTCTCCAGTGCCTCCTGCGGGGGTAAGACCCCGTGGCAGGCCAACAGTCCCAAGTGAAGCTAGGCCCTTTGAGTTAAACTTTCCCAGGGGACTCGTGCCCTAATGTACACGGCAAAGTGCTCTTCCATGGGAGAAGGGGGAGAAGAAGGGAGTCCAAGCTGAGGAGAATCCTTGTGATTCGTTGCTTCTGTCTGGAGCAGAATGGTAATGGAAGGAGTGCCCTCTGTGAGGACCTGTCTCATGGAATCCTAGTACTTTCCTCTGATGGGAAAAGCCACCTAGAGGAGATGGTCAAAAGTCCGGTGATGTGTGCCAAGACTTCCTCGGATGTTCAAAGCAGGCAGCTTGACCCTTTGCTTGCAAGTTTTTCATTCACAATGCCAGACCAATGCTTTTGGGCTGACTGCCTCAGCAGAGAAAATGCAGCCCGTGAGATCCGACGAAGGATCGCAGGCTCTGTTTCCCTTGTGTGAAGTTATGGCCCCAAAGAGTCCCTCTTAGGTCACCAGCACGTCCCTGCGAGCCCCACTGTTCCTGGTGTGGACAGGGTAGAGCAGTAGAAAAGCATTCCCACAGGAAAGGGTGTTTCAGGCTAGAAATGAAGAGCTGGACAGGAGCCAGAGTGAGGGAGAGCCTCAGAGTGCCTTGGAAACATGGCTTCAAAGGAATCCCCTTGAGGCTTCACAGGTCTATCGCTGGCTGGAGCGGTGCTACGCAGTCACTGCTGTACAGATGGCCACCTCGATGGTGCTCTGCAGGGTTTTCCGGTCTGCTGCTTACAGGGGATGTTCCCGCCATGTACATCTCCATTCAAGAAAAGCAGCCTGCTAGAATGGAAAAAGACATGGGGAAGAGAGTCAAGGGGAAGGAGCGTCGTGGCAGGTGAGGTGCTTGGAGCTGTGTGTGAGGGTGAGCCTGTAGCCTTGTTGGTCTTGGAGATGCATGTTTCCCTTGGACATCATGGCCCTAGTGACTCTGAATGCCTTTCATCCCATACCGCAACAACTAGTAATCTCTGGCTGGATGGGCTGCACAGAGCAAGTGGTTGGGAGAGCCTCCTGCTGGCTTCCTGTTTCTGCAGACACTGCTTCCTGGGTGGAGACCCTTGGGAAAGTCAAATCCTGCCCCCCAGACATGGGGGCCTTTCCTCATTCCCCATAGCTGAAAGTAAGCAGGATTGTTTCTACCTGCCAACAGCAGGGCTAGAGCTCTAAGGACACGCTGTGAGGCTGAGGAGAGGGCTGCATGCTCTTGTGAAGCCTTTGCAAGAGGGAGGTGTCTGTCTGACCTTTGGGCCACAACGCGGGCTCTTTCCAGAGGCCAGGGAGTATGCAGTGAGAGGGGACTCAACAGAGAGGAGCTCTTTCTTGGCCTGGAAAGGATGCTGCCTTGCAAGCAGAAGGGCAGTCTCCCTCTTCCTGCCCCCAAGGCCAAGGAGCAGGGGCTGTTCTCACAGTGCCAGATTCACGTAGTGACCTTGAAGCCCTTTCCTTCATGTGAAACCTTCTCTTGGGGCTGGCACAAGCCGAGCGTGGCTACATCCTGGTGTCAGGCATCTCTCTGTGTGCCCAGAGCATCCTGAATGCCGGATCAGAGTTGTGGGCTCTGAGATAAGGGGACTGTGTGTGTGTGTGTGTGTGTGTGTGTGTGTGTGTGCGTGCAGAGTCCGGGAGAGGCGGGAGGGCTCCAGTGAGAGTGAGAGAGAGCCTCTGCCCCTCCTGTCATCAAAGCCTTTCCCAAGCATGTCCCCGGGGCAGGTACGCTGCAATGAGCAGCGTAGCTGCAGAGGTAGCAGTGCTTGACTCCCTCGATGCCTTTCTCCTTCTTTGAGGCTGGGTGCCCAACTAGAATCCATTTTCCATCCTAAAAGCAGAGTGTTTGGGAGCACTGAGCAGTGGCTAAAGGAATTGGGAGGAGAGGGGGCAACGGTGTGTCTTGGAGCCTGTCACTGTTGCTGTGCCTGCTGTTCTCCTTGCTGCCTGGAGAGAAAGCCTTGGTGTGGGCAGCCTGAGCTTTGCTACTTTTCCTTCCGGCATGTTGTGCAGCCTTGCATAACTTGGCAGGGCATGATCTCCACGTCTGATGAGGTCCTTTGGCTGCCGAAGGAGGTGCCCATCCTGTGAGCACGGGATAGAGGCCCCACTCCCCCTGGGCTCATGCCACCTCCCCGTGGTGTCTGTTTGCAGTGCCTTTCAAGCTGCTGAGGTTGGATGGCCAGCTGCACGTGCTGTGAGTGCAGGCCCTCAGAGGGCAGGGAAGGGAGGTGCTGCTGCTTGGGGCCTTTCCTGTGGCAGCCGGAATTGTGGGAAGGCATCGTCCCCTGGGCAGTGGCTGTGCAAGAGCCCTTCCTCTGCGCTCCTTTGAGCTCTGAGTGACCTAGTCCAGGGCTTGCTTTCCAAGATGCCGGTTGTGCTCTGGTTTTGCAACACATCTGTTGCTGCTGCCTTCTCTGTGCACACAGCAGAAGATCCCCGCACGGGGCCCTGTTTCTGGTGGGAAGTTAACTGCTGGCCCTGTGTGGGGTGGAAGCTGGAGAGCTTCTGTTCATGCTCATGTCGATGACGGGGCAGCAGGAAAAAAAGGGTTCTTTAGTCTTGTTCAGATTCACTTCAGGTCTGAATGGGGGGAAGGGGAAGACTCGCGGCAGACAGAGGCCAGCGGAGAGTGTGTGAGGAATACCCTGCCCTTTAGGGGCGGATGTAGCTGCCCCTGGTGTACCTGTGGTGCTCTCTCTCTCCTTAGCTGGGCAACACTGCCCATTTCCTAGATTGGAGGGGAATGCTTTTTTTGCCTGTGCTTCCCTCCATTGACTTCCCCGTTAGGAAAGACTTGGTCTCCTAACTCAGGTTCTTGAATCTCGGCCTTGCCGAAAGCCTGGCAGTGTGATTCGCCCTTCTCCTGCATTCCCCTGCAGATGCTATTCTGTCCAATTGGGGGGCAGCCGTGAGAAACAGGCAGGTTTGTTTCAGAGTTTCTGAGAGGCAGCTTCTTCTCTGAGCAGTGGAAACGTTTGCTGCCCTTGTGAGCAATGAGATCCTTTGCTTGGCCGCATCTCACGTGTGTCTCTCACCTTTGCAGGTGCCAGATATAAGCGATTCAGCCCTCACAGCCATCAGAAAGGTTGCTGCTCAGGCCCTTGCTGGGCCTGGCGTTGTCCTTCCCAAGCGAGCATGTTTGCTTGCTTCTTAGCCTCCAGCTGACCCAGCAAGCAGCTTCTCACTGCGTGTGTGGGAGTGCTGTGCTGCGAGGGTTGGTGAAGGCTGCTCAGGAAGTGATTTGGGACTAACACTTTCCACTGGCTGGTTCCCAGGGAACTCCAGGTTTGCTCTGGCTTGACCTGAGCTGTGTGTGGTGGTGGGAGGGCGTGGCAGAGGCCGTTTCTGCAGAGCTGTGTCCTGGCTGCCTCCTAGCTAAGGGGATGGATCCCTTAAAGGCCTGGCTGATGGAGGCTGTTGTTTGCAGAGGCACTGACATGAGCGTTGGAGGGACGGCAGGGGATGTGGAGGGCTAGGCTGGAGTTTCAAACGGTGGTGGAAAGGTAGAGGAAAGGAGGCTAGTTTCTTCTGCCTGGACACGAGCATGGTCAAGAGCTGGGAGACTGCCTCCGGTGGCAGCATGGAGGGTTTGTCTTGGAAAGCTGCCAAAAGCTTTCTCATGGGAAAGCCAGGGAAAGCCTGGAAGAGTCTGAGAAGGAAGCTCCTGCCCCTCCCAGCACTGGAGGCCTTCACTTGGTCACTGCGTTTCCTACAACAGTCCTCCAGGACCTGGCATATTCTGCATATTGTACTTAGGGATCGGATGGGCTTCCTAGGAGCTCTGTGTGTCCCTAATGAACATAAGCTGCCAAGGACATGCTGCATGGCAATGTGGTGCCCTTCCTTCAGCGTGGAGTCTTTTCCCTATCTCCAGGCTTGAGCTGGTGACTCCCCCCACCAAACGCGCAGTGAGAGCTGTGAA
Source organism: Rhea pennata (assembly GCF_028389875.1). Lineage (NCBI taxonomy): Eukaryota > Metazoa > Chordata > Aves > Rheiformes > Rheidae > Rhea > Rhea pennata. The sequence goes on from NW_026907677.1 coordinate 2,473,580, forward strand.
AGAGCTTTGGGAAGAGGAAAGGAGAACAGACAGTCTCGGTGTTGAGAAAGGTAACAGAGCAGCTGATTGCTGCCAGGGTTTTGCACCTTCTCCTTCTGTCCTCCTTGGCAGGACTGCGGAGCCAAGGCTCCAGTGCAGTGCCTTAGATAGTACGAGGCACTAGATGCAGTTCTGCTCACCCATGATGGGAAGTCTCCAGTGCCTCCTGCGGGGGTAAGACCCCGTGGCAGGCCAACAGTCCCAAGTGAAGCTAGGCCCTTTGAGTTAAACTTTCCCAGGGGACTCGTGCCCTAATGTACACGGCAAAGTGCTCTTCCATGGGAGAAGGGGGAGAAGAAGGGAGTCCAAGCTGAGGAGAATCCTTGTGATTCGTTGCTTCTGTCTGGAGCAGAATGGTAATGGAAGGAGTGCCCTCTGTGAGGACCTGTCTCATGGAATCCTAGTATTTTCCTCTGATGGGAAAAGCCACCTAGAGGAGATGGTCAAAAGTCCGGTGATGTGTGCCAAGACTTCCTCGGATGTTCAAAGCAGGCAGCTTGACCCTTTGCTTGCAAGTTTTTCATTCACAATGCCAGACCAATGCTTTTGGGCTGACTGCCTCAGCAGAGAAAATGCAGCCCGTGAGATCCGACGAAGGATCGCAGGCTCTGTTTCCCTCGTGTGAAGTTATGGCCCCAAAGAGTCCCTCTTAGGTCACCAGCACGTCCCTGCGAGCCCCACTGTTCCTGGTGTGGACAGGGTAGAGCAGTAGAAAAGCATTCCCACAGGAAAGGGTGTTTCAGGCTAGAAATGAAGAGCTGGACAGGAGCCAGAGTGAGGGAGAGCCTCAGAGTGCCTTGGAAACATGGCTTCAAAGGAATCCCCTTGAGGCTTCACAGGTCTATCGCTGGCTGGAGCGGTGCTACGCAGTCACTGCTGTACAGATGGCCACCTCGATGGTGCTCTGCAGGGTTTTCCGGTCTGCTGCTTACAGGGGATGTTCCCGCCATGTACATCTCCATTCAAGAAAAGCAGCCTGCTAGAATGGAAAAAGACATGGGGAAGAGAGTCAAGGGGAAGGAGCGTCGTGGCAGGTGAGGTGCTTGGAGCTGTGTGTGAGGGTGAGCCTGTAGCCTTGTTGGTCTTGGAGATGCATGTTTCCCTTGGACATCATGGCCCTAGTGACTCTGAATGCCTTTCATCCCATACCGCAACAACTAGTAATCTCTGGCTGGATGGGCTGCACAGAGCAAGTGGTTGGGAGAGCCTCCTGCTGGCTTCCTGTTTCTGCAGACACTGCTTCCTGGGTGGAGACCCTTGGGAAAGTCAAATCCTGCCCCCCAGACATGGGGGCCTTTCCTCATTCCCCATAGCTGAAAGTAAGCAGGATTGTTTCTACCTGCCAACAGCAGGGCTAGGGCTCTAAGGACACGCTGTGAGGCTGAGGAGAGGGCTGCATGCTCTTGTGAAGCCTTTGCAAGAGGGAGGTGTTTGCCTGCCCTTTGGGCCACAACGCGGGCTCTTTCCAGAGGCCAGGGAGTATGCAGTGAGAGGGGACTCAACAGAGAGGAGCTCTTTCTTGGCCTGGAAAGGATGCTGCCTTGCAAGCAGAAGGGCAGTCTCCCTCTTCCTGCCCCCAAGGCCAAGGAGCAGGGGCTGTTCTCACAGTGCCAGATTCACGTAGTGACCTTGAAGCCCTTTCCTTCATGTGAAACCTTCTCTTGGGGCTGGCACAAGCCGAGCGTGGCTACATCCTGGTGTCAGGCATCTCTCTGTGTGCCCAGAGCATCCTGAATGCCGGATCAGAGTTGTGGGCTCTGAGATAAGGGGACTGTGCGTGTGTGTGTGTGTGTGTGTGTGTGTGCGTGCAGAGTCCGGGAGAGGCGGGAGGGCTCCAGTGAGAGTGAGAGAGAGCCTCTGCCCCTCCTGTCATCAAAGCCTTTCCCAAGCATGTCCCCGGGGCAGGCAAACTGCAATGAGCAGCGTAGCTGCAGAGGTAGCAGTGCTTGACTCCCTCGATGCCTTTCTCCTTCTTTGAGGCTGGGTGCCCAACTAGAATCCATTTTCCATCCTAAAAGCAGAGTGTTTGGGAGCACTGAGCAGTGGCTAAAGGAATTGGGAGGAGAGGGGGCAACGGTGTGTCTTGGAGCCTGTCACTGTTGCTGTGCCTGCTGTTCTCCTTGCTGCCTGGAGAGAAAGCCTTGGTGTGGGCAGCCTGAGCTTTGCTACTTTTCCTTCTGGCATGTTGTGCAGCCTTGCATAACTTGGCAGGGCATGATCTCCACGTCTGATGAGGTCCTTTGGCTGCCGAAGGAGGTGCCCATCCTGTGAGCACGGGATACAGGCCCAACTCCCCCTGAGCTCATGCCACCTCCCCGTGGTGTCTGTTTGCAGTGCCTTTCAAGCTGCTGAGGTTGGATGGCCAGCTGCACGTGCTGTGAGTGCAGGCCCTCAGAGGGCAGGGAAGCGAGGTGCTGCTGCTTGGGGCCTTTCCTGTGGCAGCCGGAATTGTAGGAAGGCATCGTCCCCTGGGCAGTGGCTGTGCAAGAGCCCTTCCTCTGCGCTCCTTTGAGCTCTGAGTGACCTAGTCCAGGGCTTGCTTTCCAAGATGCCGGTTGTGCTCTGGTTTTGCAACACATCTGTTGCTGCTGCCTTCTCTGTGCACACAGCAGAAGATCCCCGCACGGGGCCCTGTTTCTGGTGGGAAGTTAACTGCTGGGCCTGTGTGGGGTGGAAGCTGGAGAGCTTCTGTTCATGCTCGTGTCGATGACGGGGCAGCAGGAAAAAAAGGGTTCTTCAGTCTTGTTCAGATTCACTTCAGGTCTGAATGGGGGGAAGGGGAAGACTCGCGGCAGACAGAGGCCAGCGGAGAGTGTGAGGAATACCCTGCCCTTTAGGGGCGGATGTAGCTGCCCCTGGTGTACCTGTGGTGCTCTCTCTCTCCTTAGCTGGGCAACACTGCCCATTTCCTAGATTGGAGGGGAATGCTTTTTTTGCCTGTGCTTCCCTCCATTGACTTCCCTGTTAGGAAAGACTTGGTCTCCTAACTCAGGTTCTTGAATCTCGGCCTTGCCGAAAGCCTGGCAGTGTGATTCGCCCTTCTCCTGCATTCCCCTGCAGATGCTATTCTGTCCAATTGGGGGGCAGCCGTGAGAAACAGGCAGGTTTGTTTCAGAGTTTCTGAGAGGCAGCTTCTTCTCTGAGCAGTGGAAACGTTTGCTGCCCTTGTGAGCAATGAGATCCTTTGCTTGGCCGCATCTCACGTGTCTCTCACCTTTGCAGGTGCCAGATATAAGCGATTCAGCCCTCACAGCCATCAGAAAGGTTGCTGCTCAGGCCTTTGCTGGGCCTGGCGTTGTCCTTCCCAAGCGAGCATGTTTGCTTGCTTCTTAGCCTCCAGCTGACCCAGCAAGCAGCTTCTCACTGCGTGTGTGGGAGTGCTATGCTGCGAGGGTTGGTGAAGGCTGCTCAGGAAGTGATTTGGGACTAACACTTTCCACTGGCTGGTTCCCAGGGAACTCCAGGTTTGCTCTGGCTTGACCTGAGCTGTGTGTGGTGGTGGGAGGGCGTGGCAGAGGCCGTTTCTGCAGAGCTGTGTCCTGGCTCCCTCCTAGCTAAGGGGATGGATCCCTTAAAGTCCTGGCTGATGGAGGCTGTTGTTTGCAGAGGCACTGACATGAGTGTTGGAGGGACGGCAGGGGATGTGGAGGGCTAGGCTGGAGTTTCAAACGGTGGTGGAAAGGTAGAGGAAAGGAGGCTAGTTTCTTCTGCCTGGACACGAGCATGGTCAAGAGCTGGGAGACTGCCTCCAGTGGCAGCATGGAGGGTTTGTCTTGGAAAGCTGCCAAAAGCTTTCTCATGGGAAAGCCAGGGAAAGCCTGGAAGAGTCTGAGAAGGAAGCTCCTGCCCCTCCCAGCACTGCAGGCCTTCACTTGGTCACTGCGTTTCCTACAACAGTCCTCCAGGACCTGGCATATTCTGCATATTGTACTTAGGGATCGGATGGGCTTCCTAGGAGCTCTGTGTGTCCCTAATGAACATAAGCTGCCAAGGACATGCTGCATGGCAATGTGGTGCCCTTCCTTCAGCGTGGAGTCTTTTCCCTATCTCCAGGCTTGAGCTGGTGACTCCCCCCACCAAACGCGCAGTGAGAGCTGTGAAAGAGCTTTGGGAAGAGGAAAGGAGAACAGACAGTCTCGGTGTTGAGAAAGGTAACAGAGCAGCTGATTGCTGCCAGGGTTTTGCACCTTCTCCTTCTGTCCTCCTTGGCAGGACTGCGGAGCCAAGGCTCCAGTGCAGTGCCTTAGATAGTACGAGGCACTAGATGCAGTTCTGCTCACCCATGATGGGAAGTCTCCAGTGCCTCCTGCGGGGGTAAGACCCCGTGGCAGGCCAACAGTCCCAAGTGAAGCTAGGCCCTTTGAGTTAAACTTTCCCAGGGGACTCGTGCCCTACTGTACACGGCAAAGTGCTCTTCCATGGGAGAAGGGGGAGAAGAAGGGAGTCCAAGCTGAGGAGAATCCTTGTGATTCGTTGCTTCTGTCTGGAGCAGAATGGTAATGGAAGGAGTGCCCTCTGTGAGGACCTGTCTCATGGAATCCTAGTACTTTCCTCTGATGGGAAAAGCCACCTAGAGGAGATGGTCAAAAGTCCGGTGATGTGTGCCAAGACTTCCTCGGATGTTCAAAGCAGGCAGCTTGACCCTTTGCTTGCAAGTTTTTCATTCACAATGCCAGACCAATGCTTTTGGGTTGACTGCCTCCGCAGAGAAAATGCAGCCCGTGAGATCCGACGAAGGATCGCAGGCTCTGTTTCCCTCGTGTGAAGTTATGGCCCCAAAGAGTCCCTCTTAGGTCACCAGCACGTCCCTGCGAGCCCCACTGTTCCTAGTATGGACAGGGTAGAGCAGTAGAAAAGCATTCCCACAGGAAAGGGTGTTTCAGGCTAGAAATGAAGAGCTGGACAGGAGCCAGAGTGAGGGAGAGCCTCAGAGTGCCTTGGAAACATGGCTTCAAAGGAATCCCCTTGAGGCTTCACAGGTCTATCGCTGGCTGGAGCGGTGCTACGCAGTCACTGCTGTACAGATGGCCACCTCGATGGTGCTCTGCAGGGTTTTCCGGTCTGCTGCTTACAGGGGATGTTCCCGCCATGTACATCTCCATTCAAGAAAAGCAGCCTGCTAGAATGGAAAAAGACATGGGGAAGAGAGTCAAGGGGAAGGAGCGTCGTGGCAGGTGAGGTGCTTGGAGCTGTGTGTGAGGGTGAGCCTGTAGCCTTGTTGGTCTTGGAGATGCATGTTTCCCTTGGACATCATGGCCCTAGTGACTCTGAATGCCTTTCATCCCATACCGCAACAACTAGTAATCTCTGGCTGGATGGGCTGCACAGAGTAAGTAGTTGGGAGAGCCTCCTGCTGGCTTCCTGTTTCTGCAGACACTGCTTCCTGGGTGGAGACCCTTGGGAAAGTCAAATCCTGCCCCCCAGACATGGGGGCCTTTCCTCATTCCCCATAGCTGAAAGTAAGCAGGATTGTTTCTACCTGCCAACAGCAGGGCTAGGGCTCTAAGGACACGCTGTGAGGCTGAGGAGAGGGCTGCATGCTCTTGTGAAGCCTTTGCAAGAGGGAGGTGTTTGCCTGCCCTTTGGGCCACAACGCGGGCTCTTTCCAGAGGCCAGGGAGTATGCAGTGAGAGGGGACTCAACAGAGAGGAGCTCTTTCTTGGCCTGGAAAGGATGCTGCCTTGCAAGCAGAAGGGCAGTCCCCCTCTTCCTGCCCCCAAGGCCAAGGAGCAGGGGCTGTTCTCACAGTGCCAGATTCACGTAGTGACCTTGAAGCCCTTTCCTTCATGTGAAACCTTCTCTTGGGGCTGGCACAAGCCGAGCGTGGCTACATCCTGGTGTCAGGCATCTCTCTGTGTGCCCAGAGCATCCTGAATGCCGGATCAGAGTTGTGGGCTCTGAGATAAGGGGACTGTGCGTGTGTGTGTGTTCATGCAGAGTCCGGGAGAGGCGGGAGGGCTCCATTGAGAGTGAGAGAGAGCCTCTGCCCCTCCTGTCATCAAAGCCTTTCCCAAGCATGTCCCCGGGGCAGGCAAGCTGCAATGAGCAGCGTAGCTGCAGAGGTAGCAGTGCTTGACTCCCTCGATGCCTTTCTCCTTCTTTGAGGCTGGGTGCCCAACTAGAATCCATTTTCCATCCTAAAAGCAGAGTGTTTGGGAGCACTGAGCAGTGGCTAAAGGAATTGGGAGGAGAGGGGGCAACGGTGTGTCTTGGAGCCTGTCACTGTTGCTGTGCCTGCTGTTCTCCTTGCTGCCTGGAGAGAAAGCCTTGGTGTGGGCAGCCTGAACTTTGCTACTTTTCCTTCCGGCATGTTGTGCAGCCTTGCATGACTTGGCAGGGCATGATCTCCACGTCTGATGAGGTCCTTTGGCTGCCGAAGGAGGTGCCCATCCTGTGAGCACGGGATAGAGGCCCCACTCCCCCTGGGCTCATGCCACCTCCCCGTGGTGTCTGTTTGCAGTGCCTTTCAAGCTGCTGAGGTTGGATGGCCAGCTGCACGTGCTGTGAGTGCAGGCCCTCAGAGGGCAGGGAAGGGAGGTGCTGCTGCTTGGGGCCTTTCCTGTGGCAGCCGGAATTGTGGGAAAGCATCGTCCCCTGGGCAGTGGCTGTGCAAGAGCCCTTCCTCTGCGCTCCTTTGAGCTCTGAGTGACCTAGTCCAGGGCTTGCTTTCCAAGATGCCGGTTGTGCTCTGGTTTTGCAACACATCTGTTGCTGCTGCCTTCTCTGTGCACACAGCAGAAGATCCCCGCACGGGGCCCTGTTTCTGGTGGGAAGTTAACTGCTGGGCCTGTGTGGGGTGGAAGCTGGAGAGCTTCTGTTCATGCTCGTGTCGATGACGGGGCAGCAGGAAAAAAAGGGTTCTTCAGTCTTGTTCAGATTCACTTCAGGTCTGAATGGGGGGAAGGGGAAGACTCGCGGCAGACAGGGGTCAGCGGAGAGTGTGAGGAATACCCTGCCCTTTAGGGGCGGATGTAGCTGCCCCTGGTGTACCTGTGGTGCTCTCTCTCTCCTTAGCTGGGCAACACTGCCCATTTCCTAGATTGGAGGGGAATGCTTTTTTTGCCTGTGCTTCCCTCCATTGACTTCCCCGTTAGGAAAGACTTGGTCTCCTAACTCAGGTTCTTGAATCTCGGCCTTGCCGAAAGCCTGGCAGTGTGATTCGCCCTTCTCCTGCATTCCCCTGCAGATGCTATTCTGTCCAATTGGGGGGCAGCCGTGAGAAACAGGCAGGTTTGTTTCAGAGTTTCTGAGAGGCAGCTTCTTCTCTGAGCAGTGGAAACGTTTGCTGCCCTTGTGAGCAATGAGATCCTTTGCTTGGCCGCATCTCACGTGTGTCTCTCACCTTTGCAGGTGCCAGATATAAGCGATTCAGCCCTCACAGCCATCAGAAAGGTTGCTGCTCAGGCCCTTGCTGGGCCTGGCGTTGTCCTTCCCAAGCGAGCATGTTTGCTTGCTTCTTAGCCTCCAGCTGACCCAGCAAGCAGCTTCTCACTGCGTGTGTGGAAGTGCTATGCTGCGAGGGTTGGTAAAGGCTGCTCAGGAAGTGATTTGGGACTAACACTTTCCACTGGCTGGTTCCCAGGGAACTCCAGGTTTGCTCTGGCTTGACCTGAGCTGTGTGTGGTGGTGGGAGGGCGTGGCAGAGGCCGTTTCTGCAGAGCTGTGTCCTGGCTCCCTCCTAGCTAAGGGGATGGATCCCTTAAAGTCCTGGCTGATGGAGGCTGTTGTTTGCAGAGGCACTGACATGAGCGTTGGAGGGACGGCAGGGGATGTGGAGGGCTAGGCTGGAGTTTCAAACGGTGGTGGAAAGGTAGAGGAAAGGAGGCTAGTTTCTTCTGCCTGGACACGAGCATGGTCAAGAGCTGGGAGACTGCCTCCAGTGGCAGCATGGAGGGTTTGTCTTGGAAAGCTGCCAAAAGCTTTCTCATGGGAAAGCCAGGGAAAGCCTGGAAGAGTCTGAGAAGGAAGCTCCTGCCCCTCCCAGCACTGCAGGCCTTCACTTGGTCACTGCATTTCCTACAACAGTCCTCCAGGACCTGGCATATTCTGCATATTGTACTTAGGGATCGGATGGGCTTCCTAGGAGCTCTGTGTGTCCCTAATGAACATAAGCTGCCAAGGACATGCTGCATGGCAATGTGGTGCCCTTCCTTCAGCGTGGAGTCTTTTCCCTATCTCCAGGCTTGAGCTGGTGACTCCCCCCACCAAACGCGCAGTGAGAGCTGTGAAAGAGCTTTGGGAAGAGGAAAGGAGAACAGACAGTCTCGGTGTTGAGAAAGGTAACAGAGCAGCTGATTGCTGCCAGGGTTTTGCACCTTCTCCTTCTGTCCTCCTTGGCAGGACTGCGGAGCCAAGGCTCCAGTGCAGTGCCTTAGATAGTACGAGGCACTAGATGCAGTTCTGCTCACCCATGATGGGAAGTCTCCAGTGCCTCCTGCGGGGGTAAGACCCCGTGGCAGGCCAACAGTCCCAAGTGAAGCTAGGCCCTTTGAGTTAAACTTTCCCAGGGGACTCGTGCCCTACTGTACACGGCAAAGTGCTCTTCCATGGGAGAAGGGGGAGAAGAAGGGAGTCCAAGCTGAGGAGAATCCTTGTGATTCGTTGCTTCTGTCTGGAGCAGAATGGTAATGGAAGGAGTGCCCTCTGTGAGGACCTGTCTCATGGAATCCTAGTACTTTCCTCTGATGGGAAAAGCCACCTAGAGGAGATGGTCAAAAGTCCGGTGATGTGTGCCAAGACTTCCTCGGATGTTCAAAGCAGGCAGCTTGACCCTTTGCTTGCAAGTTTTTCATTCACAATGCCAGACCAATGCTTTTGGGTTGACTGCCTCAGCAGAGAAAATGCAGCCCGTGAGATCCGACGAAGGATCGCAGGCTCTGTTTCCCTCATGTGAAGTTATGGCCCCAAAGAGTCCCTCTTAGGTCACCAGCACGTCCCTGCGAGCCCCACTGTTCCTGGTATGGACAGGGTAGAGCAGTAGAAAAGCATTCCCACAGGAAAGGGTGTTTCAGGCTAGAAATGAAGAGCTGGACAGGAGCCAGAGTGAGGGAGAGCCTCAGAGTGCCTTGGAAACATGGCTTCAAAGGAATCCCCTTGAGGCTTCACAGGTCTATCGCTGGCTGGAGCGGTGCTACGCAGTCACTGCTGTACAGATGGCCACCTCGATGGTGCTCTGCAGGGTTTTCCGGTCTGCTGCTTACAGGGGATGTTCCCGCCATGTACATCTCCATTCAAGAAAAGCAGCCTGCTAGAATGGAAAAAGACATGGGGAAGAGAGTCAAGGGGAAGGAGCGTCGTGGCAGGTGAGGTGCTTGGAGCTGTGTGTGAGGGTGAGCCTGTAGCCTTGTTGGTCTTGGAGATGCATGTTTCCCTTGGACATCATGGCCCTAGTGACTCTGAATGCCTTTCATCCCATACCGCAACAACTAGTAATCTCTGGCTGGATGGGCTGCACAGAGCAAGTGGTTGGGAGAGCCTCCTGCTGGCTTCCTGTTTCTGCAGACACTGCTTCCTGGGTGGAGACCCTTGGGAAAGTCAAATCCTGCCCCCCAGACATGGGGGCCTTTCCTCATTCCCCATAGCTGAAAGTAAGCAGGATTGTTTCTACCTGCCAACAGCAGGGCTAGGGCTCTAAGGACACGCTGTGAGGCTGAGGAGAGGGCTGCATGCTCTTGTGAAGCCTTTGCAAGAGGGAGGTGTTTGCCTGCCCTTTGGGCCACAACGCGGGCTCTTTCCAGAGGCCAGGGAGTATGCAGTGAGAGGGGACTCAACAGAGAGGAGCTCTTTCTTGGCCTGGAAAGGATGCTGCCTTGCAAGCAGAAGGGCAGTCTCCCTCTTCCTGCCCCCAAGGCCAAGGAGCAGGGGCTGTTCTCACAGTGCCAGATTCACGTAGTGACCTTGAAGCCCTTTCCTTCATGTGAAACCTTCTCTTGGGGCTGGCACAAGCCGAGCGTGGCTACATCCTGGTGTCAGGCATCTCTCTGTGTGCCCAGAGCATCCTGAATGCCGGATCAGAGTTGTGGGCTCTGAGATAAGGGGACTGTGCGTGTGTGTGTGTGTGTGTGTGTGTGTGCGTGCAGAGTCCGGGAGAGGCGGGAGGGCTCCAGTGAGAGTGAGAGAGAGCCTCTGCCCCTCCTGTCATCAAAGCCTTTCCCAAGCATGTCCCTGGGGCAGGCAAACTGCAATGAGCAGCGTAGCTGCAGAGGTAGCAGTGCTTGACTCCCTCGATGCCTTTCTCCTTCTTTGAGGCTGGGTGCCCAACTAGAATCCATTTTCCATCCTAAAAGCAGAGTGTTTGGGAGCACTGAGCAGTGGCTAAAGGAATTGGGAGGAGAGGGGGCAACGGTGTGTCTTGGAGCCTGTCACTGTTGCTGTGCCTGCTGTTCTCCTTGCTGCCTGGAGAGAAAGCCTTGGTGTGGGCAGCCTGAGCTTTGCTACTTTTCCTTCTGGCATGTTGTGCAGCCTTGCATAACTTGGCAGGGCATGATCTCCACGTCTGATGAGGTCCTTTGGCTGCCGAAGGAGGTGCCCATCCTGTGAGCACGGGATACAGGCCCAACTCCCCCTGAGCTCATGCCACCTCCCCGTGGTGTCTGTTTGCAGTGCCTTTCAAGCTGCTGAGGTTGGATGGCCAGCTGCACGTGCTGTGAGTGCAGGCCCTCAGAGGGCAGGGAAGCGAGGTGCTGCTGCTTGGGGCCTTTCCTGTGGCAGCCGGAATTGTAGGAAGGCATCGTCCCCTGGGCAGTGGCTGTGCAAGAGCCCTTCCTCTGCGCTCCTTTGAGCTCTGAGTGACCTAGTCCAGGGCTTGCTTTCCAAGATGCCGGTTGTGCTCTGGTTTTGCAACACATCTGTTGCTGCTGCCTTCTCTGTGCACACAGCAGAAGATCCCCGCACGGGGCCCTGTTTCTGGTGGGAAGTTAACTGCTGGGCCTGTGTGGGGTGGAAGCTGGAGAGCTTCTGTTCATGCTCGTGTCGATGACGGGGCAGCAGGAAAAAAAGGGTTCTTCAGTCTTGTTCAGATTCACTTCAGGTCTGAATGGGGGGAAGGGGAAGACTCGCGGCAGACAGAGGCCAGCGGAGAGTGTGAGGAATACCCTGCCCTTTAGGGGCGGATGTAGCTGCCCCTGGTGTACCTGTGGTGCTCTCTCTCTCCTTAGCTGGGCAACACTGCCCATTTCCTAGATTGGAGGGGAATGCTTTTTTTGCCTGTGCTTCCCTCCATTGACTTCCCTGTTAGGAAAGACTTGGTCTCCTAACTCAGGTTCTTGAATCTCGGCCTTGCCGAAAGCCTGGCAGTGTGATTCGCCCTTCTCCTGCATTCCCCTGCAGATGCTATTCTGTCCAATTGGGGGGCAGCCGTGAGAAACAGGCAGGTTTGTTTCAGAGTTTCTGAGAGGCAGCTTCTTCTCTGAGCAGTGGAAACGTTTGCTGCCCTTGTGAGCAATGAGATCCTTTGCTTGGCCGCATCTCACGTGTCTCTCACCTTTGCAGGTGCCAGATATAAGCGATTCAGCCCTCACAGCCATCAGAAAGGTTGCTGCTCAGGCCTTTGCTGGGCCTGGCGTTGTCCTTCCCAAGCGAGCATGTTTGCTTGCTTCTTAGCCTCCAGCTGACCCAGCAAGCAGCTTCTCACTGCGTGTGTGGGAGTGCTATGCTGCGAGGGTTGGTGAAGGCTGCTCAGGAAGTGATTTGGGACTAACACTTTCCACTGGCTGGTTCCCAGGGAACTCCAGGTTTGCTCTGGCTTGACCTGAGCTGTGTGTGGTGGTGGGAGGGCGTGGCAGAGGCCGTTTCTGCAGAGCTGTGTCCTGGCTCCCTCCTAGCTAAGGGGATGGATCCCTTAAAGTCCTGGCTGATGGAGGCTGTTGTTTGCAGAGGCACTGACATGAGTGTTGGAGGGACGGCAGGGGATGTGGAGGGCTAGGCTGGAGTTTCAAACGGTGGTGGAAAGGTAGAGGAAAGGAGGCTAGTTTCTTCTGCCTGGACACGAGCATGGTCAAGAGCTGGGAGACTGCCTCCAGTGGCAGCATGGAGGGTTTGTCTTGGAAAGCTGCCAAAAGCTTTCTCATGGGAAAGCCAGGGAAAGCCTGGAAGAGTCTGAGAAGGAAGCTCCTGCCCCTCCCAGCACTGCAGGCCTTCACTTGGTCACTGCGTTTCCTACAACAGTCCTCCAGGACCTGGCATATTCTGCATATTGTACTTAGGGATCGGATGGGCTTCCTAGGAGCTCTGTGTGTCCCTAATGAACATAAGCTGCCAAGGACATGCTGCATGGCAATGTGGTGCCCTTCCTTCAGCGTGGAGTCTTTTCCCTATCTCCAGGCTTGAGCTGGTGACTCCCCCCACCAAACGCGCAGTGAGAGCTGTGAAAGAGCTTTGGGAAGAGGAAAGGAGAACAGACAGTCTCGGTGTTGAGAAAGGTAACAGAGCAGCTGATTGCTGCCAGGGTTTTGCACCTTCTCCTTCTGTCCTCCTTGGCAGGACTGCGGAGCCAAGGCTCCAGTGCAGTGCCTTAGATAGTACGAGGCACTAGATGCAGTTCTGCTCACCCATGATGGGAAGTCTCCAGTGCCTCCTGCGGGGGTAAGACCCCGTGGCAGGCCAACAGTCCCAAGTGAAGCTAGGCCCTTTGAGTTAAACTTTCCCAGGGGACTCGTGCCCTACTGTACACGGCAAAGTGCTCTTCCATGGGAGAAGGGGGAGAAGAAGGGAGTCCAAGCTGAGGAGAATCCTTGTGATTCGTTGCTTCTGTCTGGAGCAGAATGGTAATGGAAGGAGTGCCCTCTGTGAGGACCTGTCTCATGGAATCCTAGTACTTTCCTCTGATGGGAAAAGCCACCTAGAGGAGATGGTCAAAAGTCCGGTGATGTGTGCCAAGACTTCCTCGGATGTTCAAAGCAGGCAGCTTGACCCTTTGCTTGCAAGTTTTTCATTCACAATGCCAGACCAATGCTTTTGGGTTGACTGCCTCCGCAGAGAAAATGCAGCCCGTGAGATCCGACGAAGGATCGCAGGCTCTGTTTCCCTCGTGTGAAGTTATGGCCCCAAAGAGTCCCTCTTAGGTCACCAGCACGTCCCTGCGAGCCCCACTGTTCCTAGTATGGACAGGGTAGAGCAGTAGAAAAGCATTCCCACAGGAAAGGGTGTTTCAGGCTAGAAATGAAGAGCTGGACAGGAGCCAGAGTGAGGGAGAGCCTCAGAGTGCCTTGGAAACATGGCTTCAAAGGAATCCCCTTGAGGCTTCACAGGTCTATCGCTGGCTGGAGCGGTGCTACGCAGTCACTGCTGTACAGATGGCCACCTCGATGGTGCTCTGCAGGGTTTTCCGGTCTGCTGCTTACAGGGGATGTTCCCGCCATGTACATCTCCATTCAAGAAAAGCAGCCTGCTAGAATGGAAAAAGACATGGGGAAGAGAGTCAAGGGGAAGGAGCATCGTGGCAGGTGAGGTGCTTGGAGCTGTGTGTGAGGGTGAGCCTGTAGCCTTGTTGGTCTTGGAGATGCATGTTTCCCTTGGACATCATGGCCCTAGTGACTCTGAATGCCTTTCATCCCATACCGCAACAACTAGTAATCTCTGGCTGGATGGGCTGCACAGAGTAAGTAGTTGGGAGAGCCTCCTGCTGGCTTCCTGTTTCTGCAGACACTGCTTCCTGGGTGGAGACCCTTGGGAAAGTCAAATCCTGCCCCCCAGACATGGGGGCCTTTCCTCATTCCCCATAGCTGAAAGTAAGCAGGATTGTTTCTACCTGCCAACAGCAGGGCTAGGGCTCTAAGGACACGCTGTGAGGCTGAGGAGAGGGCTGCATGCTCTTGTGAAGCCTTTGCAAGAGGGAGGTGTTTGCCTGCCCTTTGGGCCACAACGCGGGCTCTTTCCAGAGGCCAGGGAGTATGCAGTGAGAGGGGACTCAACAGAGAGGAGCTCTTTCTTGGCCTGGAAAGGATGCTGCCTTGCAAGCAGAAGGGCAGTCCCCCTCTTCCTGCCCCCAAGGCCAAGGAGCAGGGGCTGTTCTCACAGTGCCAGATTCACGTAGTGACCTTGAAGCCCTTTCCTTCATGTGAAACCTTCTCTTGGGGCTGGCACAAGCCGAGCGTGGCTACATCCTGGTGTCAGGCATCTCTCTGTGTGCCCAGAGCATCCTGAATGCCGGATCAGAGTTGTGGGCTCTGAGATAAGGGGACTGTGCGTGTGTGTGTGTTCATGCAGAGTCCGGGAGAGGCGGGAGGGCTCCATTGAGAGTGAGAGAGAGCCTCTGCCCCTCCTGTCATCAAAGCCTTTCCCAAGCATGTCCCCGGGGCAGGCAAGCTGCAATGAGCAGCGTAGCTGCAGAGGTAGCAGTGCTTGACTCCCTCGATGCCTTTCTCCTTCTTTGAGGCTGGGTGCCCAACTAGAATCCATTTTCCATCCTAAAAGCAGAGTGTTTGGGAGCACTGAGCAGTGGCTAAAGGAATTGGGAGGAGAGGGGGCAACGGTGTGTCTTGGAGCCTGTCACTGTTGCTGTGCCTGCTGTTCTCCTTGCTGCCTGGAGAGAAAGCCTTGGTGTGGGCAGCCTGAACTTTGCTACTTTTCCTTCCGGCATGTTGTGCAGCCTTGCATGACTTGGCAGGGCATGATCTCCACGTCTGATGAGGTCCTTTGGCTGCCGAAGGAGGTGCCCATCCTGTGAGCACGGGATAGAGGCCCCACTCCCCCTGGGCTCATGCCACCTCCCCGTGGTGTCTGTTTGCAGTGCCTTTCAAGCTGCTGAGGTTGGATGGCCAGCTGCACGTGCTGTGAGTGCAGGCCCTCAGAGGGCAGGGAAGGGAGGTGCTGCTGCTTGGGGCCTTTCCTGTGGCAGCCGGAATTGTGGGAAAGCATCGTCCCCTGGGCAGTGGCTGTGCAAGAGCCCTTCCTCTGCGCTCCTTTGAGCTCTGAGTGACCTAGTCCAGGGCTTGCTTTCCAAGATGCCGGTTGTGCTCTGGTTTTGCAACACATCTGTTGCTGCTGCCTTCTCTGTGCACACAGCAGAAGATCCCCGCACGGGGCCCTGTTTCTGGTGGGAAGTTAACTGCTGGGCCTGTGTGGGGTGGAAGCTGGAGAGCTTCTGTTCATGCTCGTGTCGATGACGGGGCAGCAGGAAAAAAAGGGTTCTTCAGTCTTGTTCAGATTCACTTCAGGTCTGAATGGGGGGAAGGGGAAGACTCGCGGCAGACAGGGGTCAGCGGAGAGTGTGAGGAATACCCTGCCCTTTAGGGGCGGATGTAGCTGCCCCTGGTGTACCTGTGGTGCTCTCTCTCTCCTTAGCTGGGCAACACTGCCCATTTCCTAGATTGGAGGGGAATGCTTTTTTTGCCTGTGCTTCCCTCCATTGACTTCCCCGTTAGGAAAGACTTGGTCTCCTAACTCAGGTTCTTGAATCTCGGCCTTGCCGAAAGCCTGGCAGTGTGATTCGCCCTTCTCCTGCATTCCCCTGCAGATGCTATTCTGTCCAATTGGGGGGCAGCCGTGAGAAACAGGCAGGTTTGTTTCAGAGTTTCTGAGAGGCAGCTTCTTCTCTGAGCAGTGGAAACGTTTGCTGCCCTTGTGAGCAATGAGATCCTTTGCTTGGCCGCATCTCACGTGTGTCTCTCACCTTTGCAGGTGCCAGATATAAGCGATTCAGCCCTCACAGCCATCAGAAAGGTTGCTGCTCAGGCCCTTGCTGGGCCTGGCGTTGTCCTTCCCAAGCGAGCATGTTTGCTTGCTTCTTAGCCTCCAGCTGACCCAGCAAGCAGCTTCTCACTGCGTGTGTGGAAGTGCTATGCTGCGAGGGTTGGTAAAGGCTGCTCAGGAAGTGATTTGGGACTAACACTTTCCACTGGCTGGTTCCCAGGGAACTCCAGGTTTGCTCTGGCTTGACCTGAGCTGTGTGTGGTGGTGGGAGGGCGTGGCAGAGGCCGTTTCTGCAGAGCTGTGTCCTGGCTCCCTCCTAGCTAAGGGGATGGATCCCTTAAAGTCCTGGCTGATGGAGGCTGTTGTTTGCAGAGGCACTGACATGAGTGTTGGAGGGACGGCAGGGGATGTGGAGGGCTAGGCTGGAGTTTCAAACGGTGGTGGAAAGGTAGAGGAAAGGAGGCTAGTTTCTTCTGCCTGGACACGAGCATGGTCAAGAGCTGGGAGACTGCCTCCGGTGGCAGCATGGAGGGTTTGTCTTGGAAAGCTGCCAAAAGCTTTCTCATGGGAAAGCCAGGGAAAGCCTGGAAGAGTCTGAGAAGGAAGCTCCTGCCCCTCCCAGCACTGGAGGCCTTCACTTGGTCACTGCGTTTCCTACAACAGTCCTCCAGGACCTGGCATATTCTGCATATTGTACTTAGGGATCGGATGGGCTTCCTAG